>NC_064289.1:36742618-36975372 GCF_019186545.1 Solanum stenotomum | reverse complement strand
GAGAAAATCATATACATGTATCCCTTTCATCATCATTTCAATAATTATATAATCATCCGACTCATAGGATGTACATTGGACCTTCCATTTCCTATGAATTCTATAAATGACATTTTATCAAACACATGGTGGGCTATTGTTCATGTAGATAAAATCATGTCTTTCAAGAGTACTAAGTCCAACCAATTCTGAAATACATATAAATCAGCGCACCAACAACATACATATATATATCAACCTTCATAATAGAATGTGTAGTAGTAATTCCATAATTCAAGAGTTCATAAATGATCATAAGGACCCATAAACTTGAAGTAAAATAGAGGATAAATGGTTGGACTTGTGGAAAGGAAGGTTTCCACAATCAACCCACATACCTCAACTTTGGAGAATCCTTGATGAAGATTGGAATGGAGAATTGATGCTTGAGATTGAGTCTTGAATCCGGAATTAGAACTTGAGATGTTTGAATTTGGTTGAAGATCTTGGTGGAATTTTGGAGAGGGATTAGTGAGTGTTTTTGAGTGTTTTGAAGCTAGAAAGAAATACAACTAAGTATGGGACAATCCTCTTTTTTATAAAAGAAAAACGTCCCAGCCCGCTACAGTAACTTAGCTCTCTGGAAATTGCAATTCTGCCCGGACAGGTTTTATGAAAATGGTCATAACTCCTTCATCCTAACTCGAAATGAGGTGAAACCAATTGCATTGAAAAGATAACTCGAAGGGCTTTAATTTAATAGGTAGTGGCCCTTCCAGTTCCTTGTGTGCTAAGAGATATGCCCCTTTAAAGTTGACCCTGAAAATCACATTTTTTGTGATTTTCGAATTTTGATACCGTTGCTCTAAAATTCGGGTTAGACTCATTTCCCACTCAATTTTACCCCCTGAATAAGAATATGAAGTCTAATTTCTGAAATCATTCACAGATTTTGAGATATATGGAAATTACAATTATAGGTGTTTCCGAAGCACATTTTCGGGCATTTTTGGGGTCGTTTCATTCTTCTTCTTCTCCAAGTGCGAGGAAATATCAAATATATTTTCTTTTAAATTATTGATCAAAGTAGTTGGACTATTTGCGGGAGAGGATGCAATTTTTTTTATTCTTAGTTGTATTCTTTGTAATATTTGTTGGGAGGGAAAAATCAATTCTTTGTCGATGTTGCTGAATTGTTTGCTAGGAAAAGTTGTTAGATTTCTTAGTTCTTGACCGCTATCACAAGACTGTTGATTTGTTCGGAGGGGGTGACAATTTTATTCTAAAATGCATGAGTTGCTAGACAGTTTGCTCGGAAGGGATGTTAATTAAAATTAACTGAATGAATCATAAACTCGTTTTAGTTGGAAAGAAAATAATCCTTATAGTTCACTATGGATGTCAATTTTATTCAACTGGCTGAACTTCAGAATCACCAAAATTCTGGGAAAGCCGCTGATGATGCATTTAGGGCAATGTTTGGAAAGGAGCAACCCGGTCGAATTAGGTGCTATGGTAGATTAGTGACGACAAGTTCTTTGAAGAAGGATGAGGAAACAAACAATCTAAAACAAAAGCATGCCAATGAAATCACTTCTCTAAAGGAACAAATGAATGAAATGAGAGAAGAAATGTGACATTTATTTAGTCAATTGCTGCAAAACAACCCTGAATTGAATGTTCAAGATATACCACGGTGTGTCGGATCTAACCTTGCTTCACTTGTTGATGCAAGTAGCGCACAAGCTGTAAGAGGCCAAAATCTTCCATATTCTTCAGGGTCAGCTCATTACTCGGTTCTTCAAAAGGTATCTTGTATTTCAAGTTCTCTGTTAGTAGTCTGTATATTGTTATCTATGTCCAAGGTAGTTCTCGTTTTGTTGCTTTTGTATCTCCTCATATTGTTGACTTGATTGGTGTTCTTCTAGAAGTTGTCAAATGTGTTTTTTCCCCTATTTTTCCTTTTGACTTTACTAGGAACCTCCTTTAAGGTATTGGCTTTCTGATTGTCAACTGGTTCTTTTACAACGACACCGTTACTCTTTTTCGTATCCTTCCATGATCAGTTTCATATAGACCTTAATGTTGAATTTTTTTCTCATCCATGTGTATTCCATCTTGGTCGTGATCAATCTGGATATGTTAGTCTACACGTTGTTGCATGATTTTCTGAGGGTTTTTGGTTTTGATTGCCTTCCTTCTTGAAAAAGGTTGAACGTCAATCATCATCTCCTTATCAATTCTTTGGTCTTTGGTTTTGTTAGCTTGTTCTTCCTTTTTAGCTTTGATTTAGCGAATTTTGTTGGGTTCTTCCTAACCTGCTCATGATTAGTTTCATGAAATGACCTTGTATTTTGCAGTAGAGACAGTAATATGGGACCTTGTCATAGTCAATGTCTTTCCATTTGCCTTCATCTGTACCATCCATATTATGAAACTTGACCATATCTTTACAAGTTTTGGCATTAGAAGATCAATTTCAATTTTAATTTTGGACCATTCCCTCTGGATTTAGAGAATTTTGTTGGGTTCCTGCATAACACAACTTGCCCTTCTAGTCCATTGATATGTTGAAGTTTTAGAATTGATAACTTGAGTTTTTATGGAAAGAGTTGGAGGTGATGGTGCCTCCAACAACTAAAATATTGGTACTAACTCCAGCAGAAGCAATTGATGACCTTTTTAGAACAAGTTGTAGTCTTTTGTGGTATGGTAAACATCTGGAGATTGGTTTTACCATTTCTTTAAAAAGTTAAATGTTACGAAACTGATTGAAGTCATTGTTGTTCAAATATTTCTTGTGGCCGGGTGCTATTGCCAAATGTTTGATTTCGAACTCTATACTGCATTTATCATGGCTTTCTTCTCTCCGTTTGATGTCTCCATGTTCTTGACTATATTACTTTGACATGTTTAAGATTTTTCTTGTATAAAATTTGTATCTATATTCTACTTTGACCGGATATAGAGTTGTCCAAATGTAGTTTGTTAGTGATTATTTAACTGTTTTGTTCTTTTTTCCCAGATTTATTATTCATATTTTCTGAAAGAGTCTTGGAATACACGTAGAACTAGATTTTATAGTTTTTGTAACAACAATTAATTGGAAAATGGATTTTGTTCTAGTTACTTACTGAGACATCTGATTAGCATATGAAATGCATGCTTTAATAGCAACTAAGATCAGTTATGTTTTTCAACATCTGAAATACATGATTTATTTCTTTAATCTATATTTTTATTTTGAATGTGCAGGAAAATGCCGGTGATTGAATTTGAATAGTGGCCAGAAGTAAACTTGATCAATTGTGGTGAACGATAAAGAGTTTTTGTATTAGTGTCATATATGTTTGAATACATTTGGTTTTGTGGAATTTATTGCTAGTATTGCTGTGTAAATATGGGTTGTACAAGACATGTTTCTCAAAGTTTATTTGAAATATATACATTCAAATTATTTATTAGCTAATTTTGTGCGTTAGATCACTTATATATTTAATTATGTGATTATTGAATATATGCAAATCAAAATTATTATTCTTATAAATGAAAATTTGCGGCTACAAAAACTCTACATAACATTGCCACACATCAAAAGTGTGGCTATAGGGAAGTCCAATATGTGGCTTATTGATTATTAATTTTATCTTGCACATAAGAAAAGTTACACTTTATAAGTGTTTTTGTAGATGAGATATAAAAGGCGACACTTTTAAGTGTGACCAATAACAAAGAAAAGGCTACGCTTTTAAGTGTAGTATAATCAAACAAAAGTGTTGCTAATGAAATACTACAAAGCATGCCCTTTATACCTCTTTGATCATGCTTTTTAAGTGTAGCTGCTATGGCGACATTTTAAAAGTGTGGCCTAATGTCAAAGGTTATGCTTCTTTAGGCCATCCCCTACAAAGCGTTGCCTAAAGTAAAAAAGTATAGCTTTTTATCAAAGGCCACACTTTTTGCAAGTTTAGGCTACACTTTACTAGGTGGCTAAAAGACAAAAATGTTTTAGTGAGCTAAACCATAATATAAAAGGGTTAAGAAAACATAAATCATAATCATTGTGAATGCAAACTAAACATCTTTCAAACACATGTAAGATACTTTTAGAAGTAATCTTAGTTCATTATTGTGGGACACCATGTGAGTTATAACATAGAATTTGGTGTCTACCCCACACCGAAAAGAGGTGTTTTAACTTTCCAAGGTAAGAACCATGAACTTCTAGCTTACGTGGATCCACTAGCTAATGTCTATCTACACAAATCTATGGTGACACATTTGTGGGACATGGGTAATCGTCACTTGTCCACTCGGTGCTAAGCATAAATCCAATAGAATATTCATTAATCTTAACTTATCTTAAAATCCATGAGACATGAATATGCGCTGCTTGTCTTACCATTAGAGGTTGGGTAATCGTCGCTTGCCTCATCATCCATGGAAGGGAACATCAAGTGGCCAATCCAAGCTAAGTTTTCATTACAATAGCTCTTTAAATCTTAATTCATCTTAGGTGAGAAAATCTTTCAACCTTATGAATCCTTTATGTGAGAGAATCCTTTCACAACAACAATGATACTTTACTTTCAAAGCATCCTTAAATCATTTTCATCAATTTCATACGGAACATGCATATCTTCATAAATTCATCTTTCATAGTTCAAAAACTTCATCATATGATTAAGGAAAAAGGCATAGATTCCCCCTTGAACTTGTATCGAAAAGTCAGTTACACGCTTAAACTATCATGGGGACCTATTACACACCTCTGCTATTTAAAAGTGAATTTATTTACCCCTAAATCTGACATGACAAAATAATAATAATTTTAAAAAAATCATGCGCGTCAGATAATTATTAAAGTAAAATAATAATTAAAAATCAAAATATTTCTTATACCCCACCCCCCACATCTCTTCTTCTTCACACCCCACCTTCCTCATCTTCTTCACACCCCATTAAGCTTAAATAAACCAATAATAAGAAGCAACCAAGAAACAAATTACTTCACATAAGAGTAAAATTTTGGGAGGTTTCAATTGCTGGAGCTTCGATGAACATTTTTTAGTGAATTGAGTGATCGATTGAAAATGGGAAGAAAATTATTTTTCTATTATTTCAAATTTTTAAGAAACCTCCATGAAGAACATGGAAAAAGAACAAAGAATGTATGCCCAGATCTGAAAAATATTTACAACTACAAGCCGCAAAAAATAACAATGGAAGCTCATTTTCCATGGCTAATCAGTGGAAGAAACTGAAACAACCTTCTTGTGGGTACATTTTGGAATGGAAGAATTCTTCAATTCCACGACTAAACTCCAGATTTCGGGCAATTTTCTTGGTGGCCATTGCTAAAAGTTTCTTCTTTATCATTTTGCTATGAAAAAGACAAAATTATTAGAGAATTTTAATAATTGATTAGGAATTAATTAGTGTAAAATATAATTAATAAAATAAAACTTAAATAATAAAGAAAAGAAAGTAAAAATGATATAAAAAAAATACAATTTCTGACATGGCGCTGACGTAGAGCTGATGTGGCAGCGAGTGTAACACACCACATAGTCTGAGAGTGGTGTTGCACATATCAGGGTGGTATTAAATTCACTTTTAAATAGTCAAGGTGTGTAATAGATCGTTATGATAGTTGAAGTGTGTAACTGACTTTTCGATACAAGTTTAGGGGGGAATCCATGTCTTTTCCCTATGATTAATTATAAAAAATATGGATCATGCATGAGTTCATGTGATTTCAACGTAAATCATGCAATAATCTCAATTCATGCATAAAAAGACATAAGACAATCAATTAGATCATAATTGAAAAGAACCCATGGGATTGAGTAAAACCCTAACTTCAATTGGAGATTCTACTTAGTAAAAAATGAAGAATTTAGGAACCCTATGGAGTAAAGGACTCCATAGGTGAAAACTATCATACCTTGATGCCAAATACTTGAAATCAATGGAGAATTTGGAGAATTGATCTTGAAACCCTAACCTCTTCCTTCTTCTTAGAGAGATAAATATTTGAGAGGATGAACTCGATCAACTTCTAAGAATTTAAGAGAATGACTTGAATTAGTTAACTTAGGGGTTAAAAATACTTATATAGGGCCTGGGGTAAAGGGTAAAATGAGATAGTATTGGGTTGGAATAATTAGAAAAAGACCCAAAACCCCATTTACAAATAATTGCTGACCTCCATCGACAGTGGGGACCTACGCTCCGTGGGTCCACCTACAGACCATCCTGGTCAACCGTCGATGGGTTCAGAAACTTGTTTTTAGACCCTGGGACTGGCGGGACCCATGTACTCCCCATTGGTCAACCTACGGTCCGTACTCACCTATGAGACCTACCTATGAGTTGTATATTGGGTGAGGGACCGTCTTGGTGAATTGTATAGAAAGTACTGGGACTAGACATTTTGGAGATTTTTGAACTTACCACCCATGGTCCAACCTACGGCCCATAAGTCAGTCGACAGAACATTGATGGTTGGTTCTGTTGGAAGTGGCACCAGTTCTAGAGAAACCTGTAATTTTTCATCTTTTTGAATCTGAGGTGTTACAATATCTCTCCAATGGTAATATTCGACCTCAATGAGTGTCACGTTCCGAGCCTACACCCTGGGTGGGACTAGCACTCGAGAATCATTGTTGGCCCCAAGCGAACCCTTAGTCTGGCTAGACCCTCAGCGGAAGACTTTAAGCATCAATAAAAGAAATCAAATGCGACTTTACTCAACTATCTCAAAATAAACTTAGAATGTTTTAGAAGCAAACATTCAACTAGACAAAGTGGCAACCCAAGTCTTAACATAAACAACTGAAAATGGAAAGACTAATGAACTATAACTATCCATCTGTGAAGCCTCTAAAACTATGAGGGATATCAGCACAAGACCCCTGATCAAAATGCTAAAACACGAAAAAGGGATCCTCCGAAAAGCAAGGAGGCTCACCAAAAGCCTATGAGTGCTCTACTGGATCAACGAAGCGCTGGATGCTGATCCTGGTTACCTGTATCTACATTATAAAATGATGCAGGCCAAATGGCGTAAATACATTGAATATACTAGCATGCGAGAGGAAAACTAAACATGACATAAGCTTGAACTGAAATCTGAAAGAAATACATACCTCAACTTTACTCAACTCATGGATACTCAACTCAATGCAGAAATAAACAATAGTAAAGATGTAGTTTATATAAAGCATTTAAAATAGTAGATAACATCTCAAAGTATAGGAAATACAATAATATCTCAGTTGTATATAAGTATACAAAAATGAACTATGTTTGGGAGATTCTCTAACCGACAACCATAACTATGATATATCGTCTCGCCCACGCTGTCAGAACTGTCCTATAACTTGCTATATAGGACGCCTCAACTAAGAGGATCCACTAATCTATGCTTAAAAGAATTAAGGAATCATCTAAAAAGTATTATCCTTTCTACCCACATTGGCTATATGGTTTATGGAGACTTGAGTTATTATGAACTCGTCCCCATATCAGTGCTCAATACTACTCCCAAAATATACTCAGCTCATATGTTTAAAAACACTACTCTTTCTCTGTGGTTTGAGATTATTTCTCAAAAACTAGCTCAAAAGCTCTCTTGGAAATCAGTGTTTCCTTTCTTGTGTAAAGGTGAAAACATTTACTCTTTGGGAATACTTAGTTCCCATATAATCGTTTAAGAAAAATAACTTCACTCTTACTCTTACTCAACTCAATGCTCAAGTCTTAAAATAAGTTTAAAACATTTGTAAAAGACTTTTGAAAAGACTCTAAGAACTCTCTAGACTTGGCTCTTAACTTTCCTTGAATTTGAATTTATGGATTAAAGGTTATGATTCATGTTTATGGATGATTTCTAGATGTTTAGAAGTCATTTAGAGTAGTTAGAATCGATAGGAAGTGTTAGTACACTTTATAAGGACTCAGACGGGCTAAACGATGGAAAACTGGTGGGAAGGCGACCCTAACGCATTGCAGAAGCGGGGTGCCAACTCCTAAAGTTCAGAGACTAGTTTTGGGCGCACTGCTGGCGCGCTGCCCCAGCCCCCTCTGGCACATCTAGGGCGCGCCGCGCCAGACCTCCCCCAGCCAGCCTCGACGAATTTTTCAACTCATTTTTTGATATTAGTTCGATTAAATTCAATTTTTTTTCTCAATTTATATTTAGATTCTGTGACCCAATACATGTACCCAAGAATGTAACTCAAAACAACTCTTAAAATCGTTAAGACTATCTCAGGAAACTCATCAATTCCATCCAAATTTAAGAATGAAGGCAATTTTAAAAACACAGTTCAAGAACATCAAATCCTCAACTTTTTAAGACGAAAACACGCTGAAATTAACATGATTGGCGCATGGTGAATGAACCCAACGCTATGTGAACTCACATACCTCTTTAGGGATCAACCCTTGGCGAAATCCGCAGTTAAAATCGCAAGAACTTGACGAATTTTTGACCTTTTCTCCCCCTTTCTCCTCTGGAGTTCTTTCTCTAAAAACCCTAGCGTGAAATTTGAGTGAGTAAACCGAACCAATTCAGTTTAGACCCCTAATTAATTACTAAAAATGAAATACATTAATTTGGTAAGGAAAAGACCAAAATATCCCTCTTAAATCCGGGTGACTTTCCTTATCCAGACAGCCCGACTTCAAACAGGGATATCTCCCTCATACGAGCTCGAAAATTAGCAAACTCGGTGGCATTGGAAAGATAATTCAAAGGCCTTTCATTGGATATTTATGGAACACCTAACTCATCCTGCACTAATAGTTATGGTCGTTTGAATTTGACCCAAAACTCATACTTACCATAACTTGCCAAAATTTCAGATTTTCATTATTTCCAAAAATGGTTCTTTGAAATTCTAGCTCTTTCAAATAGCGAGGTGTTACAATATCTCCTCCTTGGGAATATTCGTCCTCGAATGAGATTACTCTAAGTAGACTAAGGGTGTAACATCTAACATTCAACTCAAACACCCAACAAGCAAATATAAATACAACATGCCAACTTAAAACAAATGCCAAGAAAAGGATTACTACCTTAATTTGGAATTTATCCGGATTCGAAGAGATGTGGGTGTCTCTTCTTCATATCTTCCTCAGCTTCCCAAGTAGCTTCCTCAACAAATTGATTTCTCCATAGAACTTTGACTGATGCTACTTCCTTGGTTCTCAACTTGCGAACCTAACAATCTAGAATTTGCACGGGAATCTCCTCATAAGATAAGCTATCCTTAATACCAATATCTTCAGTAGGTATAATAAGTGAAGGATTGCCCATACACTTCTTCAACACAGAAATGTGAAATATCGGATGGACCGCTGCTAACTCTTGGGGTATCTCTAACTTATAAGCTACATTGCCAATCCTCTTGGATATCCTGTAAGGACCAATATATCGGGGACTGAGTTTCCCCTTCTTACCAAATCTCATGACACCCTTCTTGGGTGAAACCTTCAAGTAAGATATCTGAGCTAACCATTCTGACGGAACCCTCATTTGAGCTCGTTTACCCAGAATGTTGACAAAAGTCCAAATTAGGCTTTAACTTGAAAGTTAAAACACCTAATCACACAGACTTGCACTGAAAGCCTCGACAGTGGTGTCATATATTCTACTAGGCTAAAATGACCCTTCTGGAGGTTATGGAATCGTCAGAATTGGATTCTGAAGTCATCTTCTTGAACTTTTGGTCAAAATTGACAGCTGAAGGTTCAAAAGCTCTAAAAAACTAAAACTCGCACAAAAACTAAACGAACGACCAGGTGACCAAACTGTCAGTCCCAGTAAGTCATAAATTACTTGGGGTTGCTACATGAAATCTCTAAATAACAAACAGGAAGCATAAACAGAAAATGACCTAGATATCATCACAATTAAATGGATCTCTAATCAGTCTTAGAGTCTCCTCTAGAGGTCAAGATCATTGGTTACCTTCTAACCGAACACAACACAATATTACATGACGAACCATCTAGATTAAGTAAGAGATATAACTTCTTATACCCTCCCAATCTTTGAGTTCTAATTAGATCAATTCACTATGGGGACTCTAAGCCGGATACTATGGCGATAACCACCCATAACAACTTAATAGTACGTTACAAATATGAATATTTCAAAAATTAATAATTATATAATTTAGAAAAAAATTTAAATTGACGCCTTAGTACTCATACTTTAGAAGAGGCGTAGTACTCCCTTGGATATTTTTAAAGTATTTTTTTCGCATTTTTCCTGTTTGACACTAGTCAAGATTTGATGATGGAAGAACATATTGATTCAAGAGATTAAAGTGCAATGGAGAGGGTTACCATTATTTGTTTTATTCAAAAATTGTAAATAAGTGATAGTGATTGAACCACCCTACTTTTTGTTGTCCTTTTGATCAGTGCAGGTGTACAAAAGATCTAACAAAGCATTCATTTGTTATTCATTTCACTTGATAAATAAACAAAGATATTCTTCAAACAAATATCTAGAGGGGTTATAAGACCCCTCTAATGTATGAGTATATTACATACAAATTTACCTACTCAAACCCATTAAATGGTTGCAGCATAAAAAACTGTATGTATTGGTTAAAATCTAAATGATTAAAATTCAAACCTAAAAACATACAAATTTAATTGTTGAGATTTGAATCATTAAAATTAAACCATAATTAACGCAAACTAATTAATGACATCTAAATTGTAATACTTAGTAGAAAATATCACATATACACATATTTTTCTCTATTGTGTGATATCTTAGTTAAGTCTGCATTATTGCATAAACTGTTAAGTCCTTAGAGAAAATTGTCTTCTATATGATATTTAATACCTCTACCTATGATAGTTTCACACTAATAGACTGATTCATCTATAGAATCGACATGACCAAACTATCTTGAAAAAATGTATATGAGTTTGTTTCATAGGGAGGATGATTATATTAATTGTAGCTAGATAGAGTAACTTTACATACTAGTGCAATGAATAACATAGTAGTTTTCCAGTTTGGAAATTTATCACAAATACTAGTAAGATAGATCTAAGATTTTTATGATTTCCCCTCTTTATCTAGCCATTTCTTTTTTTATTTTATTTTAAGGATGAAAGTTAGGTTTGGCCAAATTAAGAGAGAAATACTTATTACTATGGTGAGAATTAATTTAATATGTGATAGAGGTTGCAACAACTTTTTAAAACTTCATTATTAAAGAGAACCCCAAAAAAGTAACTTTCTTAGAAAGAAATTTGAATTAGGATGAATTTTTTGTCACACAATCAATGAATTTAGTGGAATTTAAGAGATGCATGACCACTATCACCATTGATCTTGTTACAAAAATGTATAAGATTGATGGAGAAACATCTTCTTCTTTAATGTATTTTGGGTATTGTAGCATCTTGAATAATTTTCATCATCATCATTCTAGCATATATATATATACATATATAACTATTTTTTTGTGTATTCTAGCATCTTGAACAATTTTCATCATCATTATTTAACAGTTTTTCTCCACAAAAAATCTAAGTAATTTTTTCATATTTTCAACTAGAAGCAACAAAAAAACAATGATGTTGAGGATGCAATATTAATAGAAGTTCCAATATCTTTTATCGCACATGATGAATCAAAAGTCGATGTTTTTGAGGTAAACTTTTTGAAATTCTCCAATTATGGTTTTCTTAATTTATTCTATTTTAAGTCATGTCCAAAAATTATCTTGATGGATTCTTGAAAAACTTTTTAATATTTATCAGTATGTTATGAGCTAAAGACATATGATCTTCTCTAGAGTTAAAGCATTTGTCATAAAGTCAAAAATAAGTTAAATATATACTCCTTCCATTTCAATTTGTGTGATACAGTTTTACTAGACACAAAGTTAAATTCAACATAAATAATTTTTTTTAGGACTGATTAAAAAGAAAAAGAGATTTATATAAACTGGAACACAAAGATTCTATGAGTACTAGTACATTAATAATAGTACTTTTAAAAGATATCTAGTAAGTCTAATTTCAATTCTTCAATTGAGCCATATGTTTAGTTAAGTCCTACATTCATGTAAAAGTGAAAACTACACATGATTTAGAAAATTACTTTGGTATCACCTAGGTACAATATTGAATGAGGTCATTCTATAGTCTTACAAATAAATATAAAAGTAAAATAATAATTTCAATTAAAAAGTTTAAGGCCTCTTTCTTTTTTTATGATATATATAAGACGTCAAGATAAGAATGCATATTTGAATAATAAGATGTCGATGAATCTCTGAATAGACATCTCAACACTAATATGATGTATTAAGATATAAATACTGAATAATAAGACTACTAATTACCGTAAATCTTAATACATAAAAAGAATTTCTATATTGAAAAAATTAATAAATATAAAATTTATGAAAAATGGCTAAAATGACAGTTGAACTATGATAAAATTTATTCTAACAAATTCATACTTTATGGGGACCTAGTTCCCTGAATAAAGTGCGAATGAGAGGATTTTTATTTTTATAAGTTAGAAACCAACTTGTTTTCCTATAATTTTTTTTATGGAAAACGCTTTCCTTCACAACTGAGTAAAATTTAGGAATAATGTAATTGTATCTAATGTTTTGACTTGTGACATATACAATAGTAAGTTTATAATATAGTGTTATTTTTTTGGTAATAAACATGTATTTTATATACCAAGAGAATTATGTACAACTCATAAAATAAATCAACATGAATTTGATTTAGATAGAGTCTCAATCTCTAAAAACATCCAACCATCAAATTACATACTACTAGAACAATAAGCACAAACAACGTTGGAAGTAGAAATTCTGCTTACTAATTCTTATAGCAAGTCATGACTTCAAAACACTTCTAGCAAATGACTCGTGGATGATCAAAATAGTGTGTACTGTTGAAGTTCTACTCTTTTCTTGGAAGATTGTATTGTTCCTCTCCAACCAAATCAAATGCACATTATCAACAGAAAAAATTCAAATCATTTATGACAAGACATCTTTCCCATTTTTATTTGATATCATATATATTATCTTTGCAAATCAGGGCTTAGCTCTCCTTGAATTACTCTGTCAGAATAGCAGTGTTTCACACACTTTTATTACAAATGAACATAAGAAACAAAAGAGTGTAAGTGAGTGATAATGATTGATCCCCTTTGTTTTTTTTATTGCTGATCAACACGCGTTTATAAATAAAATAAAAAAGCTTTGATTTTTTTATTCATCTCACCCAATAATTTCAAAAAATGTTTAAACAAAAGTATCGAGGGGAATCATAGGACCCTTATAAAGTATGATTTTGTTACAACAAATCCAACGATAATATAGGTGTCATTTAAGCCATTTTTCGTAAAATATAATGAAAGCAAATTAATATAATACTACATCAACAAATTTTTTTAAAAAAATATATGATTGGTTGTGATTGTGATGGCTAGTGATGATTGTTATGAATGTCAGTGAAGGATGGTATGTGGCTAAAGATAGTGTTGTTGATAATAGATATATTTGAAATGGTTGAAGTAGAAGCTAATGACATTAGTTTGGTGGTAGTTTATAGTTGGATGATACTTGTAGGAAATGGTTACGGTGAATGATGATGGTGGTTTACAATACATAGTGGTAACTTATGATTGTGATTCTCGAAATTGCTTGATAAGTTTTGTTGTATTGATGGTTGATGTCAATAATAATTGTAAGTAGATTTATAGTGGTGGGGGTTGAGGATGGTAGTTGTGAGTGCTTGATGGTGGTATTTAATAATGGTGGACTATAATGATGGAGTAGGGCGACAAAGAATAATGGATGAAATTTGTGAGCTTTAATATTTTAGAACCTTTCAATAGACATGTTAATGGTAATAGAATTTATTCAAGCCAAGAAATGATAAGTATTTTGAGATAGTTTTGTTCCATATGATATTTAACTCCTTCACTTACCATAGTTTCACACAAATAAATTGATTCGACTATATATAAAACAAACTATCTGAAATGATCTTCTCTTATTTTATCCCTCTAAAAAATTTGTATTATTTTGACTAGTCTGATGGATCTAAGCTTTTCATGATTTTTTCCTCTCTTTATCTAATAATCTATTTTTATTTTTTTTATTTGAAGAATACAAGGTCTAGTAAAACCAGGTCAGAATAGAGGAGATTAATCATCTTAGGTTTGACCAAATGAAGCGAGAAATAACATTGCTATGGTTGGAATAAATTACTCTGTGATAAATTTAGAGGGTGTGATCGCTTTTAACAGTTTCCTTAGAAAGAGAAGTTCTGATAAGGATGGAACTTTTCCTCTCATATCAAATTATTTATTCAATCTTAAGAGATGCCTAACCACAACAATCATTGATCTTGTTACAGAATAAATAAGATTGAAGGACAAATATCTTTTTTTGTCATTCTAGTGCTATGATAATGTTTTTGAAATGTTACTTGACATAAATATCTAAATTACAAGAATCAAGCTATTTTGAATACCTACTGTAATCCAACAAAATGGGGGTCTAGGAAGATTAAACAGATCTTACGATTTAAATTAACCATACAAATACGTCAGAAATAGTTATATCCCTGACCTAGCAATCGAGGTAGAAGTAGAAGTTAGTTATTTTATATTTTCCAAACAATACAAGAAGCTGAAATGGAGAAAATGAAAACGTGATAAACAACAAAAACATCTGCTCTTATTTTGAAGCAATAAACTTCATCTTATTATGTTGGCCAGACCATGATCCTTTAGAATATAAAATATTGATGGTCTAATATCTTTATGTACAAAATGTTGATGCTCCATTTCCATCCAGCTAATTACCTTTTGTTTATGAATTTTGAATAATTTTGGATTCCATAAGTACAACTTATTTTGGTTGCAGAATGAGATGATACAAAAAAATATGCATTTCCTGCATACTTATACATTTGAGCAGAGAAGACAAAACTGGATCATCAAGAATACTTCTCGTCCAACTAGTTCAATAACCGATTATGTAATTTTCCTTCTGAATAATATACATGTTTTCCTGCATACAAAATTGGTTACGTAAATTTTCTTTACTTAGATTATGATAAAATAAATATTTAATAATTATTGGCAAACAGGTCTGCCATCATTTGGGTACAAACAAAAAGTTTCGATCTTTGGTAGAAGTTTACAATTTCATCGTACATGGGGAAGTTAGTGAAACAAAGAATAAATTAAGCAAAAATGAAGAAACAATGCAGGTTAGCTCAAGAAAATAATATTAGAATAGGTAATGAGATTGACTCTATGTATGCATAGTCATTAAAAGGGTTTAATTTGCAGGTGACATCGAAACGTAAACAACATATTCGTGGTAACAAGTTGATCAAACATTATGTAGTTGAAACATGTACTGAATCTTGCAAGGGGGTTGACATAAAAAATAGGGGAGAAGTTAACTACCTATCTGAACGTGACATCCCTTCTAATATTGGTAAGCATACAGTTGAGAAAAGTTAACGAATTCAAGTCACAATAAAACATATAGTTCCTCAATATATTGGTATTGTTATTATTGTCATTTTCACTTTCATTGAACTTTTCCTATTCGATTCTTATAATTTTGCAAAAAATTGTTGTCAGAAAAAAGAGAAAAGAGAAAAGAGAAAACAGAGATTTATATGGACAACAATAGGTGAAGTTGAGTAATGATGCAACACATGTGAACTTAGGATATTCTTCATTAAGCACTCCTGTACAATTCTTTTTCTACCTTTGGGACTTTGAGCTCATAGACCTACAGGAGAGGTCAACAGAAGTGTTCCCAATTCCAGATATCGATGAATTGCACGGGGTGGATCCGTCCATTAACTTATTGAATTCGCTCCCTAAAGCATCAGGAAAGTGCCCTCATGAGTAAGATAAGGAGAAGAATAAATGAAAGAAGAGAAAGTACATGAAGAGAGACCAAGAGAAGGAAGATATATTGGAAGCTCAAAGGAGGTCCAAGGTTGATAAGGAGCTGAGGTTAGATGAGCTGAGAGCTAGTGCCGGTTGAGCTTCTTCCAGCTCAGTGCCAACAGAGGTAGGCATTATTAGTAGTACTCATGTTGTGATGGAGTCTCAGACTCTTACTACTACACCACTAGTTGTTGATGGGGCTTCCGAGCTGTCATTGAGTGTGCCAGCCACCACATGAAACACTAGTGATGTTTCTGGAGATACATGATCCCATGCATCTTATCCATACTCTGAAGCTTAGGGTTTCACCGATATACCGTACTCCTAGTAGAACAAAAAGTTAGTTGCAACAATAAAGAGTAACAATATGTGTTATACTTTGTATGGCATGAATGTATCTATGATTATAATGACGGTTGAGGATCTCTCTATGACATTGGATGATATAAGACTTTGTTATAGATCTTAATCATTTCTAGATGTTCATACCCATCCAAAGATTGTTTCCTTAAAAACGTACTTCATGGTTAAGGAAACCTACATACATACCGGTTGAGATTTGATTGATTAATACTAAATCTTAATTATGGGCAAACAAAAGAGATCTAAATTTAAATATTCACTAGTAGATATCACCTGTATGTATTTTTGTTTCTATTATGTGATAAGAGATATCACCAAAACAAGTTGTATTTATGGAATTCAAAATCCATTCTCAAAAGGAAATTAACATGATGGAGTGGGGAACATCAACATTTTGTACATCAAGATATTGGAGCATCAACATTTTTTATTCTAAAGGATTATGGTCTGGAAATCACACTAAGATGAAGTCTATTGCTTCTAAATATGAGTAGATATTTTTATGGTTTATACTATTTTCATTTTCCCCATTTGAGCTTCTTTTATTCTATGAAAAAAAATGACTAACTTGACATCTACCTAGATTGCTAGGTCCGGCCTATAACTATTCCTGATGTATTTCTACGGTTTATTTGAATGGTAAGGTCTATTTACTCTCCGTAGACCCCATTTTGTGGAATTATACTATATAATTGAAAATTTCTCGCTTTCTAGTAATGTAGATATATGCGTCAAGTAATATTTCAAGAACTTAATCGCAATGCTAGAATGCCCCCAAAAGAGAAATTTGTTCATCAATCTTATGGATTTGGTAACATGATCAATAATTTTTGTGGTGATGCGTCTCTTAAGATTCACTAAATAATTGGATATGAGATGAAAAGTTTAACTTCTCTTTCTATGGAAATGGAGATGATTTTAAAAAAAGATGAATGTTTCTCACTTGCTACTAATTTGTATGTTTGTATCAATTTAATATTTCAAGAACTTAATCAAAGTAGCGGAATACCAAAAATATGACTGCTCATCAATCATATGCATTCCGTAATAAAATCAATGATGGTTTTGGTAACACATATCTTAAGATTCTGTCATGACCCGAGTCTACACCCTGGACGTGGCCGGCACTCGAGAACCATTGCTGGTCCCCAGGAGAACCCTCATTAGTGCTGCCTACAAACGGAAGACTAACTCAAGCATACAAAGCTTAAAACAAAATAAAATCAATAATTCAATACAAAGTGTTAACTCAAATGAAAAACTCTGAATAAAAATAGAATATTCAACTCGCCATGAAATAGGCAACTTAAGCCTTTAAAACATTAAACAAAATAAATGAACAGACTTCTGAAGCTCTACTATCTATCTATGAACCCTCTAACTAACAAAGATAAAAGTCGGGACAAGACCCATGATATCCTAACAACAGATATAATTTAAAGTAAATGGAATCCTCCTGTAACACCCCGTATCTCAAAACGAAGAAAATCCTAGTTTTTTGAAAATCTGTGCCAGTACCAATGGAACCACCCACGGATAGTAGGTGGGACCACGTACCGTAGGTGGGGTTCTGTCGTTAAGGCCCAAGTCATAATAGCATCTGATCCCACCCACGGTCGACTAGTACGATCCTTGGTTGGACCTACAGACCATAGGTGAGGGTCACCAACCAGTTAGAGGGAAATTGCTGATGGATCAACTTCAAATGGTCATCACTCTTAGCACAAAAGGAATTATGTGGCGCATGACCCACTTAATGATACATGATTGAATCCTCTTTCCAATTCCACCGAGTTTGCTAAAATCCCATCTCCGAGTAAAAAGTTATGCTCATTTTAGTGAAGCCCTACCGGGTAGACTTGATCGATGGACCCAAACGACGGACCGCTGTTCATCTGTGAATGGGCTTCGCCAGAATTAAGTTAGGGTCATTTTAGTCCTTTTCCTTATGCGTTGGACCCCTAAACTACGTCTTTTAACCCCTAAACTACATAGTTTTGGTCAGTTTAAGCCTAGCAACTTAATTGGAACTTCCCCTAGTCAACTCATTCTCCAAAAAATCATCAAGTTTAACGAAAGGAAGGAGAAAGAGTCGACAAACCCTAGTACAAGAATGCAAAAGGTTTTCATCAGTTTCAGCCCCGAAATTGAAAGATTTCTCCATGGAATTCATCACCAGGTATGTGGGATTTCACTAGTGGGTTCCTTTCACCCATCAGGTCCCTAGAATTCAGTTAGATTCTTGATTCCCTTCAGATTATCTACACCTAGGGTTTCTAGAATTTCAGTAGATTATAATGAATTAGTTACAATAATGTTCCTAATCACATTATCATGATTTTAGCATTGTTTTGCGTAGATCCTTTCAAAGATTCAGAACCCTAGCTGTGTAGTACTTTTAGTTAATGAAATACACACGCTAGGTCAATTAAACAGATATACATGCTCTAGTTTCAAACGTCACATTATCAATATATTTCAACATGAACCCTATTTTGAGTTATAAATCTTGAGAAGCTTTTTAAAGCCAACACTTGAATTTTAAAATGAGTTTTTGAAAAAGGTAAGATGAGTTTTGAGAAAGAGCTTCTAAAACATGATTTGTAAGACAATCGAGTAGGCCATCAATGAATGAACAATATGGTATGTAGATATACCATCAATGTTTATGCAGTATGACCTCCTGAGTCATCAATGATCATAGTATACTATGATTTTGAATTATTTTTTAGAAAGAGTTTTCAAATATGAGTATCTGCATGTCAGTATTTTGAGCTATTCAATATTTTTAATCATAATGTATCATATACATGCCTCAGTTAAAAATGTTTCATTATCCGTACTTAATGTTGCATTTTCAGATAGTATGTCAGATCATGAGCTATCCAGTATTACAAGAATTCAGTCATAAAATGTTAATTACATAATCAATTGGGAGAAACTTAATACCGAGTGGACTAGGGTAAGTCACCCTCAAGTCCCAGAACTACGTGCCCCGTAGGTTGTAAGTCCCCTTTATGGGCATCATTTTAGTGATCATGCCAGTCATGCCTCTATACCTCTGGCAAGGTATATTGGGTCCTCTCGAAGGGGCGTATACATAGTACTCTACATTTAGTTCATGTGGTTTTATGTCGATTATTAGTAGCTCCCACAGTTCTATTAGGTTCTATTGCATTTACCATGTTATCAGTCACAGTCAGATTTCAGCCCCAGCATGTTATAACTTGGTCATTGCATTCAGTTAGTTCATGTTCAATATTCTCAGTATAGTATGGTGCTTATCTCTTATAATTGCTCAAATATATGCTTTGGTTCAATTATGATTATATGTTTGTTCAGATTTATTCTATCCTGCATGCTCAGTAACTTTCAAGTACTAACACATACTCTGCGCTATATCTTATCGTGATCAGGTTCTCAGCTTCCAGATCACGCATAGATCGGTTCCCGATCTTAAGTTCAGCAACATAAGTGGTGAGTCCTCATTATTCGAGGACAATTGACATGATTATCTTCCTTTTCTTTTAGTCCTAGTTTATGTTTTTGCTAGATTTAGCTGGGGCATGCCCCAACACTTCTAGTTAGTTAGAGGCTTATGTCATACATAGTTATATTCAACTTTAGCATTTGAGTTTGACTTTTCAGTTGTTTTTAAACTCTCAGTATTTATCCATTCAAATTTAGTATGGGTATTCCCTATCATTTCAGATTATCTTATGATTAGCTTTCGCACAATATTTTGTTAATTCAGTTTATCTTTAGTATGCTTATAATATGCCAACAAGGTTAGCTTTGGGTCACTCGTGATCCTAGGTCCCGTGTCCGCGTCCTGGGGGTAGCTTCGAGGCGTGACAAACTTGGTATCAGAGCACTAGGTTTAAGAGTCATAGGATGTCTAAAAAACCGCACTAAGTAGAGTCCTTTTAATGGGTGTGAAGTGCACCACATCTAATGAGAGGGAGGCTATGAAGTGTTTTAAGAAAACTTCACTTTCTTTGTTACTCTTATTGTGCGTGAGGTATGATCCAGTTTCCTCGTTCTAATCCGTTGTTATGCGCTTAAGATCTTGCCTCCTTGTAGAGCTTATACAAGGAATGCTAATGCACGCAATGCTAACGTAGTTCCTCTAGTCCCAGACCATGAGGTTTCGAACGCAGAGTTTGGGAATGCGATCTACCTTTTGGTTCAGAGTATGACCAACTAGAACAATCAGCTGATTCTAGTTCCTACTAATAGAAATAGTGGATCAGTGGCAGCTAGAGTTCAAGATTTTGTTGGGATGAATCCGACTGAGCTTTTAGGGTCACAAGTTGGTGAGGACCCACATAACTTCATTGATAAGGTTAAGAAAATCTTTGGAGTGATGCCAGTGACTGGTAATGGTAGGGTTGAGTTGGCATCCTACCTACTTAAGGATATGACTCATATATGGTACACAAAGTGGAAAGATAGCAGGGGCTACTTTGTCTTTTGTAACTCCCTCTATAGCAATCAACTTCAATGTTGGTCTAGAAACTTTTTCAAAACTCTTCTCAGTCTCTACTCCAGTTGGTTACCCAATTACAGCTAGACAGGTATACAAAAATTGCCCTGTCAATCTCTTAGAAAGTCACCTCAGCAAATCTTGTAGAGTTAGAAATGGTAGATTTCGATATCATTCTAGGCATGGATTGTTTACATTCCTGTTATGCCTCAATCGATTGTAGAACTAGGATTGTTCGTTTTCAGTTTCTAGACGAACCAATCTTAGAATGGAAGGGTAGTAGCTTAGCGCCTATGGGTCGATTCATTTCTTACCTTAAGGCCATAAATATGATTTCTAAGGGTTATCACTACCATCTAGTTCAGGTTAAGGATTCAAGCTCCAAAACCCCAACTCTTAAATCAGTTCCTGTAGTTAAAGAGTTCCCAGAAGTGTTTCCAGAAGATCTTCTTGGAGTTCCTCCTGAAAGGGAAATCAACTTTGGAATTGATCTCCTTTTAGATACCCGGCATATTTCTATTCCTCCTTACAGAATGGCCCCAGACGAGCTTAAGGAATTGAAAGAGCAGTTGAATGACCATCTAGATAAGGGCTACATCAGACACAGTATTTCCCCATGGGGTGCACCAATGTTCTTCGTGAAAAAGAAAGATAGTTCTCTCAGAATGTGCATTGACTATAGGTAGTTAAACAAAGTCACAATTAAGAATAAGTACCCTATCCCCATTGATGACTTGTTTGACCAACTTCAAGGTGTTAGTCATTTCTCGAAGATAGACCTCAGATCTGGTTATCATCAGCTTAGAGTCAAAGATAGTGACATCCCGAAAATAGCCTTCAGAACTCGGTATGATCATTATGAATTTGTAGTTATGTCATTTGGATTAACCAATGCTCCTGCAGCTTTCATGGATTTGATGAACAAAGTGTTTAAGTAGTATTTGGACTTGTTCATTATCATCTTTATTGATGATATCCTCATTTACTCTAGGAATGAGGAAAAACATGTGAATCATTTGAGGGTTGTCCTGCAAACCCTCAAAGATCGCCAGTTATTTGCTAAGTTTAGTAAATATGAGTTTTGGTTGCAATCTATTGCTTTCCTTGGTCATATTGTGTCCAGCGAAGGGATCCGAGTGGATTCTGAGAAAATAGAAGCAGTGAAACAATGGCCCAAACCAACCTCTTCTATAGATATCAGAAGCTTCTTGGGTTTGGCTAGTTATTACAGAAGGTTCGTGGGGGGATTTTCATCCATAGCCTCTCAATTGACTAAGTTTACTCAGAAAAAGGTTAAGTTTCAGTGGTCAGATGATTATGAGAAGAACTTCGCAGAACTGAAAACTAGGTTGACTACAACTCCCATTTTGACTCTACCAAAGTGTTCAGATGGTTATGTTATCTATTGTGATGCATCTAGAGTCGGCCTAGGTTGTGTGTTGATGCAGCGAGGTAAGGTTATAGATTATGCTTCTACACAGCTTAAGGTGCATGAGAAGAAGTATCCAACTCATGACCTCGAGGTTGCAGCAGTGGTGTTTGCACTTAAGATTTTGAGACATTACTTGTATGGTGTTCACGTAGATGAGTTCATAGACCATACGATCCTCCAGTATGTGTTCACCCAGAAAGAGTTGAATCTTCGCCAGAGGATATGTCTTGAGTTACTCAAGGATTATGCTATGAATGTGCATTACCATCCTGGTAAGGCCAACGTAGTAGAAGATTCTCTTAGTAGACTATCTATGGGTAGTGTAGCACATGTTGAAGAAGAATGAAAAGACTTAGCAAAGGATGTTCACATGCTTTCTCACTTGGGAGCTCTCCTTATGGCACATCAGAGAGTGGTGTAACAGTTCAGAATAAATTAGAATCTCCATTGGTAGCGGAGGATAAGGAAAAATAGATAGTGATCCTCTACTACTTCAGTTGGAAGGTGCAGTTCATCAATAGAAAGTAGAGGTTTTCTCCCAAGGGAGAGATCATCCCTTATGTGTTCCTAAGGTGGATGAGTAGGTGAAACAACCTTGATTGGGCTAGATTCAGTTTATGAATCTAGGGAAAAAAAGGTTTAGCTCGTCAGAAATAGACTTAAGATAGAAGTCCTATGCAAATGTAAGGAGAAAGAACTTAGAGTTTAGGATAGATGATTGGGCTTTCTTGAAGGTATCACCTATGAAGGGGGTGATTAGATTTGAAAAACTTAGAGGAGTTAGTCCGTAGAGGGAGCTACTTGGGAAGTAGAAGCCGCCATGAAGGCCAACTATCCCATCTATTTCCTTTTGATTCTGTTTCAACTTGAGATAATAGTTTCCCCTCCAGTCTCCCAGTTTACTCTTGCGTAAATTCAGTCTTAGTATTATGTTCCTTCAGTTGTTCTTGCACTTTTAACATATTTGCATATTCTTGGAACTCAGTTTATTCAGATATCAGTTTTTAGTACATAGTGGTAGCGATTGCAGCTTCTTTCCTCCATACCCAGCTAGTTTAGACTTCATTCGAGGACGAATGCTCCCAAGGGGGAGATATTGTAACACCTCGGATCTCATAATGAAGAAAATCCTAGTTTTCAGAAAATCTGGTGCCATTACAAATGGAACCACCCACGGATAGTAGGTGGGACCACGGATCGTAGGTGGGGTTCCATCGTTAAGGCCCAAGTCTTAATAGTCTCTAATTCCACCCACGGTCGACCAGTATGGTTCGTGGTTGGACCTATAGACCGTAGGTGAGGATCAGCAGTCAGCTAGAGGGAAATTGTTGATGGATCAACTTCAGATGATCATCACTCTTAGCACAAAAGGAATTAGGTGGCCCATGAACCACATAATGATAGATAATTGAATCCCCTTTCCAACGTCACCGAGTTTTCTAAAATCTCATCTCCGAAAAAAAGTTATGCTCATTTTAGTGAAGCCCTGTCGGGTAGACTTAACCGACTGACCCAAACGACGGCAGGTAGGTCCAACGACGGACTGTCGTTCCTTCCGTGGATGGGATTCGCCAGATTTAAGTTAGGTGTCATTTTGGTCCTTTTCCTTATGCATTGGACCCCTAAACTACGTTGTTTAACCCCTAAACTACATAGTTTTGGTCAGTTTAAACCTAGCAACATAATTAGAACTTACCCTAGTCAACTCATTCTCCAAATATTCATCAAGTTGAATGGAAAAAAGGAGAAAGAGTCGACCAAGCCCTAGTCCAAGAACGCAATAGTTTTTCATCAGTTTCCTCCTCGAAATCGAAATATTTCTCCGTGGAATTCATCACTAGGTATGTGGGATTTCACTACTGGGTTCCTTTCACCCATTAGGTCCCTAGAATTCAATCAGATTTTGATTCCCTTCAGATTATCTAGACCTAGGGTTTCTAGAATTTCAGTAGATTATTATGAATTAGTTACATTAATGTTCCTAATCAGATTATCAATATTTTAGCATTGTTTTGCGTAGATCCTTTCAATGATTCAGAACAATAGTTGTGCAGTTCTTTTAGTTCATGAATTACACATGTTAGGTTAGTTAAACAGATATATATGCTCCAGTTTCGAAAAAGGGTAGGGGCAGGCGACCCTGGCACGTTCCTGGCGCGCTGCGCCAACCCCTAAGTTACTGGGGTTCATTTCTGGTGCACTGCTGGCGCGTCACCCCAACCTTTCTAGCGCAATGGGGGCACGTCTCCCCAGCCTTCCTGGTGCAATGGTGGCGCGTCGCCCCAGCATTGCCCTTGGCAAAACTGACCAACTTCTCCTCTCATTTTCTGACCTTAAACGCTTTTAATCGATTTCTTTTCTCCAGTTTTCCTTATATTAAATTACCCAACCTAAGTACACACTAATCCACTCAAAACAATCACTTTCATCTCAAGAAATCATCAAAACCCCAACAAAACAAGATTTAGAAAAAGCTTCAAGAAAACCTACCAAGAACTTAAATCCTTCAACTTTTGAGAATGAAATTAAGCTGAAAATAACATGTTGGGCATGTAGGTGAACAAACCCAATACTATGGAAGCATACATACCTCTTAGGGATCAAACCCATGGTGAAAATCCACGACAAAACTCAAGAACCTCGACGAACACCTTGATCCTCTCCTCTTTTCTCCTTTTTTCTCCTCTTCTTTTCTCTTCTCTGAAAACCCTAACTTAGTTTTATGAAGTGTAAACTGAATCCAATCAGTTTTATCCCCAACTTAATTACCAATAACAAATTTAATTAATTGGGTAGTGAAAAGACCATAATACCCTTCTAAAATTCGGTTTTGACTTTCCTTGTCTAGACAACCCAACTTTAAATGGACATATCTCCCTCATACGAACTCGAAATTGAGAAAACTCGGTGGCGTTGGAAAGATAATCCAACTATAGTTACTACAGTATCTGGTAGTACACCTAACATATCTTGAGCTATGAGTTATGGTCATTTGAAGTCGACCAAAAACTCATACTTAGCTTAACTTTGTCAAACTTTCCAAATTTGATTATTTCCAAAAACAGTTTCTTTCCAATTCTAAGTCTTTCTAGTTCTTTCAAAAAGCGAGGTGTTACAGATTAACTAAATTCAATGTATGTGTGATATAAAGTTATATCCTAAATCTAAATTTCTTTCTAAACAAGTAATACTTTTGGGGAGTATAAGTTTTAAAAGCTTCTTTATCTATTGAAATTATTAAAAGTAGACATTCCACCATAGCAATGATTTTTTTAATTCGGTTAAATGTAAGATGACTGGCTCCTCTTTTCTGACCTAGATTTACTAGAACTTGCATTCTTCAATTAGAAAAATAACAGCAATTCATATCATCTATCTACCTATATCTATATCTTCTATACTACCTTAAAAGCATGAACTGCCAAACTTGAATGTTGAATTACTATAATACCCCAATTAAAAATATCCATTTATTTTATTTATTTATTTAAATTAATTATATTACAAGTAGACACCTTTTCACATTAAAGGGTTGTTACTTTTCTGATGATTCGTGACTTTTCCAAAGGGTTGTGACTTTTTTGACGGGTTGTGACATTTCCGATGAGTTGTGATTTTTTCTAAGGTTTGTGATTTTTTAAAAGGGTTGTGACATTCCAAAGTGTTGTGCCATTTTTGATGAGTTGGGATATTTTCAAAGGGTTGTGACTTTTTTAATGAACAATGACTTTTCGAAAAGTTGTGACTTTTTTAATAAGGCACAATTGACAGTTATTTATACTACTAATTGTTAGCTATAAATATAGGGGTATCCTCTCACATTCAAACTACAAATTTTAAAGGTTTTCTGCTCTTCTTCTTCTTCTTAAAAAATCTCAATTGTTATTTGGAACTGTTGATTAAGTTCGAAATTCAACGAAATTTGAGATACCACATAAGAAAGAGTTGGTGAACAAATTGTATAAAATCATTCTTCAATTAACACTCATATTTTTCTCTTATGATTTTCACCACATACATACTTCTATATTATTTATATCATTTACGAACATTAATACCCTTTTAATTAACCTACATATTTTATTTCTTACAAAAAGACTAATTTCCTATGAACAGTCACAAAAATTTCGCCTTCATCCCTTCATATTTATTTGGTCATAAATCACAACCATTCACTCCTGGATTTCATTTTCTATGAAAATTTGAGATCTTTTAAAATTTTCCTAAATGGTTCATCCCCAATTCATTGATATGTTTCACCAAAGTTCATAGCATTGAAATTTAGAAGATAACAGAGAAATGTTCAATTAGCTATGAACTTTGCTTCATACAAAACACTTTTACATATAGTGCGCAGGGATTTTCATTTCCTTTTCTTGTTTCATTTCTTTAATTAATTTCTTATGTATTTTCATTCGAGAGAGAATTTCATAGTTAGTATTGATATGATGAGTGAACAATGGTGAATATGCACATTGTGAATTAGGTTTTCTAATAAAATTAATAGATCAAATTGTAGGAGAGACTATAATAAACAAATACAAAAACAACACATGATTGGGGTAAGATATTTCTTATTTATTTTTCCATTTTTTATTCTTTTACGTCAAACAAAAAAATTTCTACCTAATTTTGCTAAAACAACGGGCATTTGCGTAGTCCATCGAATTATTAGTTTTGATGTTAAGTCCACTATTTCAAGAATAAATTATCACTTTTACTTGTAATATGATATTATAATGATGATGATAATAATAAATTTTTTAATTGATACGTAAGTAAAAATGATAGGAGAAAGTTAAGTATTGGTGATTTTAATCAAATGGAGCACTACGGTGAATATAGCATGAACATATATTTTTTTCTTTCTTCTTTATTGGCAATGAATTGTTCCATATATTATTTCTTTTTTATATTTATATTGAGTATGAATTTTCTGTTATTTTGTGTTCATTTTAATATGAGAAAATGTTATGTCACACGATACACTCCTTCCTAGCTATATAAAATTATATAAGAAAATAGTGATTGATCATAAAATGATCTTCAATCACATTAAAGATTCTTTTAAAAAATGCTTTAAATTTAATCATCTATTTCTTTTTATTGAAAATGTTTAATATTTTATATCACGATACAACTTCTATAAGATACTAGATACTTTGATTAGACAACAACTATATGATATGTATGCGGCAGAAAAAAAGAAGATAACAAATTCGCAAAGATACGGTAGAAACTTAAAGAAATGAATTATTTTTCACCATAGGTGATGTTGTTCATATATTAACATTAAATTATGCTACTAATATATATATATATATATACACACACACACAAAGAATTGGCCAACCTTAATAATAGACTGACCCTCAAACCTCTATTTAACCATCATTTGTTATAACAATATTTTAATGTAATAACCCGATTTTCTTTAGAACTAATTTTTGATGTTATATTGTTTTGTCTCTATATCATTCTACTTATAATAGTGTTGAGTTAAACTATAGAATTACATTTTTCGTAAAATTACATCTCTATGATGACCTTACTCAAATATTAATTGAGTAATAATATTTTGTAAAAGATATATTACATATAGAAAGGAAATATTAAAATATTTATGTTAATCGTTATTAGTGTCATGCACATACTTAATTTCAATTATGAATATTCACGAGAAAAATTGTACTTAAATGGTGTTCATAATATATGGTCATAACCTCAAGAGGAAAGGATATTGGTGACATTTTTTATATATTAATTTTTTTCTATTTTGTTGGTTGAATTTATTTTCAAAATTGAGTAAATTAAAATATGATACTACTAAAGAAATATGGATTTCTCCATATATTTAAATTTTGAATGAATTTTGAAATGTTTCAATGATATCTGATCATTTTGGTCTAAAAAATAATTAACTCTATGACAATTTATATTAATCATTTTAAAACACTTGTCCAATGTTCTTCCAATTATAATTATTTACTAAAAACTTTAATTTAGTAATATTAATTCTAATTTTCAATATCGTATACTTATGATATAATACACACGTGCAACGCACGTGCCGTGAAACTAGTTACCTTAAAAGAATAAACTCCTAATTTAAATGTTAAATTACTATAATATCCCTGACTTAGATTATGACTTTTTCGATGAGTTGTGACTTTTTTCAAAGGGTTGTGATTTTTCGATGAGTTGTGACTTTTCTAAAGAGTTGTGACTTTTCCAAGGAGTTGTGACTTTTTCAATAAGTTGTGACCTTTCCAAAGGGTTGTGACTTCTCAAAAATTTCATGACTCTTCATATAAGACACAAAAAACACTTGTTCATATTACCCTTTGTTGACTATAAATAGAGAGGACCTCTCTCATTTTTCAACCACAATTTTTTCAATATTCAGCTCTTCTTCTTGCATTTTAAAAATTTCATGTGATTTATTGTCGTTTAGTGAGTTCGAAGTTTAGCGGAGTATAAGATACCACTATTCTAATGAAGTTAGTCATTCTATCCTAAGATGGTATATTTCTTAACCTTGAGTACTTGAGGAAAATAATTTTGATAATATAATCATTATTTTTTCGCTTAGTATATACATTAGTGTGTAATGTTCCAATATATGATGTTAACATGATGTAGTCTAAATTGATTTGGTTTTGTTTATAATTTTTCTTGTGATGAAGATATATGCTTCTGAATATCTTATTCCAAATTTATTAAACTTCTCAAGAGTTAGAGACTTGTAACGATTTTTTTTATGCTCAAGACAAAAGAATGACTTTATTCATAAATGTTTCTAATGTGATTTAGATTGTCAAGAAGTTTGCATCAAAATAGTTATTACTATATAATCATTGTCCTTTAGTTTTACTGATTTACTATTTCTTAATATTTTAGTATTTTCGATGAAGAAAAGTTCATATGACTTGTAATAACGCGAGTTGAAGTTTGTATTAGTTTAATTTTTATTATTTAAAATAGCTAATTTTTCTGAGATAATATTTTCATTAATGCAAATCTATCTACCTAATATATTTGGTTAGGTATTTATATATGTCATGAATGTATTATCAATTTAACAAGATCTTCTAACTTCAAATATATTATTTTAAAATGTTTCAAGTTCTTTTTTTAAAAAAAAACTCACAACAAATGTGAAAATATGTCAATATATATGAATCATTTAAAATTTATCACTAAAATAATAATTTTTTATTCATTAATATGAAATAAACATTTTCATTTTGTCCCTACACTAAATTAAAATCTAATAACTACAAAAAAAATAGTAACATTAATTAAAAGACCTATTATTTATGTAAGTATAAAATCTATTAGAAATTCAGCTATTGCACATTAAATCTTTAGTTATAACATTATAAATTCTCTTAGTTATTACTAATTATTATAAACAATATTCACTCTCTTTTACATTATTTAGTTATAATATTATGAATTCTCATAGTTATTATATTAATTATTTCTATCTTTCATCTTTCCTTAAAAACTTTTGACCAATAATTTTTCATATTATTATACTGCCCTATATATGTGATAATGCGGTGTTGTTATTTTTCCTTGAAAGAATCATGCTTGGTTGAATAAATTTAAAATTGTTTACAAGTGTATCAACTATATCTTTGTTGGTGTAAGATAAACATGTGATTATACATATGATTTCTCAAATAGAATATATTCTTTAATTTTTATTTTTAGTTTTCCCGGTAAAAAAAAGGAAATCTTTCTCAGTTAACTATGGATAGTCAAATAACCATCTTTGATTTATGTACACAGTCAATTGAGAAGTCAAATGTGAGAGCCAAGACAAGAACGTCATCTATTGTATTATAACTTATAAAATAAAAATTAATATACAAAAATAGTTCTAAAAAATAAAATGTAGTTGTTCTCCATATGTTCATATGATGTCTAAACAGATTAACGTGGATTACACATGCAAAGTACATCTGGTTAGATGACTAGAAAAATACACAACAAATATCGTCTATAAGGTAATATTAGTGAGATACAAGTAATCACATGATTGAACCTCATCAAATTGAAATAAATATACACATTATTGCTTTTAACTAATAAAATTTTTTATTGACCATCTTCATAGGTTTGCGTGAATAAAAGATATATATGACGATCCACATTGAACATTGACAAAAGAATCTGCAATATTATTTTGTGCAAAACTTATTTATTCAAATCTTCGCTTAAATTTTCTGAATAGGAAATCACGTGCAACACACGTGTTTATATATATATATATATATATATATATATAAAGAGAACCCTAGGCCCGCCTATGTGGCGTTTCCTGAAACAAGGATTCCTTTTAAATTTATTTATTTCCAAAACTAGCCTTCCCCTTTTGTGAAAAGTTGTGACTTTTATGAAAAGTTGTGACTTTTATGAAGAGTTGCGACTTTAATGAAAGGTTGTGAAGTTTATGAAAGATTGTGACCTTTCCGAAGGGTTGTGACTTTTTCAAAGAGTTGGGACCTTTTCGATAAGGCACAATAAACATTTGTGCACATTACCCTTTGTTTTCTATAAATAGAGGGATTTCCTCTTATTTTAAAACAACGAAAATTCTGAACTTCTGCTTCTTCTTCTGTAACACCCCGAATTTTTTTTAGCTAAGACTAGAACCATTTTTCGTTGTGAATAAGATTTTACCAAGGAATTTAAAATTTTTTAAGTGTTAAGGTCAGGTCACTAGATATATCACCTTGAGCTCCATAAAGAATTAAAAATAATTCATTCAAGCCATTCCTAAGTTCTTCTAAGTTTGGGTCATCTTCAAACGATCATAACTTTCAATACAGGATGAGTAAGGAGACCTATTAGATATCAAATGAAATATGTCCAAGTCCTCTTTCCAATGCCACTGAGTTTGCTAATTTACGAGCTTGTATGAGGAAGATATGCCCTTTTGAATACAGACTGTTCATTTAAGAAAAGTTATCGAAAAATATGAGGGGTATTTTGGTCTTTTCCTTATCCAATCAGATTAAAATGAAATATGGTAATATTTAGGGGTCTAAACTTATTTGGTTCATTTTTCACAAATCCTAATTACGCTTAGGGTTTTAGAAGAAAGTTCAAGAAGAGAAAAATAGGAGAAAAAGTTCAAAGTTCCAAGCGTTCGTTCAAGAAATTCAAGATTTCGCCAAGAACCTTATTCTTTGAGGTATGTAAGCTTCCATAGTCTTGGGTTCGTTCACCCACACACCAATCATGAATTTCTTTTGCGAATCTATCCATAAATATTGAGCAATTTAAGTTCTTGATGAGTGTTCTTCTAAATCTTTTTTTGTTGAGGTTTTGAGGAATTCTTGAGATGAAAGTTAGTGATTTGAGGGTTGTTTTGAGTAGATTAGTGTATACTTAGGTTGGGTATTCGAATCTAAGTGAGTGAGAAAGAAACCATTCGAATCTAGGCAAACTAGGGTGAGAAAACGAGCAAAGAAATTCGTCGGGGTTTTCTTGGAATGGGCTGGCGCGCCGCCGCACCATTTCACCAACATAGAGTGTATATAGGTAGAGGGCTGTCTCCCTGTGCCACTTAGTGCGCAAGGGTCACCGCCCCCACCCCTTTTCCATTGTTTTGCTTGTCTGAGTTCTTTAAAAGGATTCCTTCAATCACTATTGATTCTAACTACTCTAAACTACTTCTAAACACCTAGAAATCATTCATAACCTTGAATTCATAATTCAAATTCAAGGTAGAGTTAGGTCTTGAGAGTTCTTTCAAACATTTTGAGAAAGTTCCTTGAGTCCCTTTGAGGAGTCTTCTACAATTTCTAATAACTTGTTTCCAGACTCAAGTAAGTGAGTATGAGAATAAGGAAAATGTATTCATGAGTCTACATTATCATCGATATCCTTCATGTCATGAATCATAACTCTTAAATTCATAATTCAAATTCAAGAAAGAGTTAAGAGTAGAGTTCAAGAAAGTCGTTGAGTTCAATTGTGAATCCTTTGAGATCAACTATCGATTTGAACTAAGTTTTGAGGAAGTAAGCATGAGAATGAAAAGAGTCGTATACATGAGTTCCATATTGTTATGTAGACCTTGAGTCGAGTCATTCATGCACATAAATTGTTCATGAACTCCCTAAGTTGAGTATCTTCGAGAGGAGTAGTATCTTCAAGTTCTAAGCCTTGAGTATTAAGTTCCTAACCCGTTGAAATTATATTCCTAATTAGGGGGCTATTACATGTTACTTATTGAAGGTCCTTGAGTTGAGTTGTTCATGCCAATAATTCCGCATTAACCCTATGAGTTGAGCATTTTTTAAATGAGTGGTATGATGAAGTCCTTGAGTTGAGTTGTTCATGCCCATAATTCCGCATGAACCCTCTGAGTCGAGCATTCTCGAGATGAGTAGTAATATCCAGTTCTTGAGTTTTGGAATTGTTGAGTTCTGAGTATTGAATTATATGTATAGTTATTGAAAACCTTGAATTGAGTCGTTCACACCCATAATTTAGCATGAACCATATTTTGAGAAGTCTTTTACAATCACTTTAAACTTGTTTTAAGACTTGAGCACTTGAATTTGAGAAAGATCAGAGTTGAGTTCATTTTCTTTAAAATGATATATGGGTCATCTTAGGCATATTTTATATGCCTAGGAACCAGATACTACCCACATTTTGGCTAAGTTCGGAATCATTTTCTGTTAATTTATAGTTGTGTCGAGTCTTTTGAATGCATCTATACTAACCAACATGATTAGTTGTGTAGGTGAGTTTAAATGAAGGAACAAGCACTGAAATGGGCATTGGTAAGTACGAGAGGATCCAAGTTAAAAATAAGCAAGAAAGAAGAAGGAAAAAATAAAAGATCAAGGAAGGTTTGTACCCTCTCCGCGTTGTGGAGAGGGATTTCATTCTTACTCACTAATTATCATTTGAGACAGAACGGTCTGTGACAGCCCTACATCGCGGAGAAGAGAAGAAGTCCTCAAACTAGAGTTTAACAACCGCTCTGTGTCGTGCCTCAAAGTGCCAAATTTGGTCGTTCCGGCTTCAGTATAAATAGACTCATATTTTATTTTATTAATTATTGTTTTTTAGGGTTTTGAAGAACGACGAGTTGGAGACCTATTTCATCTGTTTTTAGGGTTCATTCCTAAACTCTTTTATTTCGATCTCTTTATGTTATTTGAACATTGCTTAATTAAAATTCTTGATATGAGTAGCTAATTTCCCTAGTTCTAGGGATGTGGCTATAGGATGATTGTAAATTATTGAAGTTTTATGGATTGACATTAACTATCATATGAATCACTCTTATGTTATTGTCACTACAACATTTTAGGCCTACGGCCACACTAAATTTGGACAACACTTGTAAAGTGTTGCCTAAAATATTTTTGGGAACGCTTTCAAAATGTAGCCTAAATTATTAACTTTTGGCATCGATAATATTGGCAACACTTGTAAAGCGTACTCTTTAATGGTATAGGCTACACTTTATAAGCATTGTCATAGTATGAAATAAATGGCAACAACTATTTATTTTAGTATGCTTGAGTCGTTGGACAGTTTGCTTGGAAGGGATGTCAATTAAATAAACTTAATGAATCATAAACTCATTTAATCTGGAAAGAAAGAATTACTTACATTTAATATGGATGTCAATTTTATTCAATAGGCTGAACTTCGAATCACCAAAATTCTGGGGAAACATCATATGATGCTTTTACGACAGTGTTTGGAAAGGAGCAGCCTGGTCGACTTAGGTGCTATGGTAGATCAGTGACAACAAGTTCTTTGAAGAAAGATGGGGAAACTAACGAGCTAAAACAGAAACAAGCCAATGAAATCACTTCTCTAAAAGAAGAAATGAATGAAATGAGAGAAGAAATGTGACATTTCGTTAGTCAATTGCCTCAAAACATCCCTGAATTGAATGTTCGAGATATGCCAGGGTGTGTTCAATCTAACATTACTTCACCTATTGATGCGAGTAGTGCACAAGCTGTAAAAGGCCAAAATCTTCCACATTCTTCCGGGTTAACTCATGATCCAGTTCTTCAAAAGGTATTTTGTATTTTTTCAAATGTTCTTTTTTTAGAGAAATAAGTTAGAAAATTAGTATCCTAAAGAACTATATCCTATGTGATTGCAAATTTGTGATAGTTAGCTAATTAGTCCTCTCAGTTTCTTTGTGGTAGTTCACTTATTAATGCAGTTAATCTGCAAGCTTTCTAACTTCATGTTTGAATCTTTCAAAGTAGATCTAGTTTTGGCATGATTGATCTGGAATTTATATTGAGAAACCTCTGAAGGTTTTCACTTGCCATGGGTTGTGGTGTTGTTGGTTCCTTGAGGCTTTGCTTTATCTTTCTCTCTTCTGAACCACTCAACTGTATTTTCCTCAACTTTGTCTAGTTGTTCTTCATTCAAATCATCCTTGTTTTGTTTGTTGATGTATTTCCTTTATTGATGTATCAAATTGTGAAGATGGTTTTCTTGTTCTTCTTGTATGTTGGTTTGTTCCTGCACAATAAGATTATTATAGTTATTATGAGTAGAAATAGTAGAGTTAAGTGTCTTACCTAACTGTGCCTTAGGCTGATATTGTTGGTCTTTCCATGTCTTCTCTTGTCGTGAACCAGGTCTTCCCATAGTGTGGTGGTTCAACCTGTAGTTCTTCTTCCCATTGGTTGCTGATTTGTGTGTGTAGTTGTGGCTCCATCTGGCAGTCCTTGCTTGGTAGGGATAATAGGAGTCGTAAGGCCAATAGGTATATCATTTTTAGCCTGATTTTTGTCTTAGTCGAGTAGCAAACGATTGAATAATAATATAGTGAGTTGGTTCAGGGGAAAAGTTGAGGGGTTGTGGATTGACTTTTCGAGCTCTTTCCAATACCTTTATTGATCTCTTAAGGAGGATCAATTTCTTCAGCTTGCTCCAGTTCTTGAACTTTGGTAGCTCAAATTTACTCTCGGTGATAGTATTATTAGCAACAAAATCTGTTATTTCTAATTGACTGTCACGATGTCTCAAGCTTTCGTAGAGTGAATTTGTACTATTTTACTCTCTGTCATCTGTATGATCAGTTTTTGGTATCTCTTCATCTTGAAGAATGTCATTAGTGACACTCTGTGTATTGGATGAATCATCTCGAATCGGTGTTGTTAGGATCTGACTAATTGCTTCTCTTATGAGATTGACAACATAATTTATGCTGAAAGTTCTCCCATTGTGGCTTATATCAACCTTTTCTTCTAACAAATCTTAAGGAGAGGTGTTTGTATTCGTTTCAGCTAGTGTTTTGTTGTTATTTATCTCATCGAGTTGTTCATTCCCTATTTTTGATACATCATCTGAAAGAATATGTTGTGATATCAAATGCCAAATGCTGTTGTGCTTCTATTTTTTCACCTGTTTTATGTATGTTCCGTCTTCGTCTTATGCTTCTGTTATCTTTTCGTTCTTATCACTAGATGCAGTAATAGTCTCTGTGGCCTCATATTCAGAGAGATTCATGTTATTTTCCTATGTTTCATCACTATCGTTGCCTAAGTTTGAGATAGTAGAAGATGCTCCTCTTTGAGAATCATCATTTGAATCACCAGACTCATCTATTTCAATTGATCCCTTGTCACTTGAAGTGCTTGCTACTTCATCCAGCTTCTGTCAGAGGATAATGCCTTTTTTCTCAGCTTTTTTCATGACTCGTTCTTCGTTTTCCTGTTTCTCATGAGGGCTGTCAATGTTTTCTCTGGTAATACTTCCTTCATCTCACTTATATGCCTTATCACATTCCTCATTCTTGGTGTCTGACTCGTTGGAGTTCTCTTCATTACACACTGTTGTATAGTGAATACTTATATCAATAATTCATAGAAAATTTAATACATAAGGAGAGGAGACTAAGCAATCACATGTAGAACAATAGAAGTGCTCATGACTTACATTCACTACTTGTTGCTAATTGATTATATGAGTGATCTTGAACTTCTAGAAGAAGAATTCTCTTGATTGCTTCTCGTACTAGCTTAACTGCTAAAAGCTTACACGCTTCAATATCTTGGTTGTTTGCATCCTGATTTGTAGTGATTGACTCTCTTTTAGAACAACTGAAAAATGAATCAGAACTTTCTGTTGCACAACACTTGTTGCCGCTATCCTTGTGATTATCTTCATCAGCTCCACGGATCACTTTGATGTCCAATTCTATAGATTCATCCGAAATCATATGTCAATGATCAGGCTCTACATGCTCATATGCTGCAATCTGATTTTTTGTACATAATTTGTTTTAATTTTTAATTTTATTTTAAATGTGTAGGGAAATGGAGGTGATCAAATTTGAAGGGTCGCCACAAGTCAATTTGATCTCATTGAAGTGGATGATGAAGAGTTTTTGAACTATTGTAAAAGTTTGAATATGTTATTTTTGATTTTGTGAAATATATTCATTGCTAGAATATATTGGACTATTGTAAGAGTACTTTTTGAACTATTATTGTGTACACATATTTAGAATATTGCTTTGTAAGTATGTGTATGTACACAAGACATACTATCTTTTGATGTTTATTGCAAATCTATATATTTGAAATACTTATTCACTAATTTGATGCTTGAGTTTATTTATTGCAAAACAGTATTGGTGTTTTTTAATTAGAAATTGTGGCATATAAATCTTTTATAGCCAAAATAATATTGCCACACTTAAAAGTGTAGCCATAGGACTGTAAATTGTGGTATGCACATAGGCAAGGACTACACTTCAAAGTGTTGTCATAAATAAAGATAGGAAAGGCAACACTTTAAAATCGTGGCCAATATGGAAGAAAAGGCCATGCTTGAAAGTGTAGTTGATAAGGCAACACTTTTAAGCGTAGCTGCAAAGCATGGCCTTTTAGGCTATGCTTGAATGTGTAGATAATAAGGCAACACTTTTAAGCGTGGAAGCAAAGCGTGGCCTCTTTTCCTTTTAGACTACGCTTTTAAGCGTAGCTAATAAGACAACATTTGCAAAGTGTTGTCTAAAGTCAAAGTTTACACCTCTCTAGGCTAGCCCAAAAAAGTGTTGTCAAAATTCAAAAAGTGTAGCCTTTTATCAAAGGGCACACTTTTTTCTAGTTTAGACAACACTTTTCTAGGGTGGCCGTAGTCCTAAAATGTTGTAGTGTATTTTTCATATTTCTTGCTTGATCACCACTGAAATAAACATCTTATCTGAATTGAACTCGGAAGAGGATTAAAAGGATAGAACGTGGGGTATGAGAAGCATCATTTTATGTTAAGAATTAGAGTTAATTTCTATCTAGGATAGGGAAATACCTAGAGACCTTGTTGGGTCATTAGAGAGGAAGAAATCGTAATTCTTGGTAATTGGTCCAACCTATTCCCACTCAACGATGTAGTTAGGTTTCCATTTATCGTAGGCGATTAGAGGTCGGAAGGCCATAATCATATATTTAACCCTATGATCCTTGTTTCGATAATTGATGAATATCCATTTAGCAATATAATATTCATGATTCCTAATGTAAGCTACAACTCTAGACTTTACCCAATCATTCTTCGAACCCTTTAGAAATTGAATCACTTTTGTTTAGCTTTTAGTTAAATTGTAGATTATAAAATCAATCACTCCTTTAATCTTGATAACACTTGTGTTTAATTGAAAGTATTGGAAAAATCAAATTATTCTACTTGTAACTCTTTGTGGGTACGATACCCGACTCTTAATAAGAGCTACTTTAATACTTGAATAAGCATGTACACTTGCGTGTGAGATTGGACGCAACAAGTTTTTGCGCCGCAGCCGGGGACTTTAGAATTAGAAAGCATTTGATTTGTCTAATTTCTGAAGTTAAAAAGCATGTGTTGACAACTTGATCTCATTTTGCAGGTTGTGTGGAACTTTCAAATTGGAAGACGATCAGGACTTGGTAGAGCCTCTAGCTGAACCAGAAAGATTTGTTCATTACCCGAGAAGCAAAGACAACTCACTTACCCATCCCTCTGGTTGCTAGTGAACCAACAACTCTTGTAGAAAGAGTTGAGTGGGAAGAACCTGTACTGATGGCTGAGATGAAAGTGAGAGACGTGGCAATCCCATGCACCAACACTGTGACTTCATGCATTCAGAAACTTGAAGCTGGTGGAAGATTTGAACTGAATCAGAGAATGGTACAACTATTGCACACAAATGGACAATTCACTGGTTTATTGTACGAGGATCCACAAGTTCATATGCAGAATTTCCTCGAAATCAGTGACACTTACACTTCAATTGGAGTAAACAAAGATTACGTGAGGCTCACTTTATTTCCCTTTTCTTTGTTAGGGGAAGAAAAAAGATGGCTAAATTTTGAGCCCGCTAATTCCATAACCTCATGGGACGATCTTGCACAAAAGTTCCTTATTAGGTTTTCCCATCTGGAAAAACAGCTAAACTAAGGAGTAACATACTGAGTTTCTGACAAAAAGGAGGAGAGAACTTGTACCAGGCTTAGGACAGGTTTAAATCGATGTTGTTGAGCTGTCTGCACCATCATCAGGCTAACGAGGTGTTGGTCCATACCTTCATTGAAGGATTGGAACCTAACACCAAGATTTTACTTGATTCAGCTACAGGTGGACATGATTTGGTGCAGACTTATGCTGAGTTGTTCACCCTGCTAAACCAGATTTCACAGGGTAACCTCGAGTGGAATGGAGGAGGAGCTAAACCTGTGGTACAGAATACTATTGGAATGTTGGAGGTAGATGCATTGACTGCATTAACTACACAAATAGCTGCAATGCAGAACATTATGAACACTCACTTCAGCAACATATCTGTGGGACAACAACCTGCTCAGGTAAATGCAGTACAACAACCACCCACTTGGTATGAAATTTGTGGAGAAGGAGACAACAATGCGGAGGTATGTGGAGAAAACCTCGATTTTGTAAATTTTTTAGGTGATGCACAATGTGGAGGAGGTCATCAAAATTATGGGAACTCCTACAATCCTAATTTGTGGAATAATCCAATTTTTTCCTGGGGAGGAAATTAGAATCAGGCCCATGGCCAGAATTAATATAGACCCCAGGGGAATGCACATGGGTATCAACAACAGCCCAACGGGAGCAGCCCAATAATCAACAAAGTAACATGAGCATGGAGGAGATGTTGCATAAGATCATGGCTGATTAGGTGCAGTTAGCTGTAGATGTGAGAAATAACCAGTTAGCTACCCAGAACCTGGAGAAACAATTTGGGAAATTTGCTAGTGCCCAAATCTCACGACCCCAGGGAGGTTTGCCGGGAAACACTGATCCTAATCCCAGGCAAGGGAATGAGGTAGGTGCATGAAGCGGGTTGTAGTTGGAGGAGTTGGCCCCTAAGAAGCGGAATGTTGAATCTGCTAGCAAAAAGAGTGAACCCAAGGAGAGTGAGACTGTTGCACAAGAGGAAAAAGTGCAACCAATAGTGAAACCACCTCCACCATTTCCTATGAAGTTTAAAGAGCAGAAGGAGGATGAATTTTTTTGTAAGTTTCTCTCTCTTTTAAAGAAAGTTCACATTAATTTGCCGTTGGTAGATGTTTTCAGGGTATACCTAAGTATGCAAATTATGTGAACGAAATAGTGGCAAATAAGAGGAGGCTGACTGAATATGAAACTGTAGCACTTACTGAAGAGTGCAGCTCCCAAATTTAAGATAAGTTGCCTACCAAACTGAAAGATTCGGGCAACTTTACGGTTCTATTCACTATAGGGCATAACATCCATGTGCGAGGTTTGTGTGATCTTGGAGCGAGTATAAACTTGATACCGACATCACTGTACAAAAAGTTGGGGTTGGGTAGTCCTAAACCCACCACCATTATCTGGCAGTTGGAAGATAGATCCGTTGCTAGACCAGACGGTGTTGTGGATGATGTCTTGGTACAAGTGGGATCTTTGATCTTCTTGATAGATTTTGTGGTGCTGAACTTTGAGCCAGATCCTGAGGTGCCATTCAACTTGGGAAAACCTTTCTTGGCTATAGGGCGTGCTATGATACATGTAGCAGCCGGTCAACTTACTATGCGGGCACAAGAAAAAGTGGAAGTGTTTGATGTCTACAAGGCGTTGAAACTCCCAGCAGTGTATGAAGAGTTGTCTGCTATAACGATAATAGTTCTTGAGGCAGTGTAACACCCCAGAAAAAAAAAATTCGAACTGAGACTCGAACCATTCTTCGTAGTGAGTGATATTTTTGCAAGGAATTTAAAGTTTCCAAAGTGTTAAGGTCAGTAGATGTAGCACCCTGAGTTCCAAGAAGAATCAAAGAGAAAAGCATTCAAGTCATTCCTTAGTTTTCTTAAATTTTGGGTCAACTTCAAGTGACCATAACTTTTAGTACAGAAAGAGTTAGGAGACCCATAAGATACTAAATTGAATCCCTTTGAGTTATCTTCCCAACTCCCCCAAGTTTGCTCCATTTTGAGATCTGCGTAAAAAGTTATGATATATTTACTAACGTCTCGTAAACCTGGCAACAGCTCCGCGACGCGGAGTCAAACGAATTTACGTGAATTGGGGTTAGAAATAGAAGAAGAAATTTCGTCGAACAAAATTTAAAGGTGGTCGAGCTTCGCGCGCCTAGTGCCCAGATTTAAAATTTCACTTTTGCCTTGCTAAGCTGACACAGAGTTTTCTGCCTCAAAAGTCATTTTTTTAACCAAATTTTAAAAGCCTCTCCGCGTCGCGGACCCACTCTCAAATATTGGTTTTTCAGTCTTTTCTCATTTTAGCTATCTAAAATCATTCCTAAACATCATGAGACCTTTCCCATAAAAAATAACAAACTTGATATCATAAATCACATTCAAGGTAGAGTTGAGAGTGAAGCCTTAGGAGTTATTTCAAACATTTTGGGAAAGTCCCTTTGAGTCTTTTGAGGAGTCTTCTACAATTTCTAGTAACTAGTTTCAAGACTCGAGCAAGTGAGTATGAGAGTGAGAAGAATGTATTCATGAGTCTACCTTGTCATCACGAGATCTTTCATATCATGAACTATAACTCTTGAATTCATAATTCACATTCAAGAGAGAGTTAAGAGTAGAGTTAAAGAAAGCCTTTGAGTTCAGATTGTGAATCCTTTGAGATCAACTATCGATTGAAACTAAGTTTTGAGGAAGTATGTCAGAGAATGAGAAGAGTCGTATACATGAGTTCCATATTATTATGTATATATACCCTCGAGTTGAGTTGTTTTAGGCCCACATTTCCGCATGAACTTCGTAAGTTGAGCATCTTTCAAAGAAGTGGTATCTTCAAGTGCTAAGCTTTCAAGTGTTGAGTTCCTAATCTCTTTTGAGAAGTATGTTGAATCCTTGAGTTGAATATTTCATGCTCATAATTCCTCATGAACATTATAAGTCGAACAGTCTTGAGATGAGAAGTATCTTTGAGCCATTGAGTTGAGTAGTTCATGCTCATAATTTCGCATGAACTCTGAGTTGAGCATTCTTAAAATTAGTAGTATCATTGAAGTTCTTGAGTTCCAAGTACTGAGTTCGATATATGGTTATTGAAAACCTTGCATTGAGTCGTTCATGTCCATAATTCGACATGAACCATATTTTAAGAAGTCTTTTACAAATGTTTAAACTTTGTTTTAAGACTTAAGCTTTGAAGTTGAGTAAAGAGTAAGAGTAAAGTTCATTTTCTTTAAAATGATATATGGGAACTAAGTATTCCCAAGAGCAAATGTTTTCACATTTAAGATGAGAGGAAATTGAGATTTCCAAAAGAATTTTGAGCAAGAAAGGGACCATTGATTCCAAGAGAGCTTTTAAGCTAAGTTTTGAGTAATTATCTCAAACCAAAGAAAGAAGTTGTTTTAAAACATTTGAGCTAAGTATATTTTTGGGAGTAGTATTGAGCACCGATATGGGGATGCGAGTTCTTATTAACTCAAGTCTCCATAAACCATGTAGCCATCATGGGTATTAATGGGTCATACTTTTTAGATGATCAGATAGGTAAAGCTAGTGGATCCACTAAGTTAAGGGTTCTTTATGGCGGCAAAGTATATGACAGTTCTGGCAGCGTATGAAAGATGTTGTATCACCACTTAGGTTCATAGTGGTGGTTGTCGATTAGAGAAACTCCCACAACAGTATTTGCATGATTCCTCAAGGGGTTCTGCTTAGTATGAATGGGGGTATGAGACTTCATTTATGCATTGCACAAGTAGACTTTAAGAGGGAGCATGGTATGTCTTTTATGAATTTATGATTATTAGTTGACATCATGTTTTAAACAATTTTCCTTTTCTTTATATTGCACTCAGTTTAAACTTCTTTATAATGAAATGAGTTTAGCTCAGTATTCATGAGTTGAGTATCCAGAGTAGTATTTCAATTCGAGTATCATATCTTTGAAGTTGAGTATCTAATCTTTGAGTCGAGTGTCATACCTTTTAAGTCGAGTATCATATCTCTGAGTTGAGTATCTTATCCTTGAATACTTTTGAGTTGAGTAAGTTTGAGTAGTTTTGAGTATCCTTGAGTTGAGTAAGATTGAAAAGAGGTAAGTATGTTTCCTTTTTATCAAGTTTCAAGCTTATGTTATGCTTTAGAATTTCTCTTACATGCTCGTACATTCCATGTACTGAGCCATTTGACCTGCATCTTTTCATGATGAAGACAGAGGAATTCAGGATCATCAACGGGAGCTTCATTGATACATCCGAGAGTTCGAGTTAGATATGGTTAGCCTCCTTGCTTCTGGAGGATTTCATTATTTTTCAGTTCAGTCAGGATGTCGTGGGTCTTGTTCCAATTTCCAACGTTATTAGTTAGAGGCTTCATAGATAGTCAATATAGTTGAGAAGTCTGTATTATTCATTTATTTTATTAAATGTTTTAAAGTCTTAAGTTGCATTTTTATGGCGAGTTGTATATACTTTGTTATACAGAGTTTTCTTTGAACTTAAAGTTTGTATTTAAATTTTATGAACTTTTATTTCAGTTTTAAGCTTTTGTATGCTTGAGTTTGTCTTTCGCTTGTAGTCAGCCAGGATGAGGGTTTGCTTCGGGACCAGTAATGGTTTTCGAGTGCCGGCCGCGTTCAGGGTGTAGGCTCGGGTCGTCATAAACTTTGTATCAGAGCACAAAGTTTAAGTGTCCTAGGGTGTCTATGAAGCCGTGGCAGTAGGATCTTGTTTATGGTTGGAGGGCCCCACTTCTATAAACGAGGGACTACAGACATTTAAGAAAAGTTTCCCTTATTTCATACTCTTAATCGTGCAATAGAGCTATTTCATAGATATTTTATTCTTACTCGTGCGTTTCTCAGAATCATTTGACTACCCATCATACTAGAGGTGGTTGAAAACAAAAGTCAGTCCCTTATCAATGAGTTGCTCTTACCAAAATTCTTGGGGAAGTCAAGAGACCTCAGAGGGGCTTGAGAGGAGCCCATGAGTGAGTTAAGTGTTGAGTTTCATAGGAATGCACCCGTATTCATTTGAATCGTGCGTTTGAGGTAAAAGTGAGTTGTACTCTTTTCCTTAAGCCTCGTTTCAGTAGAGATCCTTATGAGGAAGTATGTTTAGAGCTTGGGTAGTATTTTCACCCTGAAGGATAACATGAGTTATGAGATCATGAGCAGTAGTAGTGAAAGAGCCCAGAGTTAGAGGAAAGTATGTAGAGGTTTAGTAATCTAAGTAACGAAGATGGTGTTGTGACAAGCTGTGTTACTATAGTCATGTACCTAGTAAGTTAGTAATGAGGAGTTTTCCCTTATGGGTAGACTAAGAAGTGATGAGTTGTGAAGGTTTCATCATAGGAGGTAGAGTGTGTTGTAGTTAGAAAGGAGTTGGTGATGAAGTGTCATTGTGTAGGAAATGACTAAGTGTAAGTGGTGAATAGAAGAGAAGGAGTATTCATGAGGTTATAGATCTAAGCTAGGCTTATGATTTTGAGGGAGAGCCCATAATATTCAAAGTGTAATAGAACTAATTAGGCATTGATATATAGTGAATGAGTGAATAGTTCTTATGTTGCGAAGTCGAAGGTGATAGTAATTGTAAGTATGAAGACTAAGAGGTGACGATTAACTATTTGTCATAAGGTCCTAGTGGACGAGTGCTTCTGAATTTGTATCTAGTAGTTATAAGTTAGTATAGTAAGCGAGCAATCATAATAATATTAGGGTTTAGTCATAAACATTAAGCTTGAGTTTGAGATGAGTGTCATGATAAAAGGAATGGCAACATGAGGGTGATGATGTTAATCTTAAGATTTTATCTAGAAGACTTGAAGAAATCGAGGTGATTAGCTGCAATATATATTAGTGGTACAAGTTAGAGACCCTAACGTTTAGATAAGGGAAGTGAAGTGTGGCTAAGTCACAAGAGTAACAAGAGCATTAAGAGGTGTGTCGAGACGGTACGTTACCGGATGAGGTTCCAATTAAGTTATAATTTTCCATGTGTGCCTAGATAGCATAATTGAGTTGTCAATGTGCAATAGGTCCATAGCCTTCAAGTGTTAGCTTTAGACCTAAGGGGTAGATGATAATATGAGAAATCAGGTTATGTGTTAAGAATTTCTTAAGGAGTTGGTTAGTAGGAGTCCATGGAGTTGTTAGAGATTGAATGTGGTGATAAAAAGTAATAGTTTGAGATGAGATTCCCTATAGAGAAGTATAGAATCTGAACTTAAGGATTTGAGTTAATCTTGGACATAGTAAGAGCAGACCAATAGACTCAGACCTTAGTAAGAGTAAACCATTTCCGTACCCAGACCAATCATCATTCGAGGACGAACGATCCTAAGGGGGAGATATTGTAACACCCCAGAATTTTTTTTCGAACTGGGACTCGAACTGTTCTTCATAGTGAGTGATATTTTTGAAAGGAATTTAAAATTTCCTAACTGTTAAGGTCAGTAGGTGTAGCACCTTGAGTTCCAAGAAGAATCACAGAGAAAAACATTCAAGTCATTCCTTGGTTTTCTTAAATTTTGGGTCAACTTCAAGTGACCATAAATTTTAGTACGAAAGGATTTAGGAGACCCATAAGATATTAAATTAAATCCCTTCGAGTTATATTTCAAACGCCACAAATTTTGGTCTATTCTGAGCTCTGAGTAAAAAGTTATGATCGATTTACTAACGTCGCCCAAACCTGGCAGCAGCTCAGCGACGCGGAGCCAACACGGACCTCACTGCCTGGTGGAAAATAATTCCGATTCCCAGCTCATTTTAATTATTTCTATAGGGGTATTTTAGTCCTAAATATCCTTAGAAGGTCATCTAAATTGCCCTAAATGTGTAGAAAATCAGTTTTCACAAATCAAACCCTCTCATTCACTCCAAAGATTCTACGCTCAAGAAATTCAAGAAAAGCTAAGGCTAGGGTTCTTCTTTCCAGATTTTCCTTCAAGTTCTTCAAGAAGATGATTCATTCAGGTATGTAAGCTTCTATAGTGTTGGATTTGTTCACACATACGCCAATCATGTTAATTTCAGCTTTAAATTCGTTCTAAAAGCTGAAGCTTTGATGTTCTTGTTATGTATTCATGAATTTTCTTTCGTTCTTGAATTGAGCTGAGATTGAGAAGTTATTGAGGTTAATGTGTTGATTTATAGAGGGATTAGAGTTAGATTCTAGTGTACATGTGCTAGGTATCTAAATATAAAGAGAAATTGAGAAAAAGAATCGAATTAAGGCGAATTGGGGTTAGAAACCGAAGAAGAATTTCGTCGAACGAAATTTGAAGGTAGTCGCGCTTCACACGCCTAGTGCCCAGATCTGAAATTTCAGTTTCGCGTCGCGGAGCTGACACGGAGTGTTCTACCTCAAAAGTCATTTTCGAAACCAAATTTTAAATGCCTCTCCGTGTCGCGAACCCACTCTTAAATATTGGTTTTCAGTCTTTTCTCATGTTTAGCTATCTAAAATTATTCCTAAACATCATGAGACCTTTCCCATCACAACGTTGAATTCATAAATCACATTCAAGGTAGAGTTGAGAGTCAAGTCTTAGGAGTTCTTTCAAACATTTTGGGAAAGTCCCTTTGAATCTTTTGAGGAGTCTTCTCCAATTCCTAGTAACTTGTTTAAAGGCTCGAGCACGTGAGTATGAGAGTCATAAGAATGTATTCATGAGTCTACCTTGTCATCACGAGATCTTTCATATCATGAACCATAACTCTTGAATTCATAATTCATATTGAAGAGAGAGTTAAGAGTAGAGTTCAAGAAAGCCTTTGAGTTCAATTGTGAATCCTTTGAGATCAACTATCGATTGAAACTAAGTTTTGAGGAAGTATGTCAGAGAATGAGAAGAGTCGAATACATGAGTTCCATAATATTATGTAGACCCTCGAGTCGAGTTGTTTTAGGCCCACAATTTCACAGGAACTTCGTAAGTTGAGCATCTTTCAAAGAACTGGTATTTTCAAGATCTAAGCCTTTAAGTGTTGAGTTCCTAATCCATTTTGAGAAGTATCTTGAGTCCTTGAGTTGAATATTTCATGCTCATAATTCCGCATGAATATTAAAAGTCGAACAGTATTGAGATGAGAAATATCTTTGAGTCATTGAGTTGAGTAGTTCATGCTGATAATTCCTCATGAACTCTGATTTGAGCTTTCTTGAAATTAGTAGTATCATTGAAGTTCTTGAGTTCCAAGTATTGAGTTCGATCTATGGTTATTGAAAACCTTGCATTTGGTCGTTCATGTCCATAATTCAGCATGAACCATATTTTAGGAAGCCTTTTACAAATGTTTAAACTTTGTTTTAAGACTTAAGCTTTGAAGTTGAGTAAAGAGTAAGTGTTAAGTTCATTTTCTTTAAAATGATATATGGGAACTAAGTATTCCCAAGAGTAAATGTTTTCACATTTAAGATGATAGAAAACTGAGATTTCCAAAAGAGTTTTGAGCAAGAAAGGAAACATCAATTCCAAGAGAGATTTTAAGCTAAGTTTTGAGTAATCATCTCAAATCAAAGAAAGAAGTTATTTTAAAACATATGAGCTAAGTATATTTTTGGGAGTAGTATTGAGCACCGATATGGGGATGCGAGTTCATATTAACTCAAGTCTCCATAAACCATGTAGCCATCATGGGTATTAATAGGTCATACTTTTTAGATGATCACATAAGTTAAGCTAGTGGATCCACTAAGTTAAGCGTTCTATATGACAACAAAGTATAGGACAATTTTGGCAGCGTGGGCAAGACGTTGTATCACCACTTAGGCTCATAGTAGTGGTTGTTGGTTAGAGAAACTACCACAATAGTATTTGCATGGTTCCTCAAGGGGTTCTGCTTAGTATGAATGGGGGTATGAGACTTCATTCATGCATTGCACAAGTAAACTTTGAGAGGGAACATGGTATGTCTTTTATGAATTTATGATTATGAGTTGACATTAAATTTTAAAAAGTTTTCCTTTTCTTTATATTGCACTTCTTATAAACTGCTTCATAATAAAATGAGTTTAAGTAAGTATTCATGAGTTGAGTATCCAGAGTCAAGTCGAGTATCATATCTTTGAAGTTTAGTAGCTAATCTTTGAGTCGAGTATCATACCTTTGAAGTCGAGTATCATATCTCTGAGTTGAGTATCTTACCTTTGAGTACTTCTGAGTTGAGTAAGTTTGAGCAGTTTTGAGTATTCCTTGAGTTGAGTAAGATTGAAAAGAGGTAAGTATGTTTCTTTTTATCAAGTTTCAAGCTTATGTTATTCTTTAGAATTTCTCTTACATGCTCGTACATTCCACGTACTGAGCATTTGGCCTGTATATTCTCATGATGCAGGCACAAGTATTCAGGATCATCAACAGGAGCTTGATTGATACATCTGATAGTTCGAGTTAGCTATGGTGAGCCTCTTTGCTTCCGGAGGATTTCATTTACTTTTCAGTTTAGTCAGGATGTCGTGGGTCTTGTCCCGACTTCCATCGTTATCATTTAGAGGCTTCATAGATAGTCAGTATAGTTGAGAAGTCTATATTATTCATTGATTTTATTAAATTGTTTAAAGACTTAAGCTACCTTTTTACGGCGAGTTGTATGTACTTTATTATACAGAGTTTTCTTTGGACTTAAAGTTTGTATTTAAGTTTTATGAAATTTTATTTCAGTTTTAAGCTTTTGTATGCTTGAGTTAGTCTTCCGCTTGTAGTCAGCCAGAATGAGGGTTCGCTTTGGGAAAAACAATGCTCTTCGAGTGCCGAACACATCCAGGGTGTAGGCTCAGGTCATGACAAGCAGAAGCATATTATATTGCATCCAGAGACCCATTGGAGCGTGTACTAGTGGGATATGATATCTATGGAGATGCTGAAGGACATGAAATGGTACATTTTTGGTTGTGTCGAGTGTGGGCACAATAAGAGACCACTGGGAACCTTTGAACAGGGTGTTGGGTCCTCCACCCAAGCCTTACATCAAAGAAGCACCCAAGCTGGAGCTTATAACATTGCCAGACCACCTCAGGTATGCATTCTTGGATGAATACAAGACCTTACTTGTTATTTTGTCTGCAACCTTGTCTGAATCACAAGTGGAGGTAGCATTGAGTATTCTAAGGAATAGAAAAGCAGCTTTAGGCTGGAAAATGTCCGACATTCATGGAATAAGTCCCGTGCTGTGTATGCATAAGATTTACATGGATGAATGTCATAAGCCGAGTGCACAACACCAACGGAGACTAAATCCAGTACTAAAGGATGTGGTAAGGAAAGAGGTGATAAAGTGGTTAGATGCGGGGATATTATACCCCATATCTGGCAGGAAATAGGTGAGTTCGGTACAATGTATGCCCAAGAAGGGCGGTATGGCAGTGGTGAAAAATGAGAAGAATGAATTGATCCCGACAAGGATTGTAACGGGGTGGCGTATATGCATGGATTACAGGAAGTTGAATGATGCCAACAGGAAGGACCATTATCCGGTGCCATTTATTGATCAGATGTTGGATAGACTCTTGGGGCAAGAATACTACTGCTTCTTTGATGGCTACTCAGGTTATAATCAGATAGTCATTGCACTAGAGGATTTGGACAAGATTTCATTCACTTGTTCGTATGGCACCTATGCGTTCAAACATATGCCATTTGGATTATGCAATGCATCGGCTACATTAAGGAGATTCATGATGGAAATATTCCATGATATGGTGGATGATTTTGTTCAGGTGTTCATGGACGACTTCCTCCATACTTAGACTCTTCAAAAATCAGGTACTGGAACCCTCGCAGTATCATTCTACGGATCAACAGTACGGTATGTAGATCAATCTATGGACCGTCAATGGTCACTGTAGTTCCACACTTGGTCAGATTTCCCTGATTTGCCTTCCATGCCTTGGCTGCATTTCTTTCAGCTGTCTCTTTAATTTCGCGCCTGAACATCTTTCCTGCAAAATATGATGACAATACATAAAAACCAATACAAAAAGGCCCTAGACACACACAACTTGTAAGTGACATATATTAGAAATACCATAAACTCATGGTATATCAAGGACCAAGGCCTTTTTGGAATGACTTCCAAATGTGTGAAGTAAATTGAGTACCCTGATCCAAAATAATAGATAAAGGAACCCCATGCAACTTCACTATCTCTCTTATATACAACTTGGCATAGTCTTCCGCTAAAAATGAAACCTTGACGGGAACAAAGTGGGCTGATTTTTTCATCCAATGTATAATGACCAAAATAGAATCATGTTGCCTTCGAGTGCGAGGCAAACCCACAATAAAATCCATATTCACTTCTTCCCAGTTCCAAGTGGGAATACCTATATCTTGGGATAAGCCTCCCGGCCTTTGATGCTCAACCTTTACTTGTTGACAATTTAGACATTTGGCCATAAATCCCGCAATGTCTTTCTTCATACCATTCTACCAACAGACTTCCCGTAGATCACGGTACAACTTGGTGGCTCCCGGATGAATAGAATACCGAAAACTATGAGCTTCCGCTATCATTTGTTCCCTCAAACCATCAACATCCACAACACATAACCGACCTTGGTACCTAAGAACCCCATCGACCCATTGGGAGAAAGCCTTAATGGACTTCTTAAGTACTGACTCCTTCAATTCAACTAATAAAGGATTAAGATCTTGCTTAAACTTTAGATCTATCACAAAGGACGATTCAGACCCATTATGAACCATGGAATCCACTAGTTAAACACCTAGTTTGGCCAACCTATGCACATTACAAACTAATTCTTTCTTTTCATCCTCTACATGAGCCACACTACCCATGGACAATCTACTAAGTGCATCTGCTACCATATTAGCTTTTCTAGTGTGATAAAGGACACTCATGTCATAGTACTTCAACAATTCTAACCACCTCCTTTGTCGACAATTCAAGTAGTTTTACTAAACACATATTTGAGGCTTTTATGATCGGTGAAAACATCCACATGGACCCCATAAAAATAATGCCTCTATATTTTTAAGGCAAATACAACCGCCGCTAACTCAAGATCATGGGTAGGATAATTTTTCTCATGAACTTTAAGTTTCCTTGAAGCATAGGCAATCACCTTACCATTTTGCATAAGCACACATCTCAACCTCACTCTAGAGGCATCATAATACACCATAAAACCATTCGTTCCCTGCAGTAAGGTCAACACAGGAGCGGAAGTAAGTCTATCCTTCAACTCTTGGAATCTTTTCTCACAATATTCCGACCACACAAACCTAGCCTTCTTTTGAGTCAAATTCATCAAAGGAGAAACAATGGATGAAAACTCATCAACAAACCTTATATCGTAACCGGCCAAACCTAAAAAGCTTCTAATGTCGGAAGGAGATAATGTTCTAGGCCAACTCTTGACCGTATCCATCTTCTTAGGATCTACCTCAATACCCTTGCTTGACACAATATGACCAAGGAAAGCTACGGACCTTAACCAAAATTCACACTTGCTAAACTTTGCAAAAAGTTTTTGGTCCTTAAGAACTTGCAACACAATTCTCAAATGGTCCACATGTTCATTTTCAATCCTTGAATAGATCAAAATATCATCGATAAATACAATCACAAATATGTCTAGGTATTTCTTAAACATTCTATTCATCAAGTCCATGAATGCTGCTGGAGCATTTGTCAAACCAAACGACATCACTAGAAATTCATAGTGACCATACCTAGTTTGGAAAGCCATCTTTGGGATATCTTCCTCTCTCACCCTCAATTGGTGATAACCCAAACGGAGATCAATTTTAGAGAAATAACTTGCCCCTTGAAGTTACTCAAACAAGTCATCAATTCTCGGAAGAGGATACTTGTTCTTAATGGTCACTTTGTTAATTGACGATAATTGATGCACATTCTAGGAGACCCATCCTTCTTTCTAACAAACAACATGGAAGCACCTCATGGAGAGATAGTCGATCGGATAAAACCCTTTTCTACCAAATCCTGTAGTTTCTCTTTCAATTCTTTTAACTCCGCCGGAGTCATTCTATAAGGAGGAATAGAGATAGGTTGTGTATGCCAAAGAAGGTCCATACCAAAATCTATTTCCCGCTTGGGAGGAATACCGGGAAAACCATCGGGGAAAACTTCTGGGAACTCATTAACCACCAGAACCGACTCAAGAGAAGGGGTTTTGGAATCTACATCCCTCACCTTAACAACATGGTAAAATGAACCTTTTGAGATCATCTTTCTAGCTTTAAGGTAGGACACAAATTGACCTCTAGGCATAGAATTTCCTCCTTTCCACTCTTAGATAGGCTCATTCGGAAATCAGAATCTGACCACCGATAGAGGCATAACATGGATGCAACCAATCCATACAAAGAATCACATCAAAGTCTTACATGTCAAGCTCTACCTAGTTAACAAGAGTAACTCTATGGGACAAGGAAATGGTATATCTTCTATAAACCCTCTTAGCCATGACAGAATCACCTATCGGGGTAGAAATCGAAAAAGGTTCTAATAACACTTCATGGGCACATAAGGTGTCACAAATGACAAAGTAGCATCGGGATCTAACAAGGCATATACATTAATAAGAAATACTTTTAACATATCAGTCATCTCATCTGGGGAGCTCTCTTGGTCACCTTGGGACTGAAGTGCATAAAAGTGGTTTTGCTTTGGGGCATTGGAGTTTGAGTTGCTTGGAGGAGCTTGCTTGTCTTCTCTCCCTTTAACCTTGAGCATCGGGCAATCTCTCATCTTGTGGGCACTCTTTCAACAACCATAGCAACCACTTGTGCCAACTAGGTACTTACCATCATGCTTTATTCCACATTTTTCACAATTAGGCCTATTCACATAAGAACCACCATCATTACCTCCTTGAGGTTTAGAATTGGAAACCCTATCTTTGTTGACCTTTGGAGCACTAGAGGAACTTTGGTTGGAAAAACTTTGTTTGAACCTTGGTCGACCTTGTCCATCAGACCTAGCATTGGAGAAGTTCCCATCACCGATTCTAGCTCTTTTCACCTCCCTATTCTTTTCCTTGAGGTTTTCTTCCTCCATTTGTTCGGCATACACCATAAGACGTGATATATCCATATTATTATGGAGCATTGCCGAATGACATTCTTTTACTACCAAGCCGGACACACCCATCAAAAACCTACTCATCTCATCCCTCGAATCTGCCACCATAGTTGGAGCATACTTGTACAATTGATTAAACTTTAGTGCATACTATTTCATGGTCATTCTTCGTTGACGAAGGTTAATGAACTCTTCCACCTTAGCTTCCCTCAACTCTCGGGGAAAGAACCTATCATGAAATGCCGATTTAAACACTTCCCACTTTATGGGATCCGCTCCTACCGACCTATTGTTCTTCCACTAATTATACCATACTTGAGAAACATTTTTTATGAATATGGGTTAAATTTCCGGTTGGGTATTGCCTTTTTTTAGTCTATTTGTTGTTTAAATGTGATTTTGTTTATTAGTTGTGTTTGAACTTAATGGGATTGTAGTTGCAAATACGATTTCATCTTAGTGTTTTTGGCTTGCTTGAGAGAGAGGTTTTAAAACTAAGACTACTAAATCAATAGCCGGTGGCTATTGGGTTGTCGTGGGTTCAGGTCGAGAGAGTTAATCCTAGACTTTCTCCCACACATTCAGCTCGACAGAGTGAATGGGCTAAGGCAGAGGTTGTGCTTAAATGCTGCAACTCGGTGTTTGAGAGAAACCGAGTTGATTCAGGGTAAGTTGCTTGAGAGAGAATTTACCCCCACTAAATTCTAGCCTAGTTACTAATATTCAGTGATTTACTATCAATAGCATTTACCCAATAGTATATTTTATCCAATATTCCTATCACATCCCAAGAATCTCGTCTCCCTATCTCATATCTTTATATTTTTGTTGTTTTTTTCTATTAGTTGAATACAAACTCCCCATTGATAATTGACATTCGTGTCACCTTTTGATTTAGTATGTTTTTATTCGTTAATGTTTATAGCTATGATTGATTAGAACTTGATTTTACTTTTCTATTAATACCTGCAACCACTCCCTTGGAACTCGACCCCAACCCATTCGGTTGGGTTATATTACTGCACGTGATCGTTGACACCTGAATTGGTAGTCGTGTCTTTGATTACGTAGAAAACATCAGTAGCCAACGTGGGTAGAAAAGGGTCATACTTTTTAGATGATTCCTTAGTGCTTTTTAGCATATACTAGTGGATCCACTTAGTTGAGGCGTTCTATATCCCGTCCAGTTATAGGACAGTTCTAGCAGCATGGGCAAGACTTTGTATCATCACATTAGCTCATAGTGATGGTTGTCGGTTAGAGAACTCCCACATAATTATATTACTTTATTATATATAAACTGATTTATTGTTGTATTTATTACATTGAGTTGATACCTACTGTTTAAATGCTTTATATAAACTGCATCTTAATTATTGTTTATTTATGCATAAAGTTGAGTATGCATGAGTTGAGTAAAGCTGAGGTAAGTGTTTCTTTCAGAATTTAGTTGAAGCTTATGTTATATTTAGTTTTCCCCTCGCATGTTCATACATTCAATGTACTGATGTCATTTAGTCTGCATCATTTTATGATGCAGATACATGTAACCAAGATCAGTATCCAGTGCCTCGTTGATCTGGTTGAGCATTCAAAGTCAGTTGGTGAGCCTCCTTGCTTTCGAATGACCCCATTTTACTGATTTATAGTTAGTTCATTAGGATGTCGTGATTCTTGTCCCGATGTCCATCTTAGTTGTTAGAGGCTTCATAGACAATTAGTTAGTTCATTTGTCATTATCTTGTTATTGGCTTATGTTAAGACTTGAGTTGCCACTTTGGCTAAGTTAAATGTTTATTTCTAAAACATTATGAGTTTAGTTTGAGACAAGTTGAGTTATCTTGCATTTGAATTCTCTTTTTAATGCTTAAAGTCTTCTGCTGAGAGTCTAGCCAGTCCAAGGGTTTGCTTGGGGCCAGCAATGGTTCTCGAGTGCAAGTCCTATCCAAAGTGTAGGCTTGGGGCGTGATAAACTTGGTATCAGAGCACATATTTCAAGAGTCCTACGAAGTCTATGAAGCCGTGTTTGTAGAGTCCTAGTTATCGGTGTGAAGCGCGCCACATCTATAATTTCGAGGCTGCAAAATTTAGGAACTATCTCACTTCTTTCATATTCATGTCGTGCGATAGAGTTAATCTCTATAAAGTTTCCTTCTAACTCGTTCTTGTGTGTGTCTTTTAGCTGATCATGCCTTCACGAAGAGCTTTCAGAGGTCGTCCTACTAGGAGTAATGTCGAGGAACAAGGGGTACCTAATGCAATTGAAGTGCAACCCCAAGGAGAGGTCACCAATGTTGAGTTCAGGGAAGCGATCAAAATGTTAAGTCAAGTGGTGACCAATGAAGCTTGTCATCGAGAGAACCGACAAGAAGTGAATGATACTTCAAGAATCTGTGAGTTTCTAAGGATGAATCCTCCAAGCTTCATTGGTTCAAGCACTACTAAGGATTCAAAATTTTTTGTTGAGGAACTGCAGAAGGTGTTTGAGGTTATGCACGTTGCCAATGTTGAGCAAGTGGAACTAGATGCATACCAACTAAAGAGTGTTGCTAGGACTTGGTTTGACCAGTGGAAGAAGGGTAGAGTTGAGGGTGCACCAATTTTTACTTGGGATGTGTTTGACGAGGCTTTCTTGGGGCGTTTCTTTCCCCGTGAACTGAGAGAAGCTAAGGTATGACAATTCCTTACTCTTAAGCAGGATTCACTGAGTGTTCATGTATACAGTTTGAAGTTCACCCAACTTTCTCGATATTCTCTGGAGATGGTTGCGGATATGAGAAGCAGGATGCGTCTATTTGTTGCTGGCCTGTCTCGTCTGTCAAGTAAGGAGGGCAAGGCAACGATGCTAATAGGGGACATGGACATAGCGAGACTTATGGTTTATGTGTAGTAGGTTGAGGAAGAATAGTTTAGGGATAGAGAAGAATTCAGAAACAAGAAAGCTAAGACAAAGAATGAGTCCGGGCAGCAAAGGTGTAATGTGAACCATTCTTCCTTTCAACATAAGCAAAAGGGATCTGCTCCATCATCTGCTAGTGCACCTGCACCAAGGAACAAAGGTGAGTATAATAGTCAAAATTCGCAGAATTTCATAGCTAGACCTGCTCAGTCTCAGGGTAGTGTTGCACAAGGGGGTAATTGGGCTCCTACATGTGCTAAGTGTGGTAGGAACCACTAGGTGCTTGTCATGATGGCTCTACTGGATGTTTCAAGTGCAGTTAAGAGGGTCACTTCATGAAAGAGTGTCCTAAGAACAGGCAGGGAAATGGTTACTGGTGGAGGAGCAAACCGCCTATATGCGATCAGTAGTTGTCAAGAGCAAGAGAATTCTCCAGATGTTGTCATTGGTATGATCAAAGTCTTTACTTTTGATGTATATGCTTTTCTAGATCCAGGAGCGAGTCTATCTTTTTTGACTCCTTATGTTTCGATGAATTTTGATGTTCTTCGTGAGAAACTTTATGATCCCTTTAGTGTTTCTACACCTGTTGGTGGGTCCATTCTAGCTGAGAGAGTCTATCATGATTGTACTGTTTTCATCAATCACAAGAGCACCATGGCTGATTTAATTGAGTTAGACATGGTAAATTTTAATGTTGTTTTGGGTATGGACTGGCTTCATGTATGTTATGCCTCCATTGATTGTAGAACTCATGTAGTTAAGTTCCAATTTCCTAATGAGCCAATCGTTGAGTGGAGGAGTAGTTCAGAAGTGCCTAAGGGTCATTTTATTTCGTACCTTAAGGAAAGGAAGTTAGTTTACAAGGGTTGTGTCTATCACTTAGTTTGAGTTAATAATTCTAGTGTTGAGACACCTCATATTGAGATAGTTCCTGTTGTGAGTGAGTTTCTGGAGGTCTTTCCAGATGATCTACCCGGAGTCCCCTCCTGAAGAGAAATAGACTTTGGTATAAATATTCTTTCCGATACTCATCCTATATCTATTCTGCCATATAGAATGGCTCTGGCAGAGTTGAAAGATTTAAAAGAGTAGTTGAAAGATCTCCTTGAGAAGGGCTTTATTCAACCAAGTGTCTCACCTTGGGGCGCTCCGGTCTTATTTGTGAGGAAGAAGGATGGTTCTCTTAAAATGTGTATAGACTATCGTCAGTTGAACAAGGTTACTATCAAGAATAAGTATGCTCTTTCGAGAATTGATGATCTCTTCAATCAGCTTCAGGGTGCCACTTGTTTCTCTAAGATAGACCTCATATCTGGCTACCATCAGTTAAGAGAGAGGGAATGTGATATTCAAAAGATAGCTTTCAGGACCCATTATGGTCATTATGAATTTCTGGTCATGTCATTCGGTTTAACTAATGCACCTGCAGCGTTCATGGACCTTATGAACATATTATTAAAGCCTTATTTAGATATGTTTGTTATTGTGTTCATTGATGACATTCTAATCTATTCGAGGAATGAGGAAGATCATGCTAGCCATCTCAGAATAGTTCTCCAAACTCTAAAGGATAGAGAGTTGTATGCTAAATTCTTGAAATGTGAGTTTTGGCTTGAGTCTGTGGCATTATTGGGCTACATTATTTCCGGTGAAGGAATTAGAGTTGATACTAAAAATATAGAAGTAGTGCTGAATTGGCCTAGACCCACATCTCCAACTTATATTAGGAGTTTCTTGGGGTTGGTTGGATATTATAGAAGGTTTGTAGAGGGGTTATCATCTATTTCGTCCCCTTTGACCAAGTTGACTCAGAAGACATTATGTTTTAGTGGTCTGAAACTTGTGAGAAAAGTTTTCAGGAATTGAAAAAGCGGTTGACTACTGCCCCAGTGTTGACCTTACCAGAAGGTGCACAAGGATTTGTCGTATATTATGATGAGTCTAGATTTGGTTTGGGTTGTGTGTTGATGCAGAATGGTAAAGTTATAGCTTATGCCTCCAAACAGCTGAAAGTTCACGAGAAGAATTACCCAACCCATGATTCTAGAGTTGGCTACCGTAGTATTTGCTTTGAAAATATGGCGTCATTATCTTTATGGTGTTCATGTGGATGTGTTCATCAATCATAAGAGTCTACAGTATGTATTTAGTCAGAAAGAGCTTAATCTAAGACAAAGGAGGTGGTTAGAGTTACTCAAGGATTATGACATAAGTATCCTCTATCACCCAGGTAAGGATAATGTTATTGCTGATGCCTTGAGCAGGTTGTCTATGGGTAGTATGACCCATGTTGAGGAAGAAAAGAGAGTGTTTGCGAAAGATGTGCACAGACTTGCACGATTAGAAGTTCGACTAATGGATTCCACAGAAGGAGGAGCGGTGGTGATAAATGGGGTTCAATCATCATTAGTGTATGAAGTTAAAGAGAAACAAGGCCAAGATCCTATTTTCCTTGAATTAAAGTCAAATGTTCATAAGCAAAAAGTAATGGCTTTTGAATAAGGGGGAGCAAGCGTATTAAGGTATCAAGGTAGGTCGTGTGTACCAAGGGTGGATGAACTCCATGAGAGGATCATGGAGGAAGCTCATAGCTCCAGATATTCCATTTATCCGAGTTCTACAAAGATGTATCGTGACTTGAGAGAAGTATATTGGTGGAATAGTATGAAGAAAGGTATTGCTGAGTTCATTGCTAAATCCCTGAATTGTCAACTAGTTAAAGTAGAGCACCAAAGGCCCGATGGTATGGATCAGAATATAGAAATTCTAGAATGGAAGTGGGAGATGATCAATGTAGATTTCATCACAGTTTTACCATAGTCTCGCAGGCAACATGATTCTATTTGGGTAAATATGGATCGAATGACCAAATTAGCCCACTTTTTGTTGGTATAGACTACCCATTCAGCAGAGGATTATGCCAAGTTATACATTCAAGAGGTGGTAAGACTTCATGGAGTCCCTGTTGCGATTATATCTGATAATGGTGTACAATTTACTGTGCAGTTTTGGAAATCTTTTCAGAAAGGCTTAGGTTCAAAGGTGAACTTAAGTACTGTTTTTCATCCTCAGAAAAATTGTCAAGTAGAGCGCACTATTCAGACTTTAAAAGATATGTTGAGGGCCTGTGTGATTGATTTCAAGGGTAATTGGGATGATCACCTACCTCTCATTGAGTTTGCTTATAACAACAATAACCATTCTAGTATTCAGACGACTCCATATGAAACTCTTTATGGGAGAAGATGCAGATCTCCTATTAGATGGTTTGAGGTTGGTGAAGCTAGGTTGATAGGTCCAGACTTAGTTCATCAAGCTATGGAGAAAGTGAAAGTTATTCAAGAGAGGTTGAAAACAACGCTGAGTCGTCAGAAATCCAACACTGATGTTAGGAGAAGGAAGTTAAAGTTCGAAGTAAATGATTGGGTATACTTGAAGGTTTCACCCATGAAGGGTGTTATGAGATTTGGTAAGAAGGGGAAGCTTAATCCCCGGTATATTGGTCCTTACAGAATATCCAATAGGATTGAAAATGTAGCTTATGAGTTAGAGCTACCACAAGAGTTAGCAGCGGTCCATCTGATATTTCATGTTTCCATGTTGAAGAAGTTCATGAGATATCTTTCACTTATCATAACTACTGAAAATATTGGTATCAAGGATAGCTTATCTTATGGGGAGATTCCTGTTTAGATTCTAGATCGCCAAGTTTGCAAGTTGAGAACTAAAGAGGTAGCATCTGTCAAAGTTCTGTGGAGAAATCAATTTGTTGAGGAAGCTACTTGGGAAGCTGAGGAGTATATGAAGAAGAGATACCCACATCTATTTGAATCTAGAGAAGTTCCAAATTAAGATACTAATCCTTTTCTTGACTTTTATTTTAAGTGGGCATGTTGTATGTACATTTTGCTTGTTGGGTGTTTGAGCTAGATGTTAGATGTCACACCCTTAGTCTACTTAGAGTGATCTCATTCGATGATGAATGTTCCCATGGGGGATATATCGTAACACCTCGCTAAGTTAATGAACAAAAATTAGAAAGAGTCATTTTTGGAAAGAATAAAAATCTGGAAATTTGCATATGTTATTTTAAGTATGAGTTTTGGTTCAACTTCAAACGACCATAACTCCTAGCTCAGGATGATTTAGGTGTGCTAAAAGATACCATAGGAAATATCTTTGGATTATCTATCTAAAGCTGCTGAGTTTGCTCAATTTTGAGTTCTTATGAGGAAGATATACCCATTGGAAGTCGGGCTGTCTAGATAAGAAAAGTCAAAACCAGATTTTTAAGGGGTATTTTGATCTTTTCCATACCCACTTGATTTAATTCGTTTTTAGTGAATTAATTAGGGTCAAAACTGAATTGGTTCAGTTTGCAAAATTGAAAATTCACGCAAGGGCATTAGAGAAAAGAACTCAAGAGAGAACAGAAAAAGAAAATCAAGATTCGTTGTCTTCGTAAGGAATTGATTGCAGATTTTGTGAAAGATTTGATCCTACGAGGTATGTGAGACTATCATAACATTGGGTTTGTTCACCCACGTGCCAAACATGTTTATTTCAGCATGAATTCGTCCTAAAAAGATTGGAAGTTTGAATGTTCTTAATGGGTGTTCTTTAATTGCTTTTGTTCTTGAATTTGGGTTGAGATTGAGGAGTTCTTGAGAGTTCACTGTCAATTATTAGAGTTACTTTGAGTTAGATTCTTGTGTATATGTTTTGGGTAGCTGAATCTAAAGAGATACTAAGAAAAAGAATCAAAATTAATTGAATTCAGGTTAGAAAACCAGAGGAAAAGTTCGTCAGTTTTGCCTAGGGCAATGCTGGCGTAACGCGCCCCTGTTGCACCAGGAAGGCTGGGGCGACGCGCCAGCAGTGCACCAGAAATGAGCCCCAGTAACTTAAGTGCTGGCGCGGCGCGCCAGGAAAGTGCTCGGGTCATCTGCCCACACCCGTTTTTTGTCGTTTATCCCGTCTAAGTTCTTTTAAAGTGTACTAACACTTCCTATTGATTCTAACTACTCTAAATGACTTCTAAACATCTAGAAATCATCCATAAAAATAAATCCTAAGCTTGAATCCATAAAATCAAATTAAAGGATAGTTAAGAGCCAAGTCTAGAAAGTTCATAGAGTCTTTTGAAGAAGTCTTTTGCAAATGTTTTAAACCTGTTTTAAGACTAGAGTAAGAGTAACAAATGAAGTTCTTTTTGTTCAAAAGAGTATATGGGGACTAAGTATTCCCAAATGAGTAAATGTTTTCACATTTTAAACTAGAGAGGAAACAATGATTTCCAAAAGAGCTTTGGAGCTAGTTTTGAGTAATTATCTCAAACCAAAGAAATAGTTTTTGTTTTTAAACATATGAGCTGAGTATTTTGGGAGTAGTATTGAGCACCAATGTGGGGATGAGTTCATAACAACTCAATGTCTCCATAAACCATGTAGCCAACGTGGGTAGAAAAGGGTCATACTTTTTCGATGATTGCTTAGTGCATTTTAACATAGACTAGTAGATCCACTTAGTTGAGGTGTTCTATATCCCGACAATTTATAAGACAATTCTGGCAGCATGGGAGAGACGCTGTATCATCACATTAGCTCATAGTGATGGTTGTCGGTTAAAGAAACTCCCATAAAATTTTATTACTTTATTATATATAAATTGAGCTTTTGCTGTATTTCTTCAATACATTGAGTTTCTACCTATTGTTTAAATGCTTTATATAAACGACGTTGTTATTTATTTCTGCATTGAGTTGAGTATGCATGAGTTGAGTAAAGTTGAGGTAAGTGTTTCTTTTATAATTCAGTTCAAGCTTATGTCATGTTTAGTTTTCCCCTCACATGCTCATACATTCAATGTACTGATGCCATTTGGCCTGAATCATTTTATGATGCAGATACAGGTAACCAGGGTCAACATCCAACACCTCGTTGATCCGGTTGAGCATTTAGAGTTAGTTGGTGAGTCTCATTGCTTTCGGAGGACCCCTTTTTACTGCTTTATAGTTAGTTCATTTGGGTGTCGTGGGTCTTGTCCCGATGTCTATCTCAGGTTTTAGAGGCTTCATAGTCAGTTAGTTAGTTCATTTGTCATTATCTTGTTATTGGCTTATGTTAAGACTTGAGTTGCCACTTTGGCTAAGTTAAATATTTATTTCTAAAACATTCTGAATTTAGTTTGAGATAGTTGAGTTATCTTGCATTTGAATTGTCTTCTTAATGCTTAAAGTCTTCCTCTGAGAGTCTAGCCAGGCCAATGGTTCACTTGGGGCCATCAATGGTTCTCGAGTGCCAGTCCTGCCCAAGGTGTAGGCTCTGGGAGTGATATCTTATTTCCCTTGCGGTTCTTCCGTCCACCATCCAGCCTGACGTTGGTGGTGCTAGCGGCATTTATGTCTCCTTCGTTGTCCATTCCCTTAGTGACAAACCTTTGCTCTAATACCACGTTGTCACAAACTTAGATTCACACTAAAGATCCGTGCGGCAGTTGACAACTTACTCACTAATCTTTCAATATATTGTAAGCAAAAGTAGGCCCTTTGAAACTAAGATCGCTAAGAGAATGAAAAAAATACTTAGAAAGCTTTGAAAAAATGATTTGTATTGCTTGTGGAATGCTTACATTTTGTTGGATGAGTTTGCGAAAGAGAGACCCTCTATTTGTACTACTCTCTAGGGGCCTAAGTGTAAATAATAATTACTTTAGAAGTCCCTACAATATTTACGCTTTGATCCTAATCTAGAATTCTCTACAAGATCTAGGGAATTCTAATGCCTTTTTAAAAATATCTAGGGAGTTCTAGAGTGTTCTACTCACTACTCTAGATTCTTCGCCTTTATTCGGATGCCAAATTTGAACAGTGAAGTGGCGGGGCATGACACATGAGTCCAAAACTCAGGGACGTCTCAACAAGTTTAGGGGCTAAAGAAAAACTTCATAAATAGTCCTTTTTATTAGTTATCATATGAAAAGTGAATACCTATAACATACTCAATGTAATCCAAGTCTAGAGAAAGTACGCACACCTTATGAAGTAAGGCCTCATTTGTTTTCATTAAGATTAAGATGTCTGAATCTAAACGCACGTCTGAATGATTAAGATGTTGTCTCTAGATCTGAACACTGAATGATGAAGTCTCTTTGTTTTTAGCATTTGAATACACGTCAAAATTAATAATTAATTCTTTTTGCATGTGTGTAAATATTTAAGGCCTCTTGTTATAATTTGGTGTTATGCTACTGATTTTATTGATACTTTTTTGGCACATATCCAAAAACATATAAGAATAAAAAAGGCAACCCAAACAAATGTCTAACCCCTTACTAACTACAACTAGTTGTTAGTTTTATAAATAATAATAGTATTATGTGAAGTTAAATGCTTAGTGTCTTTTGAGAATATAAAAAATGTAGTATGTAAGAATTATAAAGGCAACTCTAAAATAATAATATTTTTGTGCATATATATAAATATTTAAGGTCTCTTCTTGTTATAATATGGTGTTAGACTAACAATCTTTTTGAGACTTCTGAGCACAATCCATAAACATGTAAGAATAAAAAAGGCAATGCAAACAAATGTCTAATCTTATTAAATAAAATTAGTTTTTAGTTTTATAAATAACAAGGATATGTGCCCGCACATTGCAGGGACGATTTAAAATGAAATAATTTCATAATTAAGATAGCATAAAATGTATTATGCACTTAATAATATACTTAATTTATTATAATAATAATAATATAATAATATAATAATATAAATCATAAACTTATTTATTTGAGCACATTAAATTAATATTATTAGTACACAATTTATTTTATTGTATTAAAATATTATATCTATAGTTGTATCAGTTATACTTTTAGTTTTATAATATATTATGTCCGAATTTTTTCTAAAGATACTATTAATTTTATAATTATTTTATCTTGATCAAATATGAAATACTTCAAATATTTTTATGTTTATGTGTTTGTGCTTTATTCTTTTTATATCGTTTGAATAAAAAGATTATGTTAATAATTTATTACTTCTAACATTCCATATAAAATATTTTATATCATGAGATTAAATGGCATGTTGATACATTTTTTGTATATGTTTTATTCAAAATCCAAAGATTTTCAAAACATTTTTTCCGTATTAAATTTGCGTAAAAATATGATATGAATGTATTAGATATTTTAAAGGGAAAATGCATAAATACCTCCCCAGCCTATGCCCAAAATCCCTGAGACACGCCTGACCTTTACTAAGGTCCTATTACCCCCCCCCCCCCACGAACTTATTTTTTAATTAATTTTCTACCCCTTTTTGGCCTACGTGGCACTATCAACCAGATAGGTTGAAAGCTTTGTTCAACACGCACTGGGCTCCACTTTTTTAGCTTTCTAAAAAGACAAGCTATCAGTCCAAAAGTAGCTTTTACACTTTCCAAAATTTCAAAAAGCTATCACTTTACATTTTTCAAGTTTAAATTTACCAAACGGAAGAGAAAAGAACAAGGGAAAGAACAATTATCTTCAAAAAATTGATTTCAGAAATTCAATTTTCAAACTCATAATTGATTTTCTATGTTGGATTTTGGTACTTAGTGTTCGATTTCAATTGTGCATGTGTGGGTCGATTTCAGTCGTGCATCTGTGGGTCGATTTTATTCTTCTAAGTCATCAAGAATCGTGGTTGAGTTCAAAGGTTAGTTTTTTCTTGATATTTTTTTTTTGTTATTGTTATACTTTGATTTCGTAGGGGTTATGATATGTTGTTAAATATTGGTTTCGATCTTTGAGTGAAATGTAACTTCATGCTTATTTTTTAGGGTTTATGTTATGGTACTGTTAGATATCAAACTTCGTATGGAACTCGTTATTCATATATTCATATTGTCACATATGTTGTTATGGTATATTCTAAAGTATTCTTTCATGTGGGTTGGTTGGGTTGTATTATATTTGTGTGAGTTCTGTTCTCCTTTTAAACATACAAGAAGACAAAGACGAGTTGGGTGTTGGGTGTTGTGTTGTATTGTGGGGTTACAGTAAAATAACTTCATGTTGGGTCTTGTGTTGTGTCTGCATGGGGTTACAGATAAATAACCTAATCCTAAGAAGAAAAAAGATATGTTGGGTGCTGTGTTTTGTCTGTGTGGAGTTACAAACCTAATTATAAGAAGACAAAGATATGTCGAGTATTGTGTTGTGTATGTGTGGGGTATATGTGTTCTGTATGTGTGGGGTTATAGGTACATAATTGGATTTAACTTGAATTGTTTTTATATTTGTTTGTGTGTGTGTATCTTTAGTCAATTATTGTATTCTATTAGTAACTTGTACTTAATTATTGTTAATGTTTATGTATATAGGTATGAGTGGATTTACATTCATTACTTTAAAGTTGTATCATGGTGGGGCCTTATTGTATGAAGGTAAGGAAGCAAGATATGTGGGTGGGTTAGTGAGTGAATATGTTAATGTTGATGTGAATACAATATCATATTTTGAGATTAAAGACTACATTAAAGAACTAGGGTATAGCCCAAATTGCAAATTTAGTATCTGACCACCTAACAGTTGCATCTTAGGAGATATTGACAATGATGATATTTTCTTAGCAATGTGTAATTGTTTGCAAAGTGGGGTTGTTTTTGATGTATATGTCCACATGCCTGAAGAGGAATCTGGTGCAACTTTTAATAATGTTGGGACCACTGAAAATAAGGCTAGTGAAAACATTGAATATAATGAAATAGATGAGGCTGCTTTTAATGAGGTAGATGTATCTCTAAATACTACCTCAAATATTCCTTCTACATCAAACCCAGCAGCTCCAAATACTGATCCATCAGATTCTGAAGATAGTGAATACTCTGTAAAAAGATCTGATGAGTCAACTGAAGAGAGTGATGATTCTGAAGATAGTGAACTACTTGAAGATGATCAATATGGAAGTGATGTTCATGAGGAGCTGATTCAACTGAGGGCTGAGAAAAAATCCTTTCTGAGGAGAAGGAAAAGAAGGGAAAAAATTCCTGCAGATACTGAAGAAGTACCATGTGGTAATGCTGGAGCAGATCTTGGGTTTGATGAGACTACTATGAATACAAATACTTTAGAAGGAAGGCTAGGGGGTGATGAACCATATTATGCAAGTTCTGATGCTTGTAGTTTTGAAACTGACACAGATGATAGTTGTCTTGAGGAAGGTGAAAAAATGAGGTTGAAATTGCCTAACACAAAAGGAAAAAAAATACCACAGACACTGCCAGATTTGATCCTGATAACTTTCAAATATACTTCTTGAAAAGAAATATAAATAATCGTATGCAATATATTTATCCAACTATGAGTCGGGGTCGATCCCACAGAGAATATGGAAGAATATTGTGAATAGTAAATATTTAACTCGATAGTCGTTATAAAAATGGGGGATTTAAATTGAAATAAAATAAAATAAAAATAACAAAACGATAGCTTTGAACTAAGTATTTATTTATATTCAGATTATGAAAAGTAACTAGGAATGTGTTCCCCATAAGTTCATAACGCAGTAATCCTAATAATAGTAATCCTTTTTTAGTGTATTACATGCAAAGTGATAAGTTAGGTATCTCTAAATCCTTGGTCCGGCATCTAGAGAATTTCACCCTGCACCTTGGTCCGGCTACGTGTGTATAATTTACTAACCCTTACCTTTACCTCATATTAGACATCATAATCGATGTTTGGCTTAGTTATTACTTCGCACCAATCGACACTAGCCTATTAGATAGTATCACACTAAATCTATGTTGATAATTCTTTTCTTGTTAATTACCTCCTTGGTCCGGCAAGTAGTAACAAGGCGAGTTCTAACGTTGGCCACCGTTAAAAAGACTTCTAAACGAAAGAATTATCAATGCATGCAAAATACTAGTCAAGAATTGCTTATTTACTATTTATACTTTGTTAATCGCTCATGGTTCCCACAACCCTAGTTATGAAAGTTAGCTACTCATTATCTCAAAAACACAATCAAAATTTATTAAAATAAATATGTTTGTGGTAATCATAAAAAGTTAAGAACAATAGCTAAACTATCTTTTATTAATCACGAATACAAATAAATAATAAAGGAGAAAAAAGAATAAACCACAATTCTCCGGCCTCCACGGCGGCTCTTCCAAAGTTCCTAAGCTAGAAGAAAATTTATATTGTGTCTTGTATCTTGGTTCTTGGCTTCCCTCTCAAATAATTATTTCTCTACACTATTTATAGATGTAGAAAACCCTAAATAGAATAATTAAGTTCAATACAAATTAGCAAAATAAAACCCAATTAAATTGGTTTTCCGTGTGGTGGCAATTTATGGAAATTCTTGGTGGCAAGAGTGGTCAGCTGGTGACACGTGGCAGCTGCAACCACATTCAAATTGAATTGGAAAGTCCTTCTTTGCACCATATATAGAAATATATTATTTTAATAAATTTAATCCATTAAGCTGTCTGCTTGATTTCCTTCTTCAACCTTCCATCTTTAATTCATTTTAGCTCCAAACTTCTTCAACTTTACGTCAATTTACTCCTACAAATAAAATACACTATTTAGCACAATTTATAAAATTAATGCTTAAAAAGGACAAATATAAATAACAAATATGAAGCAAATAATGATTAAAAATATGTATTTTTAGCCTCACATCAGATCCCAACAGTAAGAAGATTGTGTGGCAATTGGGTATGGTTTTTGAAAGTGTAAAAGAGTTCAGATTGGCAGTCATTAAGTATGCAATTCAGAGAAGGGTTCAGATTGAAAAGTGTGTAAATGAGCCAACTAGAGTAAGGGTGAGATGTTGCAAGGTAAATTGCAAATGGTTGTTATATTCAGGTTTGGACAGGAAGACTAATAACTTTGTTATTAAGACTTACATGCCAATACATTTATGTCAAAAGGCTTCTAGAAATTACTTGTGCAACTCTAAATTCATTGCTAGTGTTTTTAAAGATAAAGTGATTGAACAACCAAATATCAGAGTGTTCAAGTTGCAAGTGTTAATCAGGGAGAGGTATAATGTGCATGTTGGTAAGACCACAACTAGAAAATCAAGAGCTAAAATTTTGAATGAGATTAGGGGTGATCATGTTAAGTAGTTTGGAAGAATTCTTGATTATAAGGATGAGTTGTTAAGGTCTAATCCTGGGAGTACTTGTGTGGTAAAGCTTGGTGAAGCTAATGAATCTGGTAGAGCAGTATTTGAGGCATTTTACATATGTTTTGCTGCACTTAAGATGACATTCATGCATCTAGAAAATGCATTGGTTTGGATGGTTGTTTCTTGAAGGGGTATGCAGGGGTCAATTACTTATTACAGTGGCCAAAGATGGAAATAATCAAATGCTTCCACTTGCTTGGGCTGTAGTTGAAAATAAGAACAAAAAAAGTTGGAGTTGGTTTATTTCTTTGTTGCAAGAAGACTTGGGATTAGGAGATGGAACAAATTTCACCACTATGTCAGACATGCAAAAGGTAAACTTGTCTTTATTTCTCTGTTGGTTTACTATTTTTTCAACTTAATTATCGAATGTTTGTTGTAACTTGTAGGGACTGGATATAGCTGCTAAGGAGTTGTTACCAGCTTGTGAGGAAAGAAGGTGTGCTAGGCATATACTAGCAAATTGGTCAAAGAATTGGAAAGGGCTGCAAAGGAAAAAATTGTTCTGAAAGTGTGCTAAAAGTACTTTCGAAGCTAAATTCAGAGAAAATCTTGCAAGAGCTGTCGAAACTAGGTACGGGTATAGTGGATGATCTAATTTATTATGATAAAGAATATTGGTGCAAAGTGTATTTTAATTGTGAAGTCAAGTCTGATACAATAGATAATATTATGTGTGAGAGCTTTAATGCTTAGATTTTGTCTGCAAGGCATAAAACCATTATTAGTATGCTTGAAGAGATAAGGATTAAGGTCATGACTAGGTTAGCTAGGTTAAATGAATTTCCAAACTCATGGATAACAAACTTCTCTCCAATGGCAATGAAAGTATTAGAAGAAAGTATTGATAAGTCAATGGCATGCAACATAGCCTTTAATGGAGTAACTGGATATGAGGTTTTGAATCGATACAAACAACACACTGTATATTTGAGAAAGTAGTGTAGTTGTAGATCTTGGATGTTGAAGGGAATACCATGTGCACACGCCTTAGCTGCAATGTTGCATAAACAATATGATCTGCACGATTTCATTCATCCATGCTACTCTAAAGAGAGGTACTTCATGACTTTCTCAAATTTCATACAACCTATGAATAACATGCCAATGTGGCCAGAATAAAAAAATCTTCTTGTTGCTCCACCAGCGATAAAAAAATGCTAGGCAGGCCTAGGAAGTTGAGAAGAAAAGAGGCTGGTGAAACTAAGGTGTCTCGTAAACTGTCTAAAACTGGACTAACTATGAGATGTAGTTTTTGCCATGTTAAAGGTCACAACAAAAGAAGTTGTCATTTACGAAGGAGTGATGGAGTTGGTTCTACTGTTGGGGAACAAAGAGCTACCCCTATTTCAAATGTTAAAGAACTCTCAAGTTTAAGAAAGGGAAGGGGAAGACGACCAAAGGTAAATTACTATTTTGTCATTTACTTTTAAAGTTTAATCAACTTACTAATATATAATATATGTTTTCTTGCAAACTAGAAATCAATAAATATTGAAAGTGAGCTTGTTGCAGAAAGGGGGAGAGGCAGACCTAAAAGTGCAAGTGCATTAAGGGTTGCACCTAGAACCACTGCACCTCCAACAACTTCAAGAACACCAAGACAAGACATGAAGCAAGTACAAGTGCAAGTGCAAGTGCAAGTGCATAGAGGGATGCACCTAGAACCACTGCACCTCCAACAACTTTAACAATACCAAGACATGAAGCAAGTGCAAGTGCACCAAGGGCAACAAGTGTAAGTGGTGCTGGAGTATCATCAAGAGCCTAGAGTGGTACAGGAAGGGGTAAGGGACTGGAATATGCAGGAAGAGGTATTAATCATCCACTTGAAAGTTGGTTTACATGTTATCAAGGTAGTACAACACAGGGTGTAGACCAGAATACAAATGTTGCACCAAAGGAAACTGCTACTGCCAGGAAAGGAAATGGTGTTGGAAACACAACTCAATTTAAAAGGCCAAGAGTAACTGGAATGGGTGTGTTTCAAGATGAAAATGGTTTCAAAACTTTCAATGAAAGTATTGTGATGCATTCATATTGTTTGTTCTCTAATGACTTGATGACATTTGTTCTCTAATAACCTTAATTCTCTAAAACTTTTGTAGTTTGGACTGCCAAGTAGCAGATTATTAGCTGGACCAAAAAGAGTTTTGAGATCAAATGTTGCAACTGGGATGTTGGTTTCAAACCAACAAGTGGATTGAAGTGGAAAGGAAATCAAGCAATCACAACTAGAAGGCTCCAGCAGATTAGAGATTAGTCAAGGCTTTCAAACCCAAATGCTTCTTCCGCTTCACAGCCTCGAGACCCATGGAAACTATAATGTTGATATCAATTGTGTTTTCTTAGTATTGCTTTGGTGGCCACTATAAGTACTATTCTGTTTTTTGTTATATGTATGTATGAAATAGTGCTGAAATTCTAGGTACTTATGCAATGTGGAAACTTTGTTTTGCTTTTCAGTTCACTTTTAGAATCAACTTTGTACTAAAAATTTGCTCTTAAGAAATGAAATTCTGGGCACTTATGCAATGTGACTTGTATTATTTATGTGAATCTTTGTTTTTATTTGCCAGGATAGGTACTGCAATTTTGGGTACTTATGCAATGTGTTTTGTGTTATTTCTGTGTAGCTTTGTTGGGAGAATAGGTATTGTGATTAATACCTACTTCATTTTACAATTTCAAACACAAACAAATCATGGCAAATAGAGAATTAAGACAATTTCAAACACAAACAAATTCAAATTTTCATTACGGTAGAGCAAATAAAGGTTTCAATACCACACAAAATTATGGCAATTTCATTTGATCCTTCAACCTACCAACTTGGGTTAGAAAGCTAACAAATATAACAGCAAAACAAATCATCAAACAACAAAGGAATTTCCCAAAACAACGACAACCTTCATCTTTTTTTTTTTCATTTTCATCCCTTTCATCTTCTTCTCTTTCAAATCGCCCATTTCTTTTACATCGACACCCTTCTCCTTTGAATTGATGTTGAGATCTTCATAACAATTTCGAAGATTTTCACCTTCATTCAAAGGAATTTTCTCTTGTTTTGGCGGTTCAATGTTGGAATTATCAAGCTGTTCCAATTGCATCTTCACATTCTCATAATTTTATTCTTACTCCTTAATCCTATTCACCAATTTTGGAAAATAAACCGAGCTCTTTCGTCGACTCTTTCCTTGTCTCTCCATCGAAAAAAATTACAGTTCATGGCCTCATAGTTAGGACAAGACCAAAATCGTCTTCCGGGATTGCGGTCTGACCAAGACGTCTGCATTTGCAATAAGATTCATGCTTGCATCGCACTTCAGCATTGCTTATTGAATCATTCTCATCCATACACAGCTTATTCAACTCGGATTTTGTCATAACCCTAACATTTATACATAAAAATGGTGAAAGAAATTCAAAATCAGAACTAATAATCGACATAAAAAGGTGTAAATATAAAGAATATATTAAAAAATTACTTTACCTTTTCGAAGCAAGGAGCAATTGACTTGAATGATAATGGAGGTTTTTTTTCAAAAGATGAAGAACACTGATAAAGAAGAAGACAACGGAGTTAATGTTTTTTTTTCAAGTTTATTTTAACACATGGCCAATTTTATTGGTCAGTATTCTCTAAAAACTGCACCCACGCGCCTAACATAGGTGAAGTCACGGAATCAGCCATGTAGGCCAAAAAGGGGTAGAAAATTAATTAAAAAATAAGTTCGGGGGGGTAATAGGTCCTTAGTAAAGGTTAGGTGTGTCTCAGGGATTTTGGGCATAGGCTGGGGGTATTCCCTATTTTAAATTTGAATTTGAACTGTATCAGAAAACATATGGATATGAATGAGAGGTTGTTGATTTGAACTATCCGCTAAACTATATTATGTGTAATTATAGTTATCTTGTATTCAAATTAAATTAGAAATTAAAAATTATATCATATATTTTAGAATTGAAATTTTCAGTTTGCAAAAACAAAAATAATAATGTTCCTTGTTTCTCTCGCTATACAAGCCTAAATTACAGCATCATCATTTGTAAATGCAATTATCTGCCAGATATTTTGTTGAAATATAGTTACACAAAATAGACTAAATTTATTTGTGTTTTAAATTATGTAACTCTAAACATAAATTTATAGTTCCTAAATTTAGCAGCATTATTGGGGTAGTTATACATGTATTTTTTAAAACGTGGATTTCTTTTTAAGAAAATAAATGAAATGGTACGGTTGTCTTTTCTTTGTGTTTTAGTTAAAATTAAAATATTTTCAGATTTTAAATATTTATAATTTCAGATTTTAAATTAATTTTGTCAATTAAATAAGAATCATGTTTTAAAAGAATCCATCGTGCATAAGTATTCTTCTCCTTTACAAATATTTTCAAGTTTAAAATACTTTTAATTTTTTATTTCATATTTTAAATTAATTTAGTTAATTCAATATAAATTAGGTTTAAAAAGACTCCATCGTGCATGAAATAGTTATTTTAACCACATATTTATAATTAGTTAGTTAATAATTTTTTGTTTCTTTTGTGGTTTTATCTTCTTCTCTATATATATATATTTAATGTTAAAATAAATCATTCAAATATGTGCATTTGTTTTGCTATAAATAAGGACGTTATGGAAAGATAGTTAAAATTATCTTTTCACAAAAGAAGAATCACACACTAATTACATCAATCTATTTTTAGAACTATTTTACAATTATTTATTAATTGTAAGAAATGCTTTAAGATCATTTTTAAAAATAAAATAGTAATTTACTATTTAACCCTATTACATGTAAGTAATTTTAAGTATTTAAAAAATTTATTTTTTGTGGTGTTGATACGTAAGTGCTATCACCTCTCCTATTATATATACATAGAGAGAGATATTTTATTTTCTTATATTTTTTGTCGCTATTACATTGAAGGCAATGGTCATGGCCTTTCATGTAAAATTCAACATTGTAAAGTCAAAAATTCATTAAAACAAGTCGAAGTTAATATTAACAAAAGAAGTATGAAATTCATATTGTAAATTGTAAAATATATTCATTAAACAACCTTAGTAAATTTGAATAAAAGTAACTTAACAAAAAAGAAAAGAAAAAGAAAGGCAAACAATTATTTATTTTTTTAAAAAAAATCCTTATATTTGATGAGGATTCTACTAACATGTTTTTTCTTGTCTTTATAATAATTTAGATTATATATTTCTTTCAATTCTTTTTAAAGCAATAAAAACTCTCTGTGCACTTTATAGATTATAGGTTTATTTCAAATTTCTTTAAGCAATAAAAATTCTCTGTAAGCAATTATTTAAAAATTACACATACAAAGAAACAAAGAAATTATTAATCTTAGAAATACATATACAAAGAAAAAGAAATTTATTTTTTATTGTGTATAGAGGAAATAAAAAAGAAAAGAAAGTAAAATATCTAAGCGTCGTAGACCATCTCATTCTCGCATTGCACAACAATATTTAACAAGGTTTCAATTGTGACATTCTTCACACGTAATTCTTTATTTTTCACTCGCGTTTGTCTATCTTTGTTTCTTTACAATTGTCTCATCACTAATTATCATCATTCCGCTGTAATATGCAATTACCTATATACAATTCGTTTTACAAAAGTAAAACCACAAACAAATAAGGCTAGTTACTATTCAGTTTTGATGAACCCTTCACAAAATGAAGTTAAGGAGTTCTTTGCCTAATGGAGAGTAAATTCCTTTTAACAATTGCAAAGGAGAAGTATAAAATTAATGAAATTTCAAAGTGATCAGTTATATTTAATTTAGGACTTTATATAATTTTTAAATAACTAATACATCCGTAACTTTTTCATTTAGTTGGCTGCTTAAAATTTAAAACTTAAAATTCAAAATGAATTGGTTAATAGTTTTTGAATCCAAATTTTAGCAACGTGGAAAAGAAGTTTTAAAACTCCCAATGTAATTGAATAAATGTTTCTTTTAAATAAAGATTAATTTGTTTTTGAAATTGTAATTTTGTAGGCGTAAAATTTTGTAATTTTTTTAGTGTTTGCAATTTTTATATCCATATATTTTTTTTAGTGTTTGCGATTTTTAACTTCTTTGTTTTTTGGCATTTTTAAAAGTTAAAAATTAGAAATAGATATATAGATATATATAGTACCGCTTAGATTATATTAATTAATAATATATTTATTTGGCATAAAATACATAAAAATTTATTAGTTTTTCTCATCGAGGATTTTATATAAAAATAAATTATTCTTCTTATCATGTTGTCACGATCCCGACCGTCTTGATTGACACACACACTAACTCTCTGGTGGGACAACCACTACTACAACCCAAACCAAGCGACTAAACCAAAAACTAAAACATTTAAGTTACGGAAGCAAGTTAAATACTAAGGAAAATAATTAAGGAGTTTCCATAAACTCTAACAAAACTCTAACAACGAACTAAACAAGAAGGGATGCAACCCCAATATAATGAACTAATCAACTAACTAGAAGATAGTCTAAGTCCGGAAATGGTGGACACAGACGAAAGAGAACCCACGGCATCCCGAAAGATTGGCTCACCCTTGAATTCGAACGATCACTGATCTCCTAAGCGAGGTCTGTCAGTAGCCGCTTGAAGATGCCCTGTACTCAACAAAAATAAGAGCAAGTGCAGTATCAGTACACAACCACAATGTACTGGTAGATCACGCGGCTATCCCACTAAGTGCAACATACATAACATCACAACAATATAATCACATGCACATATCAAACATATACAATATCATCAACATATACGAACAATGAACAACTTCACATTTTCAAGATACGCAATTATATCAAATCATTTGTCCTCTCATGGAACCTAAACCCAAACAGTTAGCATACCGAAAAATGGTACCCGATCCAATGATTATGCCAGAACGTGGTAACCGATCCCATAATTATGTCGGAACGTGGCAACCGTTCCAATTTAGTTTTGCCGGAACGTGACAACCGATCCATTCAAGACACCACAATCACAATCACAAGTATATCCTCAAGATCATACAATTAAGTCATGATTTCATGGTAACCATCATTCATCTATCTCATTTACAACAAGTGTGATCAATGATGCAACATTCATATACATACATATATCATAATGAAGCAAGAACAAACATACATTACACAATCATAGAATCACAACCATGACCTACCTCGAAACAAACTTGAAACCCTAAGAAACTTGATCCTTCCCTTTCCGGATTCGTTCCGCTTGTTCTTGGTCTTCAAACAATCAATATAATACGAGAATCAATAAACAATCACTAATCACCCAAATTACTAACAATTCTATGAACTCTAGATCAAATCCATTATCCCAATATCCAAATTAGGGTTGTATCCACCATATAATCTATAACAAAACCCTCCCCACCCATTTTATTACGTTCTACGGATCGAAAAATGGATTCGGAGAGTGAAAAACTTACCTTTATCCTCAAGAATGGTGAAAAATGAGTAGGAGTCGCCTGTGGTTCGTTCTTTAGCTCTAAAAGTCAAAAAGTGCATAATAAGGTCATTTAGGGGTTTATTAACGACCTTAAGTCGCATCGAGCCCGCCACATCGACCTCATCCCGCTGTTCCAGCCCCGCTAAAGCGACACCAATCCCGCTAAAGCGTCTTGCACGGAACGAGTGAGCTATTTAAAGGATTCCAAAATCCCCATTTCACAACATACCTCTAACCCACGACGCTCAGAAAATACCCTTCACGCTAAGATCGATTCTGGGAGTTCTACTCACCCGAATTCAATTATGTCAAGTCGTACGAGTTCCTTAACTAGTTATCTAACCACTCAAAATCATAAATAATTCACCCGATTGTTACCAGATTTCCCTGCACCTTAAAGACTCCGATTTCGTCAAAATCTGGACTAGGTTGGAAAATTCCAAGTTACTATGAAAGGGTTTTCCAACCAAAAAATTTTCCCCGTTGGCTTTTCTATAACGATGGAACCCGATCGTTACAATAGATACCAAATTATCTATCACTCGTCCTCGAGTGAAAAACTTAGGAAAAATAGGCTAAGGAAAGAATGAAGTAGTACCTGAATCGGCGAACAATTGGGGATACTTGTCTCGCATGTCTCTCTCAGTTACCCAAGTAGCTTCCTCAACTAGACGATGCTTCCATTGAACTTTCACGGACTTAATCTCCTAGGTCCTCAACTTATGCATATCACGATAAAAAATTGCAATCGATTCCTCTTCATATTGGAGGTCTTTGTCCAGCACAATTGAGTCCCATTTAATGATATAATCCTTGTCACCATGATATCTCTTCAACATGGACACATGAAATACCGGATGAACACCAGATAGATTAGGAGGTAAGGCCAATCTATACGGTACCATTCCTACACATTCAAGAACCTCAAAGGGACCAATGTATCACAGACTTAGTTTGCCGTTCTTGCCAAATCTCATCACCCCTTTCATGGGTGATACCTTAAGAAGAACATTTTCGCCGGTTTGAAATGCCATGTCTCTTACCTTATGATCCACATAATTATTCTATCTACTCTGGGCTTCCAAAAGTTTAGCTTGAATACTCCTCACCTTATCTTAAGCATCCTTCACTAAATTAACCCCTAAAGGTTTCACATCTCCAGCCTCAAACCATCCTATGGGTGATCTACATCCCCTCCCATATATTGCCTCAAATGGTGTCATATCAATGCTGGAGTGATAACTAATATTATAGGAGAACTCACACAAAGGTATGAATTTATCCCAATGGCCTCCAAAATCAAGCACACATGCCCTCAACATGTCTTCTAACAGTTGAATAGTCCTCTCTGACTACCCGTTTATCTGTGAGTGGAAGATTGTACTAAAAGTGAGTTGTGTGCCCAATTCATCATGTAATTTCCTCCAAAACTTGAATGTGAATTGGGTACTACTGTCTGAGATGATAGAGAGGGGCACCCATGCAACCTCACTATCTCTTTCACAGACACCTTAGTCGATTATTCAGCATTATAATCTATTCTTACCGGAATAAAATGGGCTGACTTGGTCAATCTATCAACCACTACCTAAATAGAATCAAACTTCCCCAAAGTCTTGGGAAGACCAACCACAAAATCCATGGCTATCCTTTCCCACTTCCATTCTGGAATTGACATTCTTTGAAGCAAACTTGCAAGCCTTTGATGTTCATATTTCACATGTTGACAATTTGGACACTTCACCACAAACTCTGCTATATCCTTCTTCATGCCTGACCACCAATAAATTCGCCTCAAATCTCGATACATCTTGCTTACACCCCGATGAATAGAATATTGCAAACCATGAGACTCTGCCAACAATTTCTCAATCAAGTCATCTACTCTAGGAACACATATTCTCCCGTTAAAATTGAGTACACCATCCGCATCAAGAGTGGTCTCTTGTGCCTTACAATTCACAGTCTTCTTCCTAAGCTCCTCCAAATTCTCATCCTCTAATTATTTGGCCTTGATCTCCTCAATGAAGGTGGCCCTTACTTCAATACTAGCTAACACCCCCACCTCTTTCTTAGATGCCCAATTGCATAAATTTAGACTCCAAGGTCTGAATTTCCTTAGCCAAAGGTCGCTTGGTTACACTCAAGCAAGCTAAACTACCCATACTTACCGCCTTTCGACTCAAAGCGTCTGCCACCACATTAGCCTTGCCTAGATGGTATTGAATGGTCACATCATAATCCCTGAGTAACTCCATCCACCTTCTCTATTTCAAATTCGGATCCTTTGTAGTAAACACATCCTGTAAACTACGATGATTAGTAAATACCTCACACTTAGCACCATACAAATAATGTCGCCAGATCTTAAGAGCAAACACTACCGCTGCCAACTCCAAATCATGTGTTGGGTAATTTCCTCTCATGCACCTTCAATTGACGTGATGCATAAGCTATAACATTATTATCCTGCATCAACACAACACCCAAACCAAAATGTGAAGCATCACAATAAACAATAAAATCCTTACCTTCCACCGGTAATTCTAGAATAGGTCGGTGGTCAAGAGTGTCTTGAGCTTTTGAAAGCTCTCCTCACATTTCTTAGTCCATTCAAATGGTATCTTCTTCTTGGTCAAATTAGTTAAGTGAGTGGCGATAGAAGCAAAGTTCTTCACATATCGACGATAATAGCTAGAGAGCTCCACAAAACTCTTAACTTTAGTCACAGAACTTGGTCGAACCCAATTCTTAACCGCCTCAATCTTTTGAGGATCTACCATTACCCCTTATTTTGAAACTACATGTCCCAAAAATGCCACATAAGTCAACCAAAATTCACACTTAGAAAATTTCGCATATCGCTTTTGCTTCCCAAGAACATCCAAAACAATATGAAGATGGTCAGCATGCTCTTCCTCACTTTTCAAATAGACCAAAATATCATCAATAAAGACTATGACGAAAGAATCAAGAAATGGCTTGAACATCCTGTTCATTGAACTCATAAAAGCTGCAGGCGCATTAGTTAAACCGAAAGACATAACCAAAAACTCATAGTGCCCATAGCGTGTCCTAAATGCCGTCTTGGACACATCCTCAGGCCTAATTTTCAACTGATGGTAGCCATACCTTAGATCAATCTTAGAGAAAACTGATGCCTCTAGGAATTGGTCAAAAAGATCATCTATTTGAGGCAAAGGGTACTTGTTTTGAATAGTGATCCTATTCAATTATCGGTAATCTATACACATTCTCATACTACCATTCTTTTCTTAAAAAAAAAACTGGAGCACCCGATGGGGAAGCACTAGGATGAATAATTCCCTTATCACGAAGCCCTTGGATTTGAGCCTTAAGCTCTCTTAATTCTACCGGAGCCATGCGATATGGAGGGATAGAAATGGGGCGCGTACCAGGCTCTAAATGAATGTAAAAATATATATCTCTATTTGGAAGCATACCAGACAAGTCACTAGGAAACACTTCTCTAAATTCTGACACCACAAGAATAGACCCAATGGATGGAGCCTCAAACTGAACATCCTTAATATGAGCCAAATAAGCCAAACAACCCTACCCTATTAATTTCTTAGCCCGAATGGAAGATATGATCACAGTTCGCTTAGGCTTGTACACCCCTTCCCACTCTAAGTTTTCCCTTCCCAGAATTTCTAGGGTTACAGACTTGGTATTACAATTAAGCACAACATAATAGAGGGACAACCAAGTCATGCCTAAGATTATGTCAAAGTTAGTCATGTCTAAAATCACCAAATCAGCCCAAGTCTAAAAACCCATAAACAAAATAGGACAAGAACGATAGACATGGGTAACTATGACTGACTCTCCAACTGGGGCAGAAACATGGATAGGGGAATCAAGTATATCACAAATCATATCAAACCTTGAGGCAAATCGCACAAATACATAAGAATAAGTAGAACCCGCATCAAACAACACATTAGCCATCTGATCACATACAAGAATAGTACATGTGATCACTACGTCAGACGCCTCTGCCTCATTCTTGCTCGGAAATGCATAACACTGAGCCCTATCATCTTGACGAGCCACTTCCCTGCCTGGTTGCGCGTTACCCCTGTCTGCATTACCATTTCCTCTACCTCCACGACCTCGCTGATTACCTCCTCGCCCACATTGTGGACGTTCTCTACAATTATTGCCATTCCCCGCAGGAACCACTGCTCTAGACTACTGCTGCGCGGAATCTAACACATGTGGGTGGGGACAATCTCTCCTCATATGCCCAGGTTCACCATAGTTGTAGCAAGTACAATCAAAAGATGGTATGCCGCCCATCGAAGCCGCAACTCCCTGGATATCCTGAAAATTATGAGATGGAGTTTCCGAGTAACTACTTGCAGAGGCAGGCATATCAGACTGAATTGGCTTAGCTGCAAGCGTTGGCCTTCCGGACCCCTTGGAATAAGAACCTTGAAAGTTACCCGAGTTCTTGGCCCTTTTTTGCCCATGCCTTAGCTTGACCGTCTCACCTCACCCCTCCACTTTCTTAACATAGTCTCTTACCTCATTGAAGCTCCTTCTTGCAGAAGTCATATGAACAAATAATACTTGCAACTCAGAATTTAGTCCCCTAATAAATAACCGGATCCTCTCCTCCTCAGTAGTCACCAATTGAGTAGCATATCTAGATAAAGCATGGAACTTGGCCTCATAAGCAGCCACAGTCATACCACCCTGCTCCAAAGCCATGAACTCATCTGTCTTGCGATCCCTCAAGGTCATAGGCACATACTTCTCTAGAAACAGAGCATGAAATTGGGTCCAAGTAAGTGGAGGTAAAGTAGAAGATCTGTATTCCATATAAGCTCTCCACCACTGCTTAGCCTCACCTTAAAGTTGAAAGGACATGGACTCAACCCCATGTTGATGGACAATTCCCAACTTATGAAGCTTCTCATAGAAATCTAAGATATACTCATAATCATCCTCATTCTCAGAACCAAGAAACACATGAGGCTTTAGCTTCAAAAACATAGTCAACATTTCATGCTCATTATCAGTCATAACAGAACCCAACAAATTAAAAGGACCAAAGAAAGCATCATTACCTCCAGTCCCACCCATCTTGGGCGTAGTGCTAGCAACATGGGGGTTAGTAGGAGCTTGAGTTGCTTGATAAGAAGAAAGCACCCCAGCACCAACCAACACTTTCAAGAATGACATGATCTGTAGAGCCAACACTGGGTCTATGGGGGGAACATCGATAGTCTCATCTTACACCTTTTCCTCTTGTCCCACATCCTCAACATTCTCCTCTTCGATTTCTTCATTATGCGCATAAGGGTTCTCATTCTTAGGAGCATTCTCAACAGGAGCTCCATTTCCAGCAGGCACTACTCTTCCACAGCCTCTACCCCTCCCCCGACCACAACCTCTCGCTACAGATTCCTCAGCTGGAGCATTGACGGGAGCTACGGGCCTAATGCCGTTGAATCTAGTATTAACCATCAGCGGATAGAATAGTGAAAAAGGTTAGATACCAATTTAAATTGCCAGATACCAATTGGAATCAAGTAATAACATGAAAGGAGATAAGAGAAAAGAGAGATTTTCTAAAGTCCTATAGCCTCTCGATGAAAAGTAAAGGTGTTCCCGTACCGTTTCGTGAGACTCTACTAGACTCATTTTGGTACATCGAGATCAACAAACCTAGACTTTGATACCAACTTTGTCACGACCCCGACCGTCGTAATTGATACCCACACTAACTCTCCAATGGGAGAACCACTACTACAACCCAAACCAAGCAACTAAACCATGAACTAAAGCATTTAAGTCATGGAAGCAAGGTAAATACTAAGGAAAATAAATAGGGAGTTCCCATAAACTCCAACAAAAGTCTAACAATGAACTAAACAAAAAGGGATGCAACCCCAATCTAATGAACTAATCAACTAACTAGAACATAGTCTAAGTTTGGAAATGGTGGACACAGACGAAAGAGAACCCATGGCAGCCCAGAAGAATTGGCTCACCCTTGAATTTGAACGATCAATGATCTCCTAAGCGAGGTCTATCAGTAGCCACTTGAAGATGCCATGTACTCAACAAAAATAAGAGCAAGTGCAGTATCGATACACAACCACAGTGTATTGGTAGGATCACGCGGCTATCCCACTAAGTGCAATATAAATAAGTCATCACAACAATATAATTACATGCACATATCGAACATATACAATATCATCAACATATACGAACAATGAACAACTTCACATTTTCAAGATTGGCGAGGTAGAACTTGGACAGATAGGGAGATGAAAAGAATTTAGGTATGTGCCTCCCCATGATCGTCCACGTCCAAAAGTACCAACTGGGATAGAAGGAAGCTGGATTGAAGACATGCTTGTAAGGATCTACAACAAGGTTGAACGGTCCGATAAGGTGTTGAACCAATTGAATAATGACTTCTCCACTCTCATGAGTCTTAGATTTTGACTCATTTAGGGCTTGGTTTTAATAGTTTATTGTCCTCAAATGCCTAACATATGCTATAAACTGATGTTAAAGAGTTGATTTGCAGCAATGGAGGCAAGAGAGCAAATCAAGGATATTACTAGGCAAAAAAGAGCTAAAAAGATGAAAAAGGTTAATGATTAAAAAAACTGAGAATCGCCAAAGCCACTCGGTGACTCACCAGTGGCACTTCAGCTCGCCTAAAGTTCCAGACTGCCAGCCCTGGGGAGAAGCCTACTTGGCGATGGATTTGGACCTTTGGCGAACTACCGAACGGATCAATGACCAAACTTGGATCGCCTAAAGTTACAGAACCTTGATGACAAAAAGCCAAGGACGACCGGAGATGGAATGGAGCAATTGGCGAGTCGTCAACCTGATCGGCGAATCCTGACTTACTTCGCCTGATGGTCCTTTCACCCAAAATTTGGGAGACTATAAATTGAATTTTAAAAGAATTTTTTAGCGAGTTCAGTCCCTGGAGATTGGAATTCTAATTTTCTTTTGAGTTTAGTAGTTGTTTGAGTATTTTCCATTGTTGAACCTTGTTGAGGGAGTTTTCAAGTAGATTTGAAGTTGGGGTTTCAATTTTGAGCATTTTGGACCATTGTAAAGACTGGGATTGCAATACCAAGACTATGGTGAACATAATTGGTATTGAATTCTTCCCTTTTATGATGTGTGGCTAAAATCCTAATTCTTGGGGTGTGATCATGTGATTATTTATCTACTTAGCTTATGTGTATTGTTTTTTAATGATTTAATTGCTGTTTTAAAGTGAGTTTGATTGATAGTTAATTGTTAATTTATGAATTGTAGTTGCAAATGCAATTTTAGCATAGTGTTTTGGGATTGCTCAAGAGAGAGGTTTTAAAACCAAAGTTATCAATTAATGATTATAGTGTGTGGGTTATTGTGGGTTCAACTCGAGAGAGTGAATCTTAACTCATTCCTACCTATCTAGCTCGAGAGTGTAGATAAATTAAGGGTTTGGGTTGCTTATAGTGTGTTAAGCTTGTCGAGGTTTGAGAGAACTCTCTTGATTCGTAATAGTTGTTTGAGAGAAAGCTATTACACCTATAGTGTAGCCTACCCATTGAGATTCAACAAATTGTCAATAAACTTCAATTACCCATATAGTGAAATTAGCATATAATCGATCACATCCCCGAGAATCCTCTTTTACTTGTCTACTCCCCTATTTTCATGATTACTGTAGTTGCTAATCGACACCTTTAAACCCTCTATTTGACATTCGTTGTCAAACCTTTAACTTAGTTTGTTTGATTTTGACAATCTCTACTTTTATAACCGATCAGAATCACAACTATTACTTCTTAATTGAATTCCGTACTATACCACTCCCTGTAGGTTTGGCCCCAACTCTTTGTTGGGTTTTATACTAGATAACAATCGTTTACACCTAGTACTAGATGAGGTGTAGTTTGAGCGTTCATAAAAAAATGGCGCCGCTGCCGGGGAGTGGTGTTATATAATTCTCTTATTGAAGTTGGTTTGTGATTTGATTGTGTTGTAGTTGAACCTATTTACCCTTTTTGTGTGTTGTTTGTTGCCTTTGAGCAGGTGATGAAATGAGTGTTAATGGAAGCAACGCCAGCCGTATGGGCCAAAATGACGACATCGTTAACTTGAACAATGTGAATGATGTACCGGCGAATGTTGTACATTTGGGTTGTTTAGGTGCTATCCGGTTGCCTCAAGTGAAGGGAAATGCGGTGTTCCACATGACAAGTATGATGCTGCAACTCTTGGAAATGAAAGGGTTATTTGGAGGCTTGGCTCATATGGACCTCTATGGCCATATTCAGAATTTTTTTGACGTTTGTGGTCCCTTCTCGTTTCAAGATCATATCCCAAGAGTCAGTTTGACTCCGATTGTTCCCTTTTTCTCTGATGGTTGATGCTACCAAGTGATTAGCTGACTTACCAACGAACTTCATTACTACTTGGGATGAATTGACCGAAGCGTTTTACACAAGGTTCTTTCCTCCTTCGAGGATGATGTCATTAAGAGATAATATCCAAGGTTTCAAATGCTTGGATGGTGAGCCAATCCATGAGATTTGGCTTCGATTTCAAAAATTTCTACTTCAATGTCCGACTCATGGAATCCCAAATGACATCTTGCTACAGTATTTCTACCAGAGTCTAGATTCGGTGAACAAAGGAGTGGCTGATCAACTTGTTCAAGGAGGTATCATGCAACAGTCGTTTGTGATTGCTTCTACTTTTCTTGATGCTATGACCAAAATCAATCGAGCTTGGTATACTCGAGAGGACCAGGTGTCTCCTTTAACTTTTAGAATAACTAAAGAACATATTGAGAAGGACAAAGAGTGAGACCAAAATATGGCCAAAATGATAACCCAACTGGATATCTTAGCGAAAAATATGATGGGGAGTTAGTAAAAAAGTGTAAATTCTATTGGTGCTAGCGTTGTGAACCCTGATGAGGAACATTTTGAGACTCTATATAATTAGGAAGTGAGATTCCTTGCAAATCAAGGTTGTGGTTTCCATCCGAGCTATCCAAGGCCGGACGGGAATCCAGGTTGGAATAAAGAAAGTGATGATGAATGGAAAGATCGTGACAGAGAATAACACGATCGTGGTGCTAAGAAGGGTCGGACAAAGTTTTGAAAGAAATAAAGGTTGCTGTCTCAACTCTCAATCAGACGGTCACCTCTCACTCAGTGTATGTCAAACAATTTGAAACACAAATGGGTCAAATTTCATATCATTTGAACCCAAGGCCAAAAGGGGGCCTACCAAGTGACACTTTGGCCAACCTGAAAAATGAATCTTGAAAGCATATCCACGTCGTTCCATGACATTAAATAAGACACTTCTTGGGAGGAAACACAGGTTATTAATGCTTTTAGTACTATTGTTTGAATAACGGGTGTTGAATGTGCTTGTTGAAAAGTTAAAACTTTGGGAAAATGGCAGTTAGGCGAGGTAAAATTCCAATCGACAACTGGCCGAACAGGTTGGCGAGCCGGATTAGAAAAGACGTTTGAATCACCCAGTTTGTTGGGGATTCTGTAAAACTCGGTGAGCTAAAGGGTGACTCGGTGCATCATCGAGTGGGTCGGTGACCACGACTTACTTCGCTGACTGGCGCGCGAACTGAAAAGTTTTTAAAAGGCCAAACCATTTTAAATTCAAAAATATCTTCACTTCCATACTTTTTTACTTTTTTACTCTGACAAACGAATCATATTTTTGTTCTCGTACTATTATTTTTACTTTTATTTGGGATCTTTGATCGAGGTGGACTTTTTAGATTACATTTCTACCTAGCTTTACAATTTTTTGGCATCTAAGGTTGGTTTGCGAACACTATTTTATAATTGGTTGAAATCAAGTGCAATCGTCATTTTGTGGTTGTTATCTGTGTTTAATGTTTTTTTTTTGCATCACGTGATAGTTTGTTTGCATGTCTTTAATTGAAATAGTAAATTATTTGTTGTAAATTGTAAATTCCCATGTCGTTGATTGTTTAAATTGTTGGGTTGTGTTTAAAATGTTGTGGGTCTAGCGGGGTGAAGTTTGAGTAACCCCAAATTGTGTTAATTTTTTTTTCCCAATAATGGAGCGATTGATGTCATTCTTAAGGGCAAAACACGTCAATAGGGAAATTTTGGCCAAATCGGGGAAAGTTTAGTACCCTGTGGGCATGTGTCCTATGGGTCTAGAATGAATTGCATTATATGAGTTTTTAATTTTGTTTTCGTGTGCCGCGGGCTTGATTTTGAAGTACGGGGCACAAATCTAGCACATTGGGCTACTCGGCGAGCTGGGTCGAGCTCACCGAGTAGTTCGGAGGTTTGCCTAACGTCCCCTAGATCGCCTTTTAATTCTCTGAACTGTGAGTTTGAGTTCTATAACTTACGGCGATATGACTGAGCTTGTCGAGTTCACTTGGTGACTCACCAAAAGTTCTTCTTGATCGCCCTTTTGCACCCCAAATCTTTGAAGTTATTCTGTACCTTTCGACGAGCCACTTCTAGTTCGTTGAAAGGTGTCGGCAATCCATCAAATGGCCCTGGACATTTCTGACCAACTTTTATTTTTGAGTATTTTTGTTCTGGCACTTTCGGCGAGCCCGACCTGGCTTGCCAAAGTGGTTCGGCGACTCGTTGATTGGTTCGGTGTGTCTTCCTGCAACTATTTACCTGAAAAGTTTCTTAACTTCATCTAACATTAGCCACATTGTTTTGCAGTTATGGCTAGACCCAAAGTAGCATGTAGAGACCAATCACCTTGAAAGTGGGCACCTGGAATTACAATGAATGAGGAAGCGACTGCTTTCTGGGTGAAAGCTACGAAACTTCCTCCAAACGGGGGAAATGGCAAGGGCAAAGGCCCAGTACAATCCACACCTGAGGAAGAGAGCTCCGACAGTGAGGGGATCTATGCCACGTACCTCACTCCCTTTGACAACGAGGGTGGTTTGAGGATAATTCTCTGGCTTTTATCTCTGAGACGGAAGATGACCAACTATTGTAGGCGAGGAGAGTGGAGCTACGCTTCATGTCTTTGAATGACCCGTCTAGGATTCTGGTGCCTACTTCTCCTGCCCCATCTCAGACAATGGTCCAGGAACCACCAGTTTAGGGTCCTCCTTCCCAATCACTCAACCGACTAAAGGCCGAGGATTTGAGGAAGATATTGGAAGAAAAGCAGTTGTCCACAGACGGTGTGGTGGATAGACATCCTGAAGTGTGGAATACTTTGACGTTCCACAAGTTTGAGGTTTTTATAAAATCTCGATTCCCCTAAATTCCTACTTAAGTCTGGGTATTCTATGCGGCATACAGAGAGTTAGTGTCGAAAGCGAAGAATAAGGCAAGTGCTTTCAAGCCAGCTGACTTTGTGGTTGGTCAGGGGAAAAAAGTGAAATGCAGATGTTTGGATATAAATGCGGTACTTGGTGGTTTCATGCATAATAACCCAAACTTTGTCAAGAAGAAGACTTTGGAGGATCTTAAGGGTTGGCTAGCACCCTTCATCTCTAATGCTACCCCGAGATAGATTGAGGCAGGTGCACCTATCGAGTAGAAAGACTTGAATGTTACTGCTAGATACTAGTTCGGGTTCATTAGGACCACCATTATCCCATCACAGAATGAGTCCATCCTCCTCCATCCGAAGACGGCCTATCGAGGGTCGATTATAGATTACCAAAAGTTGAACTTGGGGCTGTTGATCTAGTAAGAAATAGCCATGAAGGCTAAGAAGAGCCAGACCTCGCTCCAATTTCCGGTGCTGATCACCGAGCTGTGCAGACGGGCCCGTGTTCCAAAGGATGAGAAGACTGATGTGGAGGTGAAACCCACCTCTTCTAATGACATCCGATGTATTGAGGGTGAAGACATGCGAGATGAGGCCGACATGAAGAGGGCAGCACTGGTGGATACATCCCTGAATGTGACGTTGATATGTTGCTAACTAAGGAAATTATGCCCCCTCAGGTTATTGAGCCTATAGGTACCTTTGACCCTTCTGTTTCTGCTATGCCTAGTTCTTCTGCTGCACCCCCTCCCACTACTTCTGCTACTGCTGCCGCCTCCCACCCCTATCACCCGGGCGATGTTATACAAGATGGGCCATCTGGCCTAATCCGCTGATGTTCGTGCCTCTCGGGTAGAGGGCGTCGTGCCTGGGTTGATAGAGCGGGAGATTTCTGCTGCCCTAGCTCCTATTAGGGCTAAGTGAGGGAGCATAGATCGTTGATTGAGGGTCACAAGTTGTCACTAGATGCCGTTATAGTGCGAGTTTATGCTTGTGAGCAGAGCCAAGGTGCTACAGATGCGGTGATGACCCTAAAGGCCGATGTTAGTGGGTTGAGGAAAGTTGTGGATGAGCTGAAGTCCACAGATCTGTCTATGCTGTTTGGGACTGTGGAGATTCCTGAGATGCCGATCGCTGATATTCCAGCCAGTTCTGAGGTTCTCCTGGCTACTATAACCGGAGATGATACTAGGGCTGATGATGCATATGTTGAGTCCGAGGTTGAGAAAGATGAGGAGTAGCTGGGTGATAGAGATGAAATTGTGTATGATGATTTGGCTAATTTTGAGGGAGCCATAGTGGAGACAGTTGTGCAGGCATCGCTCAGGGATACATCTATGGTAGGCTCCAGTGGATTCAAGGATGCTGATGAGCCGGGCACTGATGCCTAGACACAAGGAATGACCGATATGCGGACTTCACCGCAGGCCTAGCCCTAGCAGGATAACTCTTTTGCTTCCCTTTCTGTTACTTTTTAGAGTGTTTATGTTTTTTTTGCATTTGAGGACAACTGCTATTTTTTGTTGGCGGGGTGATGTATTTCCATACCTACCTCTATTGGGCTGTTATTGTGAATATTGGTTTGTTCTTGGTTTTGGTTTTGTGGATGTTGGATTTGATTTTATGTTTATATATATATATATATATATATATATATATATATATCTTTGCTTTTGATCCACATTGGTCCCTTGTTTTTAATTGCAAATGGTTTTTAACCAATTTTAAATTTTCCACCTCTTGATGTGTGTGATTGTGGCTATTCTCTTGCGATTTCGAGTGTCGATTGTGGTCAATACCGAGGACTTGAATAATGCTCTTGTGTGAACGACATCTATGTGCAAATCCGATGAGGAGAATTGAGTTGCGTAAGTCATATGTGAATTCATAGCATCTCATTGTGACTATGCAATTTGTTGAGTGGTATGATTTGACGTTTCAAGCATACCTCATCCAATACTAGGTGTTCAATGATCGTAAATCAATATACAACCTAACTAAATAAGTTGGGGACGAATCCCATAGGGAGCGGTACGTGTTTAAGATTCAGTAGGGAAACATGAACATGGTCAAATCAGTCATAGGAATAAAAATTATAAAATAAAGACATTCAAATTAAGGGGTAACATGAATGTCAAATGGGGGGTTTTTGGTTTTGATTATCAACTACAAACAGTAACAAACAATACGACATAACAATAATGAGATGGATTCTTGGGATGTGATTTGATGATAGGTTAATATAGACAAATGGGTAATTGCAACTATTAGAAAATAGCTAGATATGAGTGAGTAGGCTAAACTAGAGAGGAGGTAAACTTTCTTTCACACAATTTTCCCCGAATCAAGTTGATTTCTCTCGAACATCAACAAGTATGCAAAATAAAACCAGCCCACACCTTAATCCATTCACTCTTTTAAGCTGAATGTGTGGAATTGGGTTTATGATTCACTCTCTCGAGCTGAACCCGGGTCAACCCAGTACCCACAAACCATCAATCAAAAACCTTAGTTCTAAAACCTCTCTCTCGAGCTAGCCAAGAATACAAAGCTTGAACTGCATTTGCAACTACAATTCTTAAATTAAACCACAATTAATGATTAAACTCACTTCTAAATAGCATTTAAACTAACAATTAGCAATACCGATAAGCTAAATAAGCCGATAATCACATAATCACACCCAAGAATTGGGGTTTTAGCTAGACATCATAAAAAGGTAAAAACCGTTACCAAATTGATTATCCATCAACTGGGTAAGAGTGATTTCCTCCTTACAATGCTCTAATTTGAAGATTCTCAAAGACCCACTTGCAATTTCTCAAAAGTGAATTTCTTCAATCCTTCGAAGCTTAGGAAAAACTAGAGAAAACTGCCTCCAGAGCTAAAAACTTTAAAAAATAGATTAAAAATATATGATCTAATATACTAAACTAAATGTTCAAAAATGTATTTATAGTCACCAAAAATGTGCTACGAAGAGTCACTCGGCGAAGTAAGTCGGGCTTGCTGAACCACTCGGTGAGCCGCCCTTTTGTCTATTCCATCGCCCTTTTCCCTTGGTTCTTAGCATCCTCCAGGTCTGTAACTTTAGAAGTTCTATCTTGGCTTCGCGGAACTGCTCGGCGATCCACCGATTTATCCTTTCTCTCACTGACTTGGTTTCTTCCTTCAGGGCTTGGCACACTGGAACTTTAGGCAGTCAAATAGCCATTCGGCGACACGCCAAGTGAACTTGGCGATCACCAGGATGTCTTTCTTCATCCTTTTAGCATGTTTTGCTCTTTTTTTGCTTGTTGGTATCTTTGATTTGTTCCTCAATTCATATACCTGAAAATCAAGGGGTTTACACCAGTTATTGGCACAAAAGAAGCATTTGAGCACATTAAATCTATATAAACAAGGCCCTAAATGAGTCCAAATCTCGGACTCATCAACACCCCCAACTTAAACTTTTGCTTGTCCTAAAGTGAAACACATGTTCAGCAGTTCAAAAAGGATGTCTCAAACAGTGCTACAAAAAGACTTAATCATGAATGCAGACAACATGACTCAACTTACTCATGCAAGGATCAATTGTGCACTCAAAGATTCAAGTTGTGACTCACTATTATCAAAGATTCTCAAGTTCACAATACTAGCTTCAAATGCAAGTTCAGGCTCAACAAAGGTACTCACATGCCCTCACAACAAAGAAGATTCTATATTCACACACAATTGTTCACCAATTTATAGTTCCGGAATCACATACAACTCTCACACTCACAAAGATGAACACATGCATGACTTCACCCTTAGGTTTGCCCTTTTTTCCGATCAACATCCGTTTCAACTAGCTCAAGATCAAAAAGGTCTTTTCAAGGCTTGTAACGGGGTTGAGTGTAAAGGTATGGTCATTTAGGCACAGTGGCTGCTCTCCTCATGAAATATGGTATGAACATCACTTTCTTTCCTTTTCTTCAACATTTTTACTCATGCTCAAAATTCACCCCATTATTCACTTCTCATGGAATACAAGACACCCCATTTCTTTTGCAGCTTTCACAACTTTATTTCACAACTTTTTCATTCCTTTTCTATTGTTTTCTTCTTTTCTTTCTCTCATTTTTTTGGATGGATGGGTTACATCTTTTTCAAGTCCACGGATCAAGGGGGACTTCTTCACACTACTTGATTTACCTCATCTTTTCACCACACCCCCAACTTAGGCTTTTGGCCTAAGTTGGCTATTCACACAAACCACATTTCATGAGGATTATGGGTGAATGGATAAAGAGGGGTCACATTTGATCAAGTTTCTTCCAAGAAAAGGATAAGGCTCAAAGGGGGTTCAAGCAAAGTTCACACATCTCACAAGGTTTGCCATAAAAGAGGTATATGGTCAAGTTGTTTCACTCTTCAAAATTGTTGCCTAAGATCATTTCAAGAGCTTGCATCACTTAGTCAATCGGACCAACGGGGCAAATTCTATGTGTCATCACACAAGGTTCACAGTAAGCTCATCACACTATGCATTGTCACCAATATCAAATGAGACTCCACACTTTCACTAGTATCTAATGTTCATCATAAGAGACTCCATTCAATAACCGGCTAGTCACAATGAGATGCAAAAAGTTCACATATTGTCTATGCAACTTCATTTTGCCTCATCGTAGCCACATATTCATTTTTGTTTGATTAAGATCACTATTCAATTCACCAGTATTGATCATGATCGATACTCAAATTATCACAAGAACAACCACATTTAAACACAACAAGAGGTGGCAAATTTTTTTAGATGGGTCAAAACCATTTCTATTCAAAACAAGGAGCCAAAAGCTCAAACATCCACAAAAAAATATCAACACACAATTCTAAACACAAAATCCCAATATATACAAAATATAGTCACAAGAGGTAGGTATGGAAATACCTCACCCCACCATAAATAAAAAGGCAGTCGTCCTCAAATGCAACAAAATAAGAAAAAGTCAATAAAAATGACATGGAGGGAAGTAAAGAAAGGTCATGTCTACACAATCTCTCCATCTATCGGGGCATCAATGTCCATTGTAGTATGCATGGCCTTCTGTACTATTCCATTTGGCGAGCTTGTTTTAGTATGCTGAACCCATTTGGCGTATCGCTGAGTGGGATAGGACATCACCTTTGATGCCCGTTTCTTTCCCCTTTGTACTATCAGCTTCGACAGACTTGTCTTAGCCTGCCAAAATCGACTCGACAAATCGTCGAGTTGGCATTGATTTCACCTTGTATGACTGAGCCCTGAGTTAATTGAATTGTCCATTTCGGTGAGCTCACCGGCTCACTGGAGTTCGCTGATCTTGTTGGGCGATACACCTTCCCATTAGGCAAGCCTCACGAGTGTTTTTGAACTGTAATTCAATGTGTGTTCGATTTCAACAAACCTACACAAATCTTTGGTTTGAATGTGTGCTTTGCAGGTAATGGCAAGAACAAAGAGCAAACAAGTGGTTTCCTCTTACAATGAATCGGAAAGAGAGCCTTCTCCTCCTACTCTACTAAAGAGGCACCTTACCCAACAAACAAACCCTCAAACCCCTTCCTGCGGGGGTAAGAAACAACGAAAGCACAACACCACGAAGTAGGTGAATATTAAATCAAAGTTTGTGTTGTCCCCACATGATACCATTCCTATTTCTCGCTTTATCCCAATAATAGCTCCAAGAGCTTTAAATAAGCTCAAGACAAAAGGGGAACAAACAAATTTAGAGGAGCATCGACTCTTGACTGACAGATTCATGAGCGAGTATCCAGCCATATGAACAACTATCAAATTCCACAAACTGGAGCTATTTACAAAAGTCAGGAAACCCAATATGCCAAATTAGGTATGGGAGTTTTATGATGCCTATGCCAAGGCGTTGCCAAAGAAGAGGAATGGGATCATATGAAAGATAGTGGACGAAGTCAAAGTGCAGGGTAAAATGGTTCAGTGTCATGACAATGAAATTAACGAAGCATTGTGCATCCCAAACAATCAAGTTGATTAGAATAAGTCCCGGATGAATAAGACCTTAGATGCATTAAAGGGATGGTTGGCCCCTCTTATATCCAATGAATATTCCCCGGCTTGGATAACCGAAAGTGATAAGATACAACATAAAGAGCTGAACATCGTGCAAAGATAATGGTTGGGATTTATCAGTAGCAACATGATGCCATCCCAAACTGAATCGATACTCCGGCATCCAAAGGCAGTCATAGTGGGTTCTATTATTAAGAGGTGGAAGATCAATGTCGGCGACATAACTGTGAAAGAGATCTTGTTACGGGCTAGACAAGATCAAACTTATCTCCCATTTCCAGTGCTCATTATGTAGATATATGAGAGAGCGAGAGTTCCCTTCCGAGGGAAAACTGATGTCAGAATCACACTAGTATCCTTAAGTGACATTCGGAGGACCGAGGCCGAGTTTTTGTGGGATGATACAGCTCATAGGAAGATTCCACCACTGGATTTTACGCCCGTGGTTCACCCTAGTACTTCGCTGCTGAAGCTAACACAATGCTCCTTCTGTGGAGTAGGCAGGTACTTCTACACCATCATCCACTGCCGCCTCTGTTATTTCTATGCCTATTGTTGCTGCTTCTACCATGAGGCCTCCCCTTTTCCTGTTACCCATCCCCCCTTGACTCAGACATTGATCTATCAAATAGGAAGCCTTGCCCAGTTAGTAGATCTTAGAGCTGCCCCGGTTGAGAAGGACTTTCCCAAGCTCATTTACCAATCCATTCAGAAGGCCTTGGCTCCTTTGATAGAACGGGTGGTGAAATGTGAGGGAATAAAAGAAAGCCACACTTTGAGGTTAGATGATATGACTGCTACGATAGAGGCTTGGAAGAAGGCTGAGGGTAGTTCTAGTGCACTAGACACCCTGAGGGCTGAGGTTGCTACTTTGAGGGCGGAGGTGGTGCAGTTATAGTTGAAAAACTTCTCCATGCTTTGGGGTGAGGTTTCCTTTCCTGATGCGCTCGCGATGCCAAGTGTTGTGCCTTTCTTTAGCGTGCCTGAGGTTGCTGTGGATGTTGAGAGTATCGCTGAAGATGATAGTGAAGGGGCCGATGAGGAGTTGGCCAAGGACACTGATAAGGAGGACTTATGAGATGAATATCACGAGATTCCTGAGACACTAACCAAGAGGTATGAGATTGAGGAGGTCATCCTTCTGGCTGTCTTGGAGAGATCTATTCTGTAGACTTCAAAGGTTGGGTCTAGTGGAGTCAGTCTAGACTCTACCATACTTCCTGTTGTTGAGACGAGCACTGATGCCCTAGTTCAGCCTTCCATGCCACCTCCAGTGATCATATTGCCGATCATAAAAGCCCCTCTTGAGGCTTCACCACCCGAGACTCTCAGTCTCCCAGTACTTTTACTTATCTTGTATTGAGGACACTACATTGTTATTTGTGGTGGGGTGAGGGCCTTCGTGCTATTATTCCCCTTTTGATTATATTTTGTTATTTTGATTGTAGTATTATTGTCGTTTATATTAGAGTTCTCTTTTGGGTAAATGTGTCTCTATATTTCTTTTTAGTTCTCTCTTTGTGATTGCACCCCCCATTAGTTTAAAAATCGTGAAATGCTTGAAGTTTTCATTGATAAAAATTTGAGGATTAATCTTGTTCAATATCAAAGTCTTGAATTGTACTCATGATGAGCATGATGCGTAGTGTTGGTGTTGCGAGAATGAAATCGATGTAGTTACACCTTTGAGTGATCTCTTTGAATCTTTTGTTGATTAGTTATGTTTCGATGTGAGCCTTGCAATGAACATCGCACATACACTCTTGATCTTTTTGGGATGTGCTAAATGAGTTTAGTGCCATGTGTGGTGAGGGCTTACTTGAAATCATACATGTAGACTCCTAGAATTTTCCTTGATAGTCCAATTGTATAATATTGGTGAATGTTAGACATGATCTTGGGAAACAATTGAAAGAGGGAACCAAATTTTCCATAAATCCTTTGTGACTACCTTGTGAGGGTGTGAATCCATTTGCACTACTAAAAAAATAGCGTTTAGCGACGGATATTAGTGACGAACAATATTCCGTCGCTATATAACGACAGATTTGCGACGGAATAACCATTTTGTTGCAAAATTAACAAATAATTTTTTGATTTATAATATAGCAATGGATTTGCAACAGAATATTTAATCTATCGCTAAATATTAGCGCGAAAATTTGGCGCCTAATTTTCCCTACGGATTTAGTAACAAAGTAGTGGTGACAAATTTAATTAATATTAGGCGACGAAATTAGTGATGGAAAAAAGGTTGCTAAACTATTAAATATATTTTTATAAAAATTATATTATATAGTGACGGAAATATACGTCAATATAATTTTTTCTAAATACATATATTTATTTAAAAGAAATGGATGTTAGAATCCGTCACTAATTGCGTTGCAATTCACTCCAATTTCAGAATTCAACCCAACCCCAATCTTTTAATCCTGACCATTGATCTCATCATTTCAATCTTAGCCTCTCATTTCAAAATAATCCTACGGTCAAGATCTAATTCCTGAGCTTTCCTATTTTTATCTACCAAAAGACCCAAACCTAAATTCCTCATTCTTCTTCTCCCTAGATCCGCCGCACCCCACCCTCTTCTCGTCCTCCTTGTCTCTACGCTATCCGCCATCTCCGACGAGGCAGCAACCCATCTTCGTCTTCCATCTCCGACGAGAATATAAAAGGAGACGTTGCTCTCCTCTCCTCTCTGGCCCGCTTCCTCCTCTCTCCTGTCACCCTTCTCCATCCTCTCTTTGCCAGTAGCAGCAGCCTCCGGTGAACAGAAGCTCCGACCGGTGAGCCACTAGCAGTCGCACGGGCAGAGATAACAACAAACAACAACGACACCAAACGCTGCTCCGACCAGTGAAGCAGCACACTCTGGTCAATGGCTGTGACAACAACAACAATCATGGCTACCAAGAGACTAATCGGAAAGCTCGAAGTAAAATAATTCTTGTTCGATTTCTATTAAAGGCTCCGATCCAAGTATGTCCTCCTAATGCCTATTTTCTATCTATTCAATTCTTTGTTTTATTTAGAACAAACTCTTAGATTTGAAGTGTGAATGTTTGCTTATATTATGTGTGAATGTTTCAATTTAAATTTTAGCTTGCTATTGTCTTCGTTATTTTATTCTTTTCAACTATTAAAGTTTCAGCTATAGCGATTTGTTACAAATTGATTTTTATGCTTTTGATGTTTTAAGGTTGTTAACAAAAGTTGATTTTCCAACTATTCGTGTCGGCTACCAGCCTGATTATTTTCACTATGGATGTGCTTCCTTTGATGTTAGTTCTGTATAATAAATTTTTCATCTTTATGCATTTTATTGTTCATGTGTTTAGACACATGTTACTGGAGTAACTATAGCTTATTTGTCTCCTCTATTATGAGATTTTGAGATCTTCGGAAAAGTTTGTTATTTTTTGACTACCATCTGCCCATCCCAAAAAAAACTTTGTTTTAGCCTATTTGCATTGTCTTTCTATCCAAGAGGATTCAATTGAACTTCTTTCAATACACCTAGCTACGTATGCGATTGACCTGTCATTATCTGAGGCAAAAGAACTAGCAGGGGTGGGATTGCGTGCAGGGCTGAAGTTGTGGGAGCTAGTCATTGACATTGAAAATGATGTGGAGGGTTGTTGTGACACCGCCGGTGTAGTATGTCGTCTCTGCCTAGTCATGGAAGATGAGAACTCGGAATGAGCCATTTGGGCTATTGTTGTTGAGTGTTGATGATGAAATTTTTTTGGTTGTGGTTCTGTTCAAGTTATAATATGGTAGATACAGATAAATATGAACATAAAAAGGTATAATTTACCGCTCTTTTAGCAGTTGTTCCTAGGATGAATTTATTTATTAAAATGCTTTTTGGTTTCTCCAAGATTAATAGTAACTGGTTAATGCCTTTGTGTTTGTCAATTTTTTGTTAAGTGATTCAAGACAATATCATGATTGACCAATCCATGATGTTGGAGGCTTCATGTTTCGACCTTTACCTTATAATGGCCTCATAAAAAGAGTTGTATCACAATAGCATCCTTGTTTCCTCTGACTTCTACTAAACAAAAATTCATATAGGTTAAGAATTGATTCTCATGGTTTTCAACAGTATAAAGACCAATTTATGGAATTGTTGTGGGGAACTACATTTGTTGAATTGGTATTAGCACATAACAGAACAATCCAATGAATATGCAAATGATGTCATGTTAGATTATTTTTAACTTGCTTTTAGTTTACATTTGTTGCATTGAATTTACATGTGAATAACTGAGGACTATGAACTTTCTTGTCATTTTGTGGAAAATAAAAGCAAAGCAATCAATATTTGTGACATTAGGTTCCAATCAACTTATTTGTTATGATTTATTTCTAGCATTTTACATCCACGCATTAATGTATCACTCATTCATTATCACAAAATGCCCTATCATAGCTTTTATATTTTATTACTCACATGCTATACTTTATTACTCACAAAGAACTACAAAAGGTGGGCTTCTAATAGGAGAGGCCATAGTAATATCTGAGACTGGTAGAGGGTGCAATGATACACCTGGTATATGGACAAAGGAGTAAGTAGAGGCTTGGAAAACAATTGTAAATGAAGCTCAAATTTGGCATGCTGGTAGAGTTTCCAGCAAAGGTAATTATTGACTTTTCTACAATGATTTTAGACATTTTATTAGTCATATTTGGTGCTTTTGAGTGAAATATATGCATCACTAGATGTAACTTTTGTGCAATTTAATTAATTAGAGTTGGTGTTTTAGATGATCACTCAATTGATTTGCTTTTTTATGAGAAGGAACTATTGACTTGGTTTTGCTGCACCATCATTGATACATATAGTTTCAAATGAAGGTGACCTATTTGATATTGAAATATTATGGGAAAAAACTATCAAGCTCTCAATCTGACATTGATCAATATGAAGCATACTACCAAGCTGCTGGGGGAGAAAGAAGAGAAGAAGTATACGGTCTTGGATCTGAAGCAAAAACTTACTACGGAAAGAATCTCTGTAAATCAAATGATTCTGTTAAGAATAGTTGATAGATTGCTTTTGATGTTTTGCACGGAATGTATGCGATTTGAATTTTGCTATCTACAGATTTTGAACCCCCTAAAGATTATTTTATATGACTGTTTGTTATTTTAGAGGTATTTAGTTTTTGTTATTTAATTTATTTCAGCAATGTATATTTAAAATAAATAAATGAAATAATTTTACATGAAAAATTTTAGCAACAAATTTAATGACGATTTGGTCGTTGATATAAAAAAAAGTTGGCGACGGATTAGCAACAAAACATTTAAGTGGAAAATGTGCTGGCTCAAATAACTGAATATTTTGTGACAGATTAGTGACAAAAATTTCACTGCGAATTTATTTTAAATGACGAAATTAATTATGAAATTAGCAACGAGCTATATAAGTATAACAACGGACCAGTCCGTTACTAACAAATGGCGACGGAAATCGTTCGTCTCTAATACGTCGCTAAACGTGCAATGGAACTAATTTTTTCGTCGCTAAGTGATTACTAACGAGCGAAATAGTAATAGCCAATAATCCGTCGCAATTTCGTCGCTAATACGATTTAGCGACGGAATAACATAGATTAGCGACGGATTTCGTCAGTCGCTAAATGCTGATTTTTTTGTAGTGTTTGTAACCATTAGAGCCTAACCTATTTGTTTGCAACCAAAAGAAAGCCTCTTGAACCAAGATTATCCCTTCCTTCTTAACAAAAATCCTATTTGAAGCATTGTGATGTTTGAATAGCCAACTTAGGCCAAAATTCTAAGTTTGGGTGTGAAAAGGAAGGAAGAATGAAAGCCAAGTGAAGGGCAAAGAAAGAACAAATGAGACTCAACTTTGAAAGTGTTATCGAAAAGAAGAAACCCCTCCTTAAGGGGCTCATTATGATGAAAATGCCTTGGAAAAATGAAAATGAAAAATAGATGTGAATGAAATAAAAAGGGATTCGAAATATATTGAGTGGAAAGTCAAGAGTTGAGTTCTCAAATGAAAAAGAAGGAACAGAACTTGAGAAGAGGTGATGATGATTGCAACAATGCTTTAAAAAGGTGAAATCACCAATTCAAATTGACCATACCTTAACCCTTAGCCCATTAAAATCCTAAAAGACCCTCGTGACGTTACATGAACTAGGTTATGTGATGATTGGAAAATATGGGCAAACCTATGAGACAAAGCTTGCATGTGTTTCTCTTTTGAGAGAGAGTTGCATTGATTCCTTACCCCTTTGTTGATTTTCTTTGTAAGATCATGGAATCGTTCTTGATGTGAGGGAAATTGAATGCATTTGTTGAGACATTTTCTTGCATTAGATAAGAAGCTAAACTGAGCATGAGCTTGTTTTGAGACTAGCTAGTCATCATTTGAAGCTTTTTGATCATGATTGAGGATAACATGCTATTGAGAGTTGTCTTGCTATGGAACTTGCGTGTTAGCTCTCATTGAGTACTGTTGTAGATACCCTAATTGAGCTTTTTGTGTTCTTGATTTACTTGAGGACAAGGAAAAGTTTAAGTTGGGGTGTTGATTATTGGTAGACTTGCAATCATTGAAGGTACAATTATCTCAATAATCAGTGTCCTCAATGCCTAATTTTGTCCTATTCTAATAGAATGTTGATAAATTGCAGCTATGAAGGCAATTGGACAGGGCAAGGACCGATGTTTGAACGAATGACCAAACATACAAAAAGAAGTGCAAAATAAATATTGTTGATAGCCTAACATGATGGGCAAATCGCGAACTGAGCAGGACCTCACCCAAGTTAAAAGTGAAAAGAACATATGTCTATCAAATAAAGTCAGCAAACTCTATAAAAAAATGGCAATGCGGATGAGATCGATGACCTAGATGAACATTGACCAACATGAAAGTGTGCAAACCAAATATGTAATGCTTTAAAGGAGAACAAGGTGGTACTCGACGATTCACCAAGCGGGAAGGGCTGAGTTAATTGTGTTCACCAACTAAGGTTCAAACACCTAAAGCCTAGAGAATCACAAGGTTAGTAGAGGAAAAAAGGGTGATTCACTGAGCAGGTTTGGCGAGCCTGACTAATGTCATCGAGTTAGTCAGTAAATGGAATTTTGGGCCTATTTTTAGGAAAAGATAAATATCCCAAAGGATGTCATTTTGAGGTAGTTTTGAGAGAGAGTTCAGAATAGAGTTTTCTTTAGAGAATAGTTTTAGAGAGTTAGAGAACACTTTTTCTTTAGAAGAACATTTTTCTAGTTCTATAACACCTCGGATTTTGAAAAGAAGGAAAATGCAGATTTTTCAACTAGTGTGTGTGTCTACAGTTCCACACCAACAGGCCGTAAGTGCTCCTATAGGCCGTAGGTGGAAACCGTAGGTAGTGGGAAAATAAAGCTTTCAGAAACAAGTTCCAGTACCCTTTTAACTGTTTGAAAAGACATCTGTCATTCCTTTTAGGAGTCGTAGATAGTCCTCGTAGGTGACCCAAGGTTAGAGAAATTTTTAAAGCTCAAACTTGGACCTACAGTTGCCATGTATGGACCACGACTAGCCCAACAGACCGTACATGGGTCCCATCAATTGAGGGTCCAAAAATGAGTCCCTAAAACCCCCACTAACGGTTGACTAGGATTGTCTGTAGTAGGACCTACGAACTGTAGGTCTAACCATCGGTGAAGTTCCGACAATTTTATTTTAAGGGCTTTTAGTTCTTTTCCTAATTATTCTAACCCAATACTATGCCATTTTACCCTCTACCCTAGGCTCTTAAAAAAAAATTAAACCTCCAAATTACCCAATTGAACTCATTCCCCTAAATTCTCAAAGTTGATCAAAGTTCTTCCCCAAATATTTTTCTCTCTAAAGTTTGAAGAAGAATGCTAGGGTTTCAAGATCAAGTCTCCAATTCTCCATTGATTGTGGGCTTTTGACATCAAGGTATGATAGTATTCCTCTATGGAGTTCTTTCCTCAATAGGGTTCCTAAATTCTCCAATTTTACAGGATGGAATCTCCAATCGAAATTAGGGTTTCATTCAATCTCATGGGGTTCCTTTTTATTCATGATCCAATTGATTGTTTTATGTCTTTTGATGCTTGAATTGAAGTAATTACATGTTTTTAAGTTGAAGTTCCATGAACCCATCATGATTTCTAGACTATGATGATATCATGAGGCTTTTGAACTATGAAAGAAGAACTTATGAAAATATGTATGTTTCTTATGTAATTGATGAAAATGATTTAAGGTTGTTTTAAGAGTGAAGCATCAATGTTGTTTTTGTTGTGAAATGATTTCTCACATACTACTCAAAACATGAATGTGAAAGGGTTTTCTCACATAAAGTATTTATAAGGTTGAAAAATTTCTCACCTAAGATGAATCGAGATTATTGAGCTATTCTAATGAATTCTAGCTTGGATTGGCTACTTGATGTACCCTTCCATGGATAATAAGACAAGTTAAGATTAATTACTATTCCATGGGATTTATGCTTAGCACCGAGAGGATATTGAGATTGATGCTCTCCCGTAGTAGAGGACGGGTTTCTAGTAGCAATCTCCCTATCCCACAACTGTGTGCCACCATAGGTTTGTCTTAGATAGACATTAGCTAGTGGATCCACTTAAGCTAGAAGTTTATAGTTCTTACCCTGGCAAGTAAGGACATCACTTTTTATTTTGATATAGACACCAGGTTCCATGTTATATCTCACATGGTCTATGTCAGTTAATGAAAAACTTCCCACAATAATGAACTAAAGTTACTTCTAGAAGTATCACAAATGTGTTTTAAGAATGTTTAGCTTGCATTGACCATGATTATGACTTATGTTTTCTAATATGGTAGTTTATGATTTATCTTGGTCTTTGCATGTCATATAAAGTCCTTTTAACATGATTTCATGACTCTTATGCATTGTTATCATAATTGGTACATTCCATGTACTAATGCATATTTTTGCCTACATTGCTTCAATAATGTAGGGTTTGATGCTCCTACCTCACATAATCTTCGCTAGTGATCTCTTTTAGACTTTGGAAATTGGTGAGTCCTCATGTTCCGAGGATCGAAACTCTTTTATTTCTTTCATATATTTTCATTCCATTTTGTATCTGATGTATGTGTTACGTCCCAATCACTCATATAGTGTAATATATATCTTTGAGACTTATGTTAGACTTCTGCTACTTTTTTCAAATTCTTTATGAATTGAAAATGTATTTTGAAATCTTTAAGATTCTATTATCTTGTATATTAATGTTAAGTGGCTTGTATCGAGTCTGTCGTGGTCCTATACGCCATGTTACGACTAGGGTGTACTTGGGGACATGACAAAGTTGGTATCAGAGCACAAGATTTAGAAAGGTCCTAGGAAATCTCATAAGCCACATTGAGTAGAGTCTTGTCCATGAGTGTGAAGTACGCCATATTTATGAATAAGAAGCTATACGATGATTAGGAAATTCTACATCTTTCATTACTCTAAAGTCGTGCGATAGAGTGTAGCTCTATATGTCCCTAACCTAATCTTTATCCGATGCTTTTCAGGATATGGCCCTTCGAAGAGCATACGTTAGGAGGAATGCAAATGAGAATGTGGAATGAGAAGCTCCTCAAGCTCTTCAAGTTTTGGTTGACCTTTTGGCTGAACAAGTGACTAATGCAGAGTTTAGGGATGCTTTTCCAGTGTTTGCCCAAGATATCACGGCCCAATCTAATAGGCAAGTTGTGGTCCCCGTGAACCCAAATATGGGTATGGTGACAACTATATTGAGGGACTTCACTAGAATGTATCCTCTGGAGTTTCATGATTCCAAGGTTGAGGATGATCCTCAAGAGTTCATTGATGAAATGTATAAGGTATTGATGATCATGGGAGTGACTCCAGTTGAAAAGGCAGAATTGAACGCTTTTTAACTTAATGGTGTTGCTCAAATTTGGTTCAACCAATGGAAATGAGAGAGGGCACTTAATGCGGGTTCTCTTGATTGAGAAAAGTTTAAGGTCGCATTCCTTGATATGTTCTTTCCTCTTGATATAAGGGAGGAAAAGGTACTTTAATTCATCAACCTTCGTCAAGAGAAAATGAGTGTCAAAGAGTATGCCTTGAAATTCACACAATTATCTAGGTATGCTCCTACTATGGTTGCCGACCCTAGGGAAAGGATGAGTAAGTTTGTTTTGGGAGTGTCCGAGATGGTAGCCAAAAAATGTCATACCGCTATGCTCATCAATGTTATGGACATTTCTCATCTAACGGTGCATGCTCAACAGATAAAAAGAGAGAAACTTAAGAAAAAATCTAGGGAGGCAACGAAGGAAAAGACCAGTTATGATGACTTTTCACATTAAAGGTCTGACGGACACGATCATTCTAAGTTCCAACAAAGGTTTTCTGGTCAAGGTTCCTCCAATGCTCCTCCTAAATTCAATAAAGATATGAATGTCTAACCCTAAACCTCAAGGAGGAAATGGTAGTGGATATTCATCATCTACTTGTTCTAAATATGGAAGGAAATATGAGGGTAAATACATAGCCGATACGAATGGTTTCTTTGGTTGTGGTAAGAGTGGCCATAATATATGGGATCATCCATCACTTACGGTTAAGGGACGAGAAAGTAGGCAAGCTCCGCCTAGTGGTTCGGGTTTAAGTGACCCCAAGAAAAACATATTTTATACACCTCAAACTCGTCATGAGCAAGAGGGTTCTGTCGATGTGGTTAAGTCTTTCATCTTGATGTTTATTCTTCGCTTGATCCCGCTGCTACCTTGTCTTTTGTGATGCCATTAATGGCTATGATGTTTGATATTCTTCCGAATGTATTATTAGACCATTTTTCTGTCTCCACGCTTATTGGTGAATCTATTGTGGCTAAGATAGTATAGAAATTGTCCCATCTCCTTATCCCATAGAGTCACTCATGTTGATCTTATAGAGTTTCATATGTTAGATTTCGATGTTATTCTTGGTATGGATTGGTTGCATTCTTGTTATGCTTCTCTCTATTGTACAACCCGAGTAGTCAAGTTTCCGTTTCCAAATGAGCCTATCTTAGAGTGGAATGGGGAAATTCTATGCCTAAGAGTCAGTTGATTTATTGTCTTAAAGCTAGGAAGATGATTTCTAAGGGTTGCATATACCATCTAGTTATGGTGAGAGATATGGATTTGGAAATCCCTACTCTTGAGTTAGTCCTCATTGCTAATGAGTTTTCAAATGTGTGTCCTCATAATCTACCGTTGTTCCTACCTAAATTGAAATAGACTTCGGTTTTGACCTTCTCTTTGATACGCAATCTATATCTCTTCCTCCTTACCAAATGGCTCCAGTAGAACTTAATGAATTAAATGAGCAATTGAAATATTTGTTGGATAAGGTTTCATCCGACCGAGTATCTCTCCATAGGGTTCTCCAGTCTTGTTTGTTCGAAAGAAAGATGGTTCACTTCATATGTGTATCGACTACCATCAGTTAAAAAAGGTTACCATTAAGAGTACATATCCTCGTCCAAGGGTAGATGATCTGTTTGATCAACTACAATGAGAAAGTAGCTTCTCTAAAATTTACCTCTGGTCGGGTTATCACCAATTGAGGGTGAAGGGAGATGACATTCCGAAGACGGCTTTTCAAGATCGATATGATCATCATGAGTGTTTAGTGATGTCATTCGGGTTAACTAATTCTCTGGCCGCAATCATGTATTTGATGAATAAGGTGTTTAGACAATATCCTGACATGTTGGTGATTATGTTCATCGATGATATCTTGATTTATTCAAGGAGTGAAGATGAGAATAACGATCATTTATGAATTGTGTTACAAGTCCTCAAGGACCAATAACTCTTTGCAAAGTTTAGTAAGTGCGAGTGTTGGTTAAGATCCGTGTTTGTTTTTGGTGACATTGTTTTCAGAAAAGGTATTGAAGTAGATCCTAAGAAGAAGAATGCGATTAAGAGTTGGCCCAAACCTCTATCCCTTTTGGATATTAGAAGGTTATTTGGTTTAGCCAGTTACTATAGAAGGTTTGTGGAAGGGTTTTCTTCGATTGCCTCTCCATTGATGGTATTGACCTAAAAAAAGTCAAATTATTATGGTCAGAGGCTTGTGAGAAGAAGAGTTTTCAGGAATTAAAAGATAGACTTACTTTCGCTCCGGTGTTGACTTTACCGGAGGGAACCAATGGGTTTATTGTTTATTGTGGTTCTTCAAGAATTGGGTTAGGATGTGCCCTTATACAAAATGGGAAAGTCATTGCCTATGCTTCAAAGCAACTTAAGATTTATGAAAAAAACTATCCTACCCATGACTTAGAAGTAGCGGTGGTTGTGTTTGCTGTAATGATTTGGAGACATTACTTATATGGTGTTCATTTTGATGTCTTTACAGACCACGAAAGTTTGCAATATGTGTTTAAGCAGAAGGGTCTAAATCTTAGCCAAAGAAGGTGCCTTGAGTTACTAAAGGATTATGACATGAGTGTTCTCTATCACCCCGACAAAGAGAATATACTGACAAAGGCTCTTAGTCAATTATCAATGTGTAGTGTTTCTTATGTTGAGGAAGATAAGAAGGAGTTGGTTGGTGATGTTCATAGATTGGCCCGATTGGGTTTTCGATTAGTTGACACCACTAAAGGTGGTGTTATGGTCCATAATGGTTCTGAATCATCTTTTGTGTCGGAAGTGAAAGCAAAGCAAGGTCTTGACCCAATATTGGTTGAGTTGAAGAAAGAGGTGCTTAAGAAGTCCGTTGAAGCTTTCTCCCAAAGGGGAGATGGAGTATTTAGATGTCAAGGTCCTTTGTGTGTTCCCAAAGTGGATAACTTGAGGGATAAAATCTTATCAGAAGCCCATGGTTCTTCATATTCTATTCACTCGGAGTCACCAAGATATACTATGACTTGCGAGAGGTCTATTGGTGGAATGGGATGAAAAAGGATATTGCGTAATGGGTGTCTAAGTGTCCTAATTATCAACGATATATATAGGACTTGTGTAATTTACTTCAAGGGTAACTAGGATGATCATTTCCCATTAATTGAGTTTTCGTATAATAATAGCTATCATTCATGCATTGGTATGACTCCACTTGAGGCCCTATATGGTAGGAGGTGTAAATCTTCTATATATTGGTTTGAAGTGGGAGAAGTTGCTTTGATAGGTCCCAAATTAGTACATGAAGCTATGGAGAAAGTTTGGCTTATTAGAGAAAGGTTGAAAATGGCTTAAAGTCGACAAAAGTCCTATGCCGATGTTAGAAGAATAGATCTTGAGCTTGATCTAGATAATTGGGTCTATTTGAAAATTTCACCATAAAGGGTGCAACGAGATTTAGAAAGAAAGAGAAATTTAGTTCCCGTTATGTGGGCCCATATACGATTTTGAGGCGTATTGGTAAAGTTGCTTATGAACTTTATTTATCTAATGACTTGACAGTGGTGCATTCGGTTTTTCATGTCGCCTTGTTGAAGAAATGTGTTGGTGATCCGACATTTATAGTACCATTGGAGAGTCTTGGTTTAAAGGATAGTCTTTCTTATGAAGAAACTCCTGTTGAGATTTTGGATTGGGAAGTTTGGGAGTTGAGAAATAAAGAATTTACTTCCGTAAAGGTTCTTTGGAGGAATCAGTTAGTTGAGGGTGCTACTTGAGAGGCTGAGGCCGTTATGATGTCCTATTATCCTCATCTCTTTCCCTCTGTTCCTACTCTAGCTTGAGGTATTTAGTTCCTCATGGTTTACCCTTTGGGTTTCATGTGTCTTAGATATTCCCATGTTTCCTCATTTATACATATTCATGAAAAGCTTAAATTGTGAGAAAATAAGTTAACTTGATTGATTTATCCATGTTTATGTACATTTGAGTATGAGTTGAATATAGGCCTCATGAGATGATGTTTTAGCTTGGAGCATTTTTGTGATTGCTCCTTGTATATGAGCATTTTTGTGATTGCTTCTCGTATATGAGCATTTTTGTGATTGCATTCATGTTGGGCTGTTAGATCTAGTTCCTGCCCTTCTTATGATGTCTTGAGTTCCCTTCGAGGACGAATGTTCCCAAGGGAGAGATATTATAACACCTTCGATTTGGAAAAAAGGAAAATACAGATTTTTCAACTAGTGTCTGTGTCTACGGTTCCCTACCTACGGACCGTAAGTGCTCCTATGAGCCGTAGGTGGCAGCCGTAGGTTGTGGGAAATTAACCTTTCAAAAACAAATTCCAGTACCCTTTTTACAGTTCAACATGATGGTCCCTCATTCCTTTGAGAGTGAAACATCGATTTTGTTGTTATTGTTGTGAAAGAGTTTATCACATTCTACTCAAAACATGAATGTGAAATGGTTTTCTCATATAAAGGATTCGTAAGGTTGAAAAGTTTTCTAACCTAAGATGAATCAAGATTATAAAGCTATTCTAATGAATTCTAGCTTGGATTGGCTACTTGATGTGCCCTTACATGAATAATAATACAAGTCAAGATTAATGACTATTCCGTGAGATTTATGCTTAGTATGAGAGGATATTGAGATTGAAGCTCTCCCGTAGTAGAGGTCAAGTTTCTAGTAGCAATCTCCCAATCCAATAGTAATGTGCCACCATAAGTTTATCTTATATATACATTAGCTAGGGGATCCACTTAAGCTAGAAGTTTATGGTTCTTACATTGGCAAGTAAGGACATATCTTTTTTGTGTTGGATAGACACCGGATTCCATGTTATATCTCACATGGTCTATGTCGGTTAATGAAAAATGTCCCACAATAAGGAACTAAGGTTACTTCTAGAAGTATCTCGAATGTGTTTTAAAGATGTTTAGCTTTCGTTGACCATGAGTATGACTTATGTTTTCTAAAATGTTATTTTATGATTTAGCTTGGTCTTTGCATGTCATATAAAGTCCGTTTTAGCATTATTTCATGACTTTTATGCATTGATATCATACTTGGTACATTCCATGTACTAATGCATACTCTTGCCTAAATTGTTTCACTAATTTAGGGTCCGACGCTCCTATCTCCCATACTCGTGGCTAGTGATCCCTTCTAGACTTTGAAGATTGGTGAGTCCTCATGTTTTAAGGTTTGACACTCTTTTATTGCTTTCATGTGTTTTCATTCTATTTTGTATGTGATGTATGGGTTACATCCTAATAACTCCTATGATGTAATAGATGAGTTTGAGACTTGTGTTAGACTTCCGCTACTTTTTTCCAACTTTTTATGAATTGAAAATGTCTTTTGAACTCTTTAAGATTCTATTTTCTTGTATACGCATACTGATGAGTCCACAATTTTGACTAATTTAGGGAGCGATTTTAATAAAATTAGTGTCCTCAAATGCATATTTTTTCTCAATAACTGATGTAAAACCTTAACTTTCAGGTATTTGGAGTTTGAGACAAAGCATGGACACTACTTGGCAAAAAGGAACAAAACGACTGAAAAGTCAAAGGAAAGAAGGCCTGGATCGGCTAATGCATTAGGCGAGTCGCCGAATGGCTTGAACCTGGCCGAAAGTTCTAGTGTGCTGAGCCCTGAAGGAAAAGATCAAGTCGCCGATGAAAAGGAGTAGTCGACGCATCGCCGAACAGTTTCACAATGCAATACTATACCACCCAATGATCCAGAACGCGAAGATGCTGAAGGCAAGAGTTGAAAAGCGATGAAGCAGACAAAAGGGCGGATCACCGAGTGCATTGGCGATCCCAACTAACTGTGCCGAGTGACCCTTCACAGAACACTTTTTGACACTTATAAATACTTGTTTAAATTTTATTTCAGCATGCAATTTCAGATACAACATTTATTTTTCTAAGTTTCAAGTAGAGAGACATTGTTCTTAGACCTTAAAGATTCAAAGGGTTTCATCTAAAAGAAGTTGGACTTGGGTCTCAAAGATTCTTCACTCTTGACGTGTTTTAAGACTTAATTCTTCATAGCTAGTTGATGGAAACTGATAATGGTATAAATTTTTATTTTTTTTACATGTCTAGATAAAACCCCAATTCTTAGGGTATGATTTTATGAATATGGATTAAATTATTTGTTGTGTCTTGCTTATTGATGGTTTATTTGTTGTTTAAATGTGATTTCGTTTAGTAGTTGTGTATGAACTTAATGGAATTGTAGTTGCAAATATGATTTCATCTTAGTGTTTTTGGATAGCTCTAGAGAGAGGTCGTAAAACTAAGACAACTAAATTAATAACCGTTGGTATTGGGTCGATATGGGTTCAGCTAGAGAGAGTGAATCCTAGTCCTTCTACCACACATTTAGCTCGAGAGAGTGAATGGGCTAAGGCGGAGGCTGTGCTTAATGCGGAAACTCGGTGTTCGAGAGTAACTGAGTTGATTCGGTGTAGGTTGCTCGAGAGAGAATTTACCCCCACTATAGTCTAGCCTAGTCACAAATACTCAACAATTTACTATCAAAATCATGAACCTGATAATTTAGTCTATCATGTATTCCTATTACATCCCAAGAATCCCGTCTCTCTATTTAGTTTTCTTATATTTTTATTTTTCTTGTTATTAGAAGAATACAAACCCCCATTGATAATTGACGCTTGCATCACCCCTTTTAAACTTAGTATGTTTATATTCGATAATGTCTATAGCTATGGCTAATTATAACTAATTTTTTTATTAATTCTCCAAACCACTCCCTTGGAACTCGACCCCAACCCATTCGGTTGGGTTATATTACTATTGTACGATCGTAGACACTTGAATCAAAAGTTGTCTTGATTACGCAAAAATCAAAATGGCGCCGCTGCCGGGGAGTTGTGTTATTTGAGAATTTTTATTTTAGTAAAATTCTTGTTCTACTTAGTCGTATTTTACTAACTTTATTTTTAGTTTTGTTTTTCTTTGAGTTGTTGTAGGCAGATACCCTGAGCATGGCTGAGGGAAATGGTAGCAAATTGGCTGAGACAAATCAAGAAGTCGAGAGGGACTTCAAGTTAACTGCACTGGTAACTCAGCTGAATTATTTGGCCACCAAAATATCAGAGGTGGAGGACTAGTGCAAAATTCAAGGGAGGTACATACCCCCTCATGAGCGGAAAAAGTCTAGAGACAAGGAGAAAAATCGTGTCGAGGACACACTACAAATCATTCTCCAAAAGATCACCGAACAAGATCGAGTGTTGGAAGAGATGACGGAGAATATTGAAGTGTTGAATCAAATGATTGGCTCTAATTCTAGATCGATGCAGCTAATCAGGACACTCATGAGTTATGCAGTGCCACCTCTCCACTCAAACGAACTATTGGAGTTACCTAGTAACACTAGGGCCAACCCCAATGATGGAGAGTGAGTAAGGACTTGCATCGGGCCACGACGTTAACTAAGGAGCTTCTTGGGAGGCAACCCAAGGTCTTAAATGTTTTATTTTTGTCTTAGAAATAATGGTGTGTTAATTGTACAGGTTAAAGTGTGGAGAGTGTATGAAAATTGTGTTTGGAAAACTAAAAGTCCATTCAGCAAATCGCTGAACAGGTCGGTGATCACGATGTAAACTGTCGTTTGGATCCTCACTTTGACTGAAGGTCCTGTAAAACTCGGCGACGTAGGTGACCACTCGGCGTGTTACCAAGTAGATCGGCAAGCAATACTAACGTCACCGAATGGGCGAGATCTTGGTAGTTTTTATAAAGCCATAGGTTTAAATTTTCAACCCTTTCATTTCCCTGCATTCTCGACCTTTTCTAAATCACACCTAATTAATATTTCAAAACATTTTGCATCTTCGAAGTACTTTCGTTGATTAACTGGTGTCTGGACTTGGGATTATATTGCCTCCTAGCATTTCAAAGAACTTTGATCGGCATAAAATGTTGGTTCCGACGCTACTTTGAAAAATTTGTTCTCTTATGCAATTTGGCTTATTGTATTGATGTGTGCTGCGCCTCTCTAATAGGCGTACATTGTTTAAGTGCCGAGTTTAATTTGTAAATCTTGCCCATTTTATCTTGATTTTCAAACTCCCTTTTGTTGCACGTCGAAATGAGTTAAATTTTTTGGGGTTGTGCGTGCATGGTGTTTAGCATGGTTGAGTATTATGGGTCTGAGCTTAATTGTACTAGTGCATAGTTTAATTTTGTGTTCGGGTGTTGCAGGGTTGAATTCAAGAAGATATGTCAAATGTAGGCACGTTGGGCTGTTTGCCGAGCTAGGTCCAGCTCGCGGAACTACTCGGTGGATCGCCTAAAGTGCCCATCTCGCCATTAAATTCATGCTATATTTATCATTGTATTCTATAACTTTTGGCAAGAAGCCTGTGGTCACCAAAAGTACTCGGCGACTCACCGAATGTATTCTTGATCGCCCTTTGTCTACACTCTTTAACCCTTGTTGCACTGCAACTTTCGGCGGAAAAACCCTTGCTCACTTAAAGTAGTCGACGAATCGCCGAAAGGTTTTTCCCATCGCCTTATTTTAACAATTTTTAAGCCAATCCTTTCGGCGAGCCCAACCTAGCTCGCCAAAGCGATTTGGCAATTCGCCAATTTATTCAGCGAGACCTTCTGCAACTGTGTTTACATGAATTTGATTTAGTGTGTCTAACATTTCCCTCTACGACTGCAGATATGGCTATGCCTAAAGTTGTTGGGAGAAACATGCTACGCCAAGGGAAAGCAAAGGGGATTACACTGAATGAGAATGCAGATGCATCCAATGACAAAGCCACAAAACTATCCACAACTGGTGAGAAAGACAAAGGTAAACGCATGACATCTGAGTTATCGGAAGAAAGCTCAGATAGCGATGGCATTTATGCTACTTATCTCACCCCATCTGAGAGTGAGGGTGATCATAAAGGAAACCAAAGTGTGGGTTTTGTAGCGGATGAGCTGATAGAGGCACAAAGGGCTGAGTTATACTCTAAAAAGTTGAATGATCCATCTAGGGTCAGGAATTCTCAGCCTACCACTCCAACTCCTCCAGTGCTAGAAAAAACAATAGTATTGGCGCCTCCGGTACAGGTTGTTATGCCCAAGTCAATCAATATATTAAAGACTGGGGATGATCCTTGAAGAAAAACGTATGTCCACATATGGGGCAATCGACAGGTACCCAGAGCTAATGGAGTGCCTGAAACACCACATGTTCCAAATCCTCACCAAACCTTGTCACCCTTATATCCAAACTGGGTAAGAGAGTTCTATAGTGCATACAGTGCACTAATACCCCAGAAGAAGCGGCTAGCAGTAACTTTCAATTAAGCTGACTGTGTGGTTATTAGAGGCACGAGGGTGAAGTGCGATAGTGATATAATAAACGCAGTCTTGGGCATGTCCACGAATATTTGGGATCACTGCCTATAATTGATCAGATCATAGAAGCTAGATGAGATAAAAAAGTGGTTAGCCCCACTAATTTCAGATGATACTCTGAAGTGGTTGGCGGAAGGAGCTCCAAATAAAAAGAATGAACTGAACATAGCTGTAAGATTCTCATTCAGTTTTATCAGCAGCACAATTATGCCGTCCCAAAATGAGTTGATCCTTCGCCTTGCCAAGGCAGCCTACCTGGGTTGCATCATAAAGAAAACTCGGATAAACTTTGGTACGATCATTGCTTCAGAGATACTCATGCGTGCAAGGCAGCGCCATACCTCACTTCCATTCTAGTATTATTCACGAAACTGTGTAAATGAGCTCGCGTACGTCGAGATGCCAATAAAGATGTGAATGTGATGCACACATCCTCTACTGATATCCGGAGGATCGAAGCTGAGTACCTTAAGGATCAAGCATAAAAGAAGAAAGCAGCCTCGATGGATTCAGTGGACACAGAATCATCACCTACCGAGGAATCTTTGCCTACCCCAGCCTCTGGACCTTCAGGTATATCTATTTCCACCTCTACTTATGTTGATACTCCAAGTTCTTCTGTTGCTTCCCTATTTCCCAGACCTAGTATTGTTGATGTTATTTCCCGACCTCCACTCACCAAGGCTTCCCTACTCCGAATGGGGCAACTTGCCCAATCTGCAAACCGTCGAGCTACCAATCTAGAGGCCTCTATTCCGGGCATGATTCAGACTGCCCTCGCTGATGTTGTGACACTACTGAATACTACCATTGATGCTCGAACAGCCAGGATAGCGGTGTGTGAGCGCAACCAAGGGGCCACAAAGGAGGTGACGGCTTTAAAAGCTTCCATTGTTGAGCTGTGAAAAGATGTGGACTACCTAAAGTCCACCGATATGTCCATGGTCTTTTGACTATTGCAGATTGCAAATGTGCCTGAGATGCCTTAAACCACCACTGGACATGGGGATAGAACGGAGCAGACAACCGATCCTGGGTCAGATGCAGAGACTTTTGAAGAAATGCTTGAGGACACTAAGGGAGCTACAATTGAAGACCTGATCGACACTGAACCGATTATGATAGATGATGTTGTGTAAGCTTCCTTGGCAAATGCACCCGTTGCTGGATCCAGTGGAGCTGGTCCTTCTGAGTTCACTCCGGGCACCGATGCCCAGAAAGATAGAGCGACCACTTAGACCGGATCCCCTCTTTACCTCCCTCTCTGTCTTTCTTTAATTTACATTCGGGATATTTTGCTATTTGCATTTGAGGACAAATTAATTTTTATTTGTGGTGGGTTGAGGTGCACTTTTATGTGTCCTATTCGTGAATCGTGTTTTGTTTATGTATTTGGGTTTTTGTGCTTAAATTGTGTTGACACTGCTTTCGTGAAAGATTTGAGCTTGTGGCTCCTTTTGCTTTAAATTACAAATGATTTTGACCCTTTCAAAAAAATTTCGCCACCTCTTGTATGTGTTAAATGTGGTGTTTCTCTTGCAAATATGAATATCGGTTTTGATCAATACCGATGCCTTGAATAGTGCTCATAATCGAACAAACATGAATGTGCGGCTACGATGAGGCCAAATGAAGTTGCATAGATAATATTAGACCTCTTTGTATCTTGTTGTGACTAGCCAGTTATCAAATCGAATCTCTTGTGATGATCGTTGCACACTAGTGAAAGTGTTGAGTCTTGTTTGACTTTTATTGTCAATGCCTAATGTGATGAGCTTTCTTGTGAACTATGCATGATGGATCCTAGAATTTACCCCATTGCTCTGGTCAACTAAGTGATGCTCTCTCTTGATATGATGTTAGACAACTTCGAAGTGTGTGAGCCAATTTGACATATACCTCTTTTATGGCGTACCTTGTGAGTGTGTGAACCACTTTTGAACACCCCTTGAGCCTTACCTTTCTTTGGAAGAAACTTGATGAAAACAATGACTTTTCTTTATCTATCACCCATAATCCTCATGAAGTTGTGGTTAGTTGAATATCAAACTTAGGCCAAAAGCCTAAGTTGAGGGTGTGGTTAAAAGAGAAGGGAAAATCAAGAAGTGCAAGAAAGTCCCTTCTACCCATGATTTTGTGAAAAATGGAACCCCTCCATATAAAAAAAAAATAAGAAAGAAAAAGAAAGAGAATGAAAAAGTTGTGGAATAAAGTTATGAAAGTATAAAGAAATTAGCGTTTCCAACTATACATGGAAGGTAAAGAATGGGACTACTTGTGAGCACTAAAGAAAATGATGAAAGAAGATGAAATAGAGTATTGTTCAACCCTTATTTCATGAGGACTATAGCCACTGAGCCTAAATGAAAATACCTTTGCACTCAACCATATTACCAGCTTTGAAAGACCTTTGTGATCTTGAGTGAGCTGAAGCAAGTGTTGAGTGGAAAATACGGGCAAACCTATGGGTGAAATCATGCATTAGATTCATCTTTGTGAGTGTTATCGTTCCATTTGATTCCGAAGCTTTGAATTGTGAAATTTTGTGTGAATATGGAATCATTCTTTGCATGAGGGCATTTGAACACTTTAGTTGAGCTTGAACTTGCATTTGAAGCAAGTATTATGAGCTTGTGATTCTTTGATAATGGTGTGTCACAACTTGAAACTTTGAGTGGACATTTGATCTTTGCATGAGTAAATTTAATCTTGTGTGCGCGCGCATTCATGATTAAGTCTTGTGTAGCACTGTTCGATACATCCCTTTCTGAACTGCCGAACTTGAGTTTACTTGAGGACAAGCAAAAGTTTAAGTTGGGGGTGCTGATGAGTCCACAATTTGGACTCATTTGGGGAGTGATTTTAATAGAATTAGTGTCCTCAAATTCATATTTTGTCTCAATAACTAATGTAAAACCTTAAGTTTTAGGTATTTGGAGTTTGACACAAAGCATGGACTACTTGGCAAAAAGGAACAAAACGGCTGAAAAGACAAAAAAAAAAGGCTTGAGGTATACCTAATGCATTAGGTGAGTCGCCGAATGGCCTGAACCTCGCCGAAAGTTCTAGTGTGCTGATCCTTGAAGGAAAAGATCAAGTCGGCGATGAAAAGGAGCATTCGGTGCATCGCTGAACAGTTCCGCGATGCAGTACTATACCGCACAATAATTGATCTAGAACGGGACGATGCTGAAGGTAAGGGCTGAAAGGCGATGAAGCAGACCAAAGGGCGGATGGCCGAGTGCATCAGCGATCCTGACTAACTGCGCCGAGTGACCCTTCGCAACACACTTTTTCACACCAATAAATACTTGTTTAAATTTTATTTCAACATGCAATTTCAGATACAACATTTATTTTTCTAAGTTTCAAGTAGAGAGACATTGTTCTTAGACCTTGAAGATTCAAAAGGTTTCATCTCCAAGAAATTGGAGTTGGGTCTCAAAGATTCTTCACTCTTGACATGATTTAAGACTTAATTCTTCATACCCAGTTGATGGAAACTGATATTGGTATAAACTTTTATCTCTTTTACATGTCTAGCTAAAACCCCAATTCTTGGGGTGTGATTTTTTGAATATGGGTTAAATTATCTGTTGGGTCTTACTTATTGATGGTTTATTTGTAGTTTAAATGTGATTTCGTTTAGTAGGTGTGTAAGAACTTAATGGAATTGTTATTGCAAATACGATTTCATCTTAGTGTTTTTGGCTTGCTCGACAGAGAGGTCGTAAAACTAAGACTACTAAATTGATAGTCGGTGGTATTGGGTAGACATGGGTTCAGCTCGAGAGAGTGAATCCTAGTCCTTCTCCCACACATTCAGCTCGAGAGAGTGAATGGGCTAAGGCGGAGGCTGTACTTAATGCGGCAACTCGATGTTCGAGAGAAACCGAGTTGATTCAGGGTAAGTTGCTCGAGAGAGAATTTACCCGCACTATAGTCTAGCCTAATTACAAATACTCAACAATTTACTATCAAAAGCATGTACTTAATAATTTAGTCTATCCCGTATTCCTATTAGATCCCAAGAATCCTGTGTCTCTATCTCATTTTTTTTATATTTTTGCTGTTTTTGTTATTAGCAGAATACAAACCCCCATTGATAATTGACGCTTGCGTTGCCTCTTTTAGATTTAGTATATTTATATTCGATAATGTCTATAGCTATGACTAATTAGAACTAAATTTTATTTTTCTATTAATTCTTAAAACCACTCCCTTGGGACTCGACCCCAACCCATTCGGTTGGGTTATATTACTATTGTACGATCATAAACACTTGAATTGGAAGTTGTGTCTTGATTATGAAAACATCACATACTAAGTGGATTGTATAGAGTCTTTCAGGATCCTATACGTCATGTGACGACTAGGGTGTACTTGGGGTCGTGACAAGTTCTTGGGGGTTTTTACAACTTGGTGTTAAATTTTGATAAATTGAAGTTGAATAGATAGTGGGTCTACTCTTAATTGCTTGATTTCAAGTTACCCATGGCTACTTTCATAGAATGTATAATTTCTTTACTTTTTATGATGAGTGGCTAAAATCCCAAGATATAGGGGTGTTTAAATGGGGTTTGGTGTTGATTTAATGTAGTTTTTATTGTGCTATGCTCTCTTTTGTTTATGTTCATACATGAATTTGGTCTAATTACCATGAGGTTAACTTATGGGTTAAGGTAACACACCTAATTGCCACTCTGATCTCCGGTTGATGCTCGTAAGAGATTATTTGGTGTGGTTAATTAGTTCAATACGAGAAATTTATGTTTGATGTCTATGGCTTTCTTGAAAGAGAGGTTATGGATCGAATCTATTTGCCCTATTCTTGAAAGAGAGAATATAGTAAGGTATATGGTTGTTTATGATTGGCATCTAGATGAGACCGAAAGGAGATTCTATGCATAGATGCTTTGAGATTGAAAGATAATTACCGTCAATGAAGATGCCTTAGCATATTCATAAATGTTCAACACTATAGATGTAACATCCCGAAAACTAGTATGCTAAACTAGAGCTTAACGTGAGGGTTAGAGCCATGAATGTACCTCCCCGTACCTAAAAATAAAGGGTTTCAGGTTAGAACATCAAGGTACAACCCTCAAGGACCAACCAAGGGCCCTTGAGGAGGACCTTAGAAAAGCTACCCAAAACAGTGACCTACGACACCCTGTTGGTCCACCCATGCCCCATGGGTAAGGGGTCATGTGTCAAGGTCTCAAAAACTAGGCTCCAGTAAACCCACCCAAGGTTCACCAGCACTCCACGTGGGTCTATCCACGGACCGTGGTCGTGGGGTTGTGGGTGGTCATATGTAGACGACTTTAAGGAATTAGTTAAGGGTACTCTGGGGTTTTCCGATTTTAATTAATGATAAGTGGTGTCGTTTTAGTCTATTATTAACCACCTATAAAAAGAATTTAGACTTCTAAACTAAGTCATCCAAATCATTATTTCTAAATTCCCACAAGAATTTATCCTCTCCAAAAATTCTCTCTCTAAAACTTCAAGGAAGAGGAAGAAGGAAGTTAGAGCTAGGGTTTGAAGGAGAAAGATTTTCTACTCAAATTCTTTGGGGATTCATAGCTATGGTATGGTAGTCCTTCATCCATGGAGTCCCTCCAAATTCAATTCTAAAACTAGTAATTCCCAAAAAGTTAGGGTTTGACTCCAAACTCATGGATTCCTTTCAAAATAGTTTATAATGATTCAATTATGTTATATTATGTATAAATTGATGATTTCCTATGATTTTAAGTGCAATTCCTCAAGAATCCATGAATTCCCTATTTCCCTAATTATGATCTTGTGATCTAGGTTTGTTGATTATAGAAGAATGTAATGGGATTGTGCTTGTAGTAGTTGGATTACTTTAATTATGTTAATATCCATGTCTAATGTAGTGAATTCTAGATATGTTGATATGATATGAGTTTTGACCCTTGAAAGGGCAAATTATGATATTATGCATGATTATGAGATTTATGTATATGCTTTAGGAACACTTCGAGAGTAAAATAATTATGATGACTATCTTGTTGTGTGTTATTGAAAGGTTATTATAATATACACACTTGTGTATTATTATGGTATAATGTGAAAGGTTTTCTCACAATACGATGATTCTAAGGTTGAAAGGTTATTCTCACCTATTGAATCTAGGAGCTATCTTATGAATTATATTGGATTGAGTATCAAGACATTCTTCCATAAATATGAACGTAAGTCAAGACTTAGTATGTAATCCGTGGGAAGTAATGCTTAGCACCGAGTGGATATTTAATATGAGATGGAAGATTTTATACTAGTTTAGTCCGGCTTCGCAATGGGACCTTCTACACTAGTTGAGTCCGGGTTCCCAAAGTAAGTATCTTATGAGATGGAGACCTTCTACCTTAGTTGATTCTGGGTTTCTTGTAGCAATCTCCTTATCCCATAAATTATGTGCCCTCATAGGTATTTAACTAGTGGATCCACCTAAGCTGAGGGTATGGTTCTTCCTTAGTCAAGTAGGACAACCTCTTTTTCGGTGTAGGGTATACACCAAATTCCATGTTAAGCTCACATGGTCTATGTCGGATAAGGCTTATTCCCACTATGACAATGATATGAATAAGAATATAAATTATGAACTATGGTTACTCAAGAAGCTTTACTTAGCATGGGTGGAATTATGGGGTCTTATTCATGCATTGCACAAGTATGTTTTGAGGGTACTTATGGTATGTTTCTTTTATCTGCTATGATGATCTATCTAATAAATATGCTTATGACTTATGGTTTTACATTATCTTCAAAATTATGCTTTAACTTAGTATGTTGCATGCATTCAACTAAAAGGTCCCCTTTAGCATGTTTTTCAAGGTTTTTATGCATGGATATCATACTTGGTGCATTTTTGTACTAACCCATATTTTCCCTACATTTTCCCCCAAGTCTAGGGTCCGGTTCTCAAGGTGGTCATCATTGTGGCTAAATCTTGGATTCACTCATTTCTCCTAGCTTGTTGGTGAGTCTTCATGATTCGATGATGGATGTTTGCACTTCGTAGTTTCATTTCTAGTATTTCATTTTCGGACTATGTTGTATGGCATATGTCCCTATTTGATTCAAAGATTGTAACATATGGCTATATTGAGACAAGTCTAGAATTCCACTTACCTTTATGAAAATTTTGGACTTGAAATGCGTTTTTAATCTTTATCGTTCTATGCTTATGTTATGATTTGCTAAATGGCTTACATGGTCCCTTTCAGGGTTCTATGTGCCTTCTTACATCTAGGGGGTACCCTTTGGTCGTGACATACTTGGTAATCAGAGCACAAGGTTTAGAATGATTCTAGTTTGAAGTCTCATAAGCCACATGTAATTGAGTCTTGTTCATAGGTGTGAAGTGCGCCACACTTATGGATGAGAGGATACAAGATGATTAGGAAACTACACTTATTTCATTACTCTTAAGTCGTGCCATAGAGTTTAACTCTATAAAGTCCCTCTACTAATCCTTCTCTTGTGTCTTCAGGATATGAATACACAAAGGGCTAATGCTACAAGAATAGGGGATGACAATTTGAATCAAGGAGCTACTCCTCTAGCTAATCAAGTTCTGGTTAATCCCATGGTTGAGAATGTGACCCATGCGGAGTGTAGGTCTACTATTTAAATATTAGCTCACGCCGTGATGGCTCAGGCCAATATAGATGTTGTGAATCATGTGAATCCTAATGTGAATACGATGGCTTCAAGGGTTAGGGATTTTTCTAGAATGAACCCTCTCGATTTTCATGTCTCCAAAGTGGAAGAGGATCCTCAAGAATTTGTGGATGAGGTTTATTAAATACTTTATATTATGGGGGTGACTTCGGTAGAGAAAGCCGAGTTAGCCGCTTACCAATTAAAATCACACCCCAAAAATTGGGGTTTTAGCTAGACATGAAAAAGAGATAGAAATCAATACCAACAAGTGTTTCCATCAAGGGGGTACGATAGAAAATGTCTTCAAACACGTCTAGGATGAAGATTCTTGGATACCCACTTCCAATTTCTTGGAGTTGAAAACCTTCAAGCTCAAGAACAATGACCCCCAAAAACTCTAAGAACTAAAAACTGAAAATATTCTAAGTCTCAGTAATAATTCTCTATGACTTCATTAATTTCTGGATTAAATAGGTATTTATATTTTTTGCAAATTTGTGCTACGAAGGACCACTCGGTACAGTAAGTAAGGATCGCCGATACACTCGGCGATCCGCTCTTTGGTCTGGTTCATCGTCTTTCAGCTTTTGCCATCAGCATCTTCACGTTTTGATTCATTGGGCGACAGGGAACTGCTTCGCGGAACTGCTCGGTGATGTGCCGACTGCTCCCTTTCCTCATAGACTTGATCTTTTCCTTTAGGGCTCAGCACACTGGAACTTTGGGCGAGGTTAAGGCCATTCGGTGACTCGCCTAATGAATTAGGCGATCCTCCGGCCTTCTTTCATTCGTTCTTTTCACTTGCCTTGTTCCTTTTTGCTGCATAGTGTCCATGTTTTGTCTCTAACTCCAAATAACTAAAAATCAAGGATTTACATCAGTGTTTGAGACAAAGTATGCATTTGAGGACACTAAATTCATTAAAATAAAGCCCTAAATGAGTCCAAATCGTGGACTCATCAACACCCCCAACTTAAACTTTCGCTTGTCCTCAAGTAACACTTAAGTTCAGTAGTTCAAAAATGATGTCTCAAATAGTGCTACACAAGACTCAATCATGAATGTACACACAAAACTCAACTTACTCATGCAAGGATCGATTATGTACTCAAAGACTCAAGTTGTGACACACCATTATCAAAGATTCTCAAGCTCACAATACTTGCTTCAAATGCAAGTTGAAGCTCAACTAAGGTATTCAAATGCCCTCACACAAAGAATGATTCCATATTCACACAATGGTTCAATCATTTAAAGCTACGAAATCAAATGCAACGCTCACACTCATAAACATGAACATAATGCATGCTTTTACCCATAGGTTTACCCGTATTTACCAATCAACATTTGCTTCAGCTCACTTAAGATCAAATAGGTCTTTTCAAGGCTTGTAATGGGGCTAAGTGCAAAGGTACGGTCATTTAGGCTCAGTAACTTTTATCCTTATGAAATGTGGTGCTCACAACACTTCCTTTACTCTTCTTTCATCATTTTCTTTAGTGCTCATAAGTCATCCCATTATTCATTTTCTATGGATTGTTCGGAAACCCCATTTCTTCTATATTTTCATAACTTTATTCCATGACTTTTTCTTTTCCATTCTCTTCTTTTCTCTTTTTTTTTTGTAAGGAGGGGTTCCATTTTTCTTAACACCATGGGTTAAAAGAGACTTTCCTTGGACTTTTTGACTTGCCATTTTCTTTTCACCGCACCCCCAACTTAGGCTTTTGGCCTAAGTTGGCTATTCAATCAGCCACAAATCAAGAAGATTATAGGTAGTGGATTAAGAGAGGTCATGTTTTCATCAAGGTTCTTCCAAAGAAGGGTAAGGCTCAACGGGTGTTCAACAGAGGTTTACACACACTCACAAGGTAGGCCACAAAAGAGGTAAATGTCAAATTGGCTCACACTCTTCGAATTTGCCTAAGGTCATATCAAGAGCCAGCCTTACTTAGTCGACCGGACCAACGGGGTAAATTCTAGGTGTTATCATGCATGGTTCACAGTAAGCTCATCACACAAGACATCGACACCAAAGTCAAACAAGACTTCACACTTTCGCTAGTGTGCAACATTCATTACAAGAGAATCAATTTGATACTTGGCTAGTCACAACGGGATGCAAAGCAAACATATTGTCTATGTAACTTCACTCGATCTCATCGTAGCAGCACATTGATGTTCGTTCAATTATGAGCGCTATTTGAGTCATCGATATTAGTCAAAATTGAGACTCAAATTTTCTAAAGAACATCCACTTTCAAGTACATACAAGAGTGGGCGAAAAATTTGGAAGGGTCAAAATCATTTCCAATTAAAGCAAAAGGAGCCACAAGCTCAAACATCCACAAAAAGCAGTGTATAAGATAATATTAAGCATAATGACCCAAATATAAAATCAAAACATCAGTCACGAATAGCACACAAAGGTGGGCCTCACCCCACCACAAATAAAAACATTTGTCCTCAAATGCAAATAAAATAATATCCAGAATTTAAAATAAAGTAAGACAGAGAGAGAGGTAAAGAGGGGATCCTATCTAAGCAGCCGCTCCATCTGTCTGGGCATCTGTATCCGGAACTATCTCAAAAGCATCAACAGTGACAGGCCCACTAGGAGTGGCCATCTGCAAATTCGCCCAAAAGGCTTCACAACTACATAGAACCCCCGGGCCCATGAAGGAACATTAGGGTTTCATGGAATAGTTGAAATGGACTTCTGACAAGAAGATGCATAGACTCCCCGAGCTTCTTTGCCCTTTCCTTCATCCTCCTTCCGACCAAATTTGGGAGGTTTGGTAGCTTTGCCTTTAGATGCAGTTGCCTCTGTATTAGTGAGGATTCTCTTTCCCTTTGTTCGGGGTGGCCTATTTCCATCTACAACCTTAGGTTTGGCCATGTATGCAACTTCGAGACAAGGTTAGAAAAACATTCTATAGATGCACATAAAATAATTTGCTGGCAAACTCACCGAATCGATTAGCAAATCACCGATGTCATTCGGCGATCAAGGGTTAGTTCGCTGAAAGTCATATTGCAAAGGAATACAGTGGAGCAGACAAGGGCGAGAAAGAAGACTTTCGATGAGTCGCCGAGTTCATTTGGCGACCTCAGGCTTCTCGCTGAAAGTTACAGACTCCAACAACACATATGTCATGAAATTAAAGGCGAGATAGGGACATCAGGCGAACCATCGAGTGGTTCAGCGAGATTGACCCAGCTCGCCAAACGGCCCAACGTGCCTATTTTCAACCCAACTTCTCAAATTTAACACCGCAATCCCTGAAAATAACATAAAAAGATGCACTAATTAAATTAAGCTCAGACCCATAACACCCAAGCATAATACCCATAAAATTTACTTCATTTTAAGCACAAACTAACTGGATTTCGACAATCAAAACATTACGGGCAAGAATATCGAATTAAATCAGGCATTCAAACCTACTAATTCTGTCAGAGAGGTGCAGCACATAACAACACGATAAGATTTTTGCGAATGTGTCAAAAATGTCAAGAATAGATTGAGGGATTTGGACACTAACCTTTAATGCTGACTAAATTAGGATTAAATCGCTAGGCAAAAATGTAATCTAAGTTCTGAGCACAAATCGAGAACTAACACATTCGGAGAATGCAAGAATATATGGAATAATGTGCAGATGTGAGGTTGCAAGAATGAAAATACATAAAAGTGAAAGAGTTTGAGAATTTAAACCTTTGGCTTCAAAACCATCCAATTCTTTCCTATTCGATGACATTATTCATGATCGCCGCCCCATTCAACGACACACCGAGTAATCACATACTTCGCTGAGTTTTACAAAACCCCCAGCCAATTTGGGAGTCCAAACGACGGTAAGAATCAGAATCGCCGACCAGGTTGGTGACTCGCCAACGATTTCGTGGGCCCACTGAGTTTTACAGACTCTCCCTCAAAGTTGTCTTTAGTCCAACGATGGTCTGAGTTGGGGTCGCCGACCTCCTCGGTGATGCGCCGACTTGGACCGTTTTGATCGTCAATCTTCTTCTTTTCTAACATTTCCCACCCTTCATCCTGTACAACCAACACACCATTATTTTACAAACAAAAAAAAAGCAATAAAAGAGTTTTGGGTTGCCTCCCAAACAACGCCTTAGTTAACGTTGTGGCGCAACACAAGTCCACCTTCAAACCTCATTCTTGGGCTTAGCCATAGTATCACTAGGCAAACCCCCCTGCTGTCTTGGATTGAGATGAGACGATATATGACCCATTTAGGTCTCCAACTGCTTCATTGACACTGAATGGGAGGTAATGGTATGGCTAAGGGTAGACACATCTTCTTTATTTTATTTTAAAATCTTGTCCAACCCTTAAACTTTTTTGAGGATACGAGAGAGCATATCCTCAGACCTACCACCTTCTGAATCCTTCGACTTTTGGCACTCATGGGGAGGCACATACCTATCTTTCTCCCCATCCTTCCAATTAGGATTTTGGTCCCTCCATTCTCTGTCACGATCCTTCCAACCATCCCCTCTAACCCAACCTTGGTTACCACCCTGCCTAGGATAGTTTGAACGATAACCGCCACCTTGGTTGGCTAGAAAATTTACCTCCTCATTATACAAGGCTTCAAACTTTGTCTCCTCAGGATTTGCACACCCGACCCCCACGACATTGACCCCATGGGCACCAGCCCCCATGACATTTTTAGATAAAATGTCAAGTTGCGTCATGATCTTGGCCATGTTTTGGTCTCTCTCATGGTCTTTCTCCATCAGCTCCTTAGTTAGCTTGAATGTGAGAGGGCAGACCTGGTCTTCACGGGTGTATCACACCCTGTTTATGGTAGTCATGCCATCTAACAGTTGAGCAGCTATCACATAAGGTTGTTGCATCAAACCTCTAGGAGAGAGTTCGTCCGCAACACCCTTATTTACCGAATCCAGACTCCGCTAAAAATACTGCAGCAGCACGTTATCAGGCAGGCCATGGGTTTGGCATGGAAGCACCAACCTTTTGAACCATAACCAAGTTTCGTGTATAGGCTTCCTTTCTAGACGCTTAAAGCTTTGAATGCTATCCCATAGAGTCATCATCTTAGAAGGAGGGAAAAATTGCACTTGAAATGCGGTTACCAACTCCTCCTACGAAGTGATGGATTCACGTGGCAACTCAGCCAGCCACTTGCACGCCTCTCCCATCAACGAGAACAGGAATAACCCCAACTGGACCGACTCGGTACGGACACATCCACAAAGTTTCTTAGATGCTCATGAGGGTCCTCGTGAGCCAAACCACTGAAATGCCCCTTTAGTTGCAAGAGTTGCAACATGGTACTCATGATGTGAAATACTACATTCCTTTCGTCTGGAGGCAAGTGAATGACACCAATACCGCCCATGAGATGGGGGTCATTAGCATGAGGCTCATGGACATCGTTGAGGTTTTTGATGTCGTCTTGATGGCTTACGTGGCAGCCATTGCTGCCGTTTACAATTGTACTTCCTGTTTCCAACACAATCAAGCAAAACAAAACCAAAAATTAATTAAGTAGAACTATAACTAAGAAGACGAAAATTTTTACTAAACTAAAAATTCTCAACTAACACCACTCCCCGGTAGCGGCGCCATTTTGATGTTTTATACATAATCAAAGATACAACATCCAATTCAGGTGTCAACGATCACGTGCAGTAATATAACCCAACCGAATGGGTTGGGGTCGAGTCCCAAGGGAGTGGTTGCAAAAATTCATAAAAAAGTAAAATCAAGTTCTAATCAATCATAGGTATAAACAATAACGAATAAAAACATACTAAATCTAAAGGTGACACAAATGTCAATTATCAATGGGGGGTTTGTATTCAACTAATAGATAAAAATAGCAAAAATATAAAGATACAAGATAGGGAGACGAGATTCTTGGGATGTGATGTCAATATGGGATAAAATATACTATTGGATAAATGCTATTGATAGTAAATCACTGAATATTTGTAAATAGGCTTGACTTTAGTGGGGTAAATTCTCTCTCGAGCAACTTACCTCGAATCAACTCAGTTTCTCTCGAACACTGAGTTGCAGCATTTAAGCACAACCTCCGATTTTGCCCATTCAGTCTCTCGAGCTGAATGTGTGGGAGAAGGTCTAGGATTCACTCTCTCTAGTTAAACCCACGATGACCCAATAACTACCGGCTATTGATTTAGTAGTCTTAGTTTTAAAACCTCGCTCTCGAGCAAGCCAAAAACACTAAGATGAAATCATATTTGCAACTACAATCCCAATAAGTTCAAACACAACTACTAAATAAAATCACATTTAAACAGAAAATATACTAACAAAAGCAATACCCAACAGGAAATTTAACCCATATTCACAAAATCACACCCCAAGAATTGGGGTTTTAGCTATACATGAAAAAGAGACAGAAATCAGTACCAAGAAGTATTTCCATCAAGTGGGTACGATAGAAAATGTCTTTAAATACGTCTAGGATGAAGATTCTTGGATACCCACTTCCAATTTCTTGGAGTTGAAGACCTTCAAAACCTTCAAGCTCAAGAACAATGTCTCCCAAAAACTCTAAGAACTAAAAACTGAAAATATTAAGTCTCAGTAATAATTCTCTACACCTTCATTAATTTCTAGATTAAATAGGTATCTATAGTTTTCAAAAATTTGTACTACGAAGGACCACTCGACATAGTTAGTCGGGATCGCCGATACACTCGACGATCCTCCCTTTGGTCTGGTTCATCGCTTTTCAGCTTTTTCCTTCAACATCTTCGCGTTTTCATTCATTAGGCGACATGGAACTACTTCGCGGAACAGCTGAGCGATGCGCCGACTGCCTCACATTCTTGTTCTTTTCCTTTAGGGCTCAGCACACTGGAACTTTGGGTGAGGTTAAGGCCATTCGGTGACTTGCCTAATGCATTAGGCGATCCTCAGGCCTTTTTTTCTTCATTTTTTTCAGCTGCCTTGTTCCTTTTTGCTCCATAGTGTTCATGCTTTGTCTCTAACTCCAAATACTTGAAACTCAAGGATTTGCATCAGTTTTTGAGACAAAATATGCATTTGAGGACACTAAATTCATTAAAATAAAGCCCTAAATGAGTCCAAATCGTGGACTCTTCAGCTACATGGTTTATGGAGACATTGAGTTGTTATGAACACGTCCCCACATCGGTGCTTAATACTACTCCCAAAATACTCAGCTCATATGTTTAAAAACAAAAACTCTTTCTGTAGTTTGATATAATTACTCAAAACTAGCTCAAAATATCTCTTGGAAATCAGTGTTTCCTCTCTTGTTTAAATTATGAAAACATTTACTCATTTGGGAATACTTACTCTCGATATACTCTTTTGAAGAAAAGAACTTCATTTGTTTCTCTTACTCAACTTAAACTCAAGTCTTAAAACAAGTTTAAAACATTTGCAAAAGACTTCTTAAAAAGACTCTATGAACTTTCTAGACTTGGTTTTTAACATTCCTTAAATTTGAATTATGGATTCAAGGTTAGGATTCATGTTTATGGATGATTTCTAGATTATTAGAAGTCATTTAGAGTAGTTAGCATCAATATAAAGTGTTAGTACACTTTAAAAGGACTTAGACGGGATAAACAATGAAAAACGGGTGGGGGAAGATGACTCGGATGCATTCCTGGTGCGCCGCGCCTGCCCCTAAGTTACTGGGGCTCATTTCTGGTGCACTGCTGGCGCATCGTCTCAACCTTCCTGGCGTAACGGGGGCATGCGCATTGCCCCAAACTGATGAACTTTTCATCTCATTTTCTTACCTTAATTCGATTAATTTCGATTCTTTTTCTCAATATCTCTTTAGATTCAGGTACCCAAAACATATACACAAGAATTTAACTCAAAGTAACTCTAATAATCGACATTAAACTTTCAAGAACTACTCAATCTCAACCCCAATTCAAGAACTCCCATCAAGAACATTCAAACTTCCAATCTTTTTAGGATGAATTCACGCTGAAATAAACATGTTTAGCACGTGGGTGAATGAAACCTGAAAGAGCAAGAGAGGGGTGAATTGCTTTTTTTGTTTTTGTTTTTCTCTTAAGAGTAGTAGACTTAAAGCGCTATTTAGTCAATTACTAAAAGCAAGTAAGAGTAAATAAAAAAATAGGGAAGTAAAGTTGACACAAGATGTTTTTATACTGGTTGGGATCCAATGTGGATCTTACGTCCAGTCCCCTTGGATTGCAAGGGTGTTCTCTTAAGATTGTGAACTTTTGGTGTGTGTACAAGGATAAATGTAAACTATTTACACTCAGTGTTTGTATCACTCTTGTTTTGATACAAAGCCTTACCTACAATATTTTTGTCTTCTCTCTTTTTTGTTTACACAAGTAGAACTAGGTAATAAAATGCTTGATAAAAGTAGAAAAGGGAATGTGAGATGATTTAGACTTTTTGTACACTTCCTACTGTCAGTCGAGCCTCCGTTTTTAGTGTTTGAAGTCTTGAATCTTTTTTTGTGAAGAGATAGCAACCCAAGAGATTTGATCCTTTGAAAATAAGGCAAGTGATCCTAATTTTCCAAGAATAAATCTCAAGACTGCTTTCTAGTCTTGGTTCTAGTTCAGCTTCCTTGATTTTTTGTATAGCTTTGTATCTTCCTTAATTGACTGTAGTTTGTAGCCGTTGTGTTCTTCAGTTTCCTTACTTAAGTGTAATCATGATATCTTCAGCTTTCCTTGAATGTTGGTTTGAATATAGCCATTGTGCTCTTAGTTGTCGAGATATTCTCCTTCCTTGATTTGACCTTTCTGTGATTTTTGCATTCTGAAGATCTCTTCATGAATCCTTGATTTATTGCATCTCAATTAGGATCCTTTGATTGGTAATCTCCTCTTGATTTGTGGAGATCCTAGATTGACTCTTTCCCTTTTTGGTGCTATGTTTACCTTGCAAACGAATAGGTTGGTTATCATTAAAACTTTACTCTAACAATCTCCCCATTTTTGATGATGACAACATATAGTAGAGATACTTCCCTGTTATAGTTGACTTGTATGGCTTAAGATTTAATTTTCTCCCCCTGAATGTAGTAGGAGATATTTGACTGGTGGAGATGAGTGGTTTAACATACTTCCCTGAAGATATGCAGGAGTTTTTCTTTGCTATGCAAATACAATTCATATATCCAGCAATCCCAACAATGATAATAGAAAGAATAGAGAATCACAGGCAACACAACATATGAAACACAAATGTAACACATCAAACAAATAATAAGATTAAACTGATAATAAGGATAATTAATTCTCCCCCTTTGGCATCAGCAAAAAGGAAAGAATAAAGAGTTTTAACAAAAAAATTAAACAACAAATAGTCTTAAGAAGAGTCATATGCTTAACACAGGAGCAGTCCAAAAATAAACGCCACACAAAAATTAACGAGGACGCAGAAAATAGGTCAGAATGTTGACTATAGCAGTCAACATTTCTTCAAATATGGAGGAAAGAGAAGTGGAGATGGCCTTGGAGCCAACTTGAACTTTGGTAGCAATTTTGATGGCTTCCTTCACGATTTAATCCAGCCTTAGACGAATACGAGCAACATCATCACCTGTTTCCTTGGTGATGTCCTTCACACTGTCTATCTTAAAATATGCAGACAACATGAGATCCTTTAGAGAGTCCACTTGTTCACTCATTGCATTCAACTTGGTCAAGAGATCAGGAACTTGAGCATCAATGACAGCCATAGTGTCTAGCTTGGTATGCATCTCAGCAAGGTTCTCAAGAGCTGCATTTAGCTTGGTAGTTGACACAGAGGTCGAAGAGGATGGTTTAGATTTCACAGTAGCATCAGCCAAATCATCTGCATCAGACTTGAGAACCCAAGAAGAATCAGAGCGAGTAAAACCCATGCTAATAAAAGCACGAGACTTATACCTCTGTTTAATAAGAACAGGGGAAAAGTCTCCAAGACACATAAAGTGTGACTCAAAGATGCGAGTGAGAATCATGCCAAAAGGAAGACTGGAGGGATCAGAAATGACGTCAGAAATGGCGGAGAGAATAAAGAACGATAAATGCACTTTATAACCAAACACTAAACAATAGGAAACAGAGTGTCACGCTGAGAAAGTGTGGAATGAGAACCATCCCTAGGAAGTAGGGTGGTAGCAACAATATGGGCAATGACATGGGACTCGAAAGGGAGATATTTGGTCCCTAGATAGGAAGGGATAGGCAGGGAGGGGTCAAGAATGATTTCACGCTTAGCTTGCTCAAAAGAAAAATCACACTCAGAGGGCCAACAATTCTTTTAAAGGGCCATAATTCCAGAACATGAAAGACCAAACATAGCATCAAACTTTTTGCATTCAAGAAAAATTCATTTACCCAGAACTAAGGACTCAATTTCACCAGCCCTAGGGGAACATAGATTAGCATAGAACATACGTATAAGAGGGTCATACACAACCATGGGCATGAAGAATATTTTTGCCCAACCCTGAAACTCAAACAGATTTTTAATATGACAGTCTAGGGAGGAAAGAAGATCAAGATCAACAACCCTTCTATGCACAAGGGTTTTTTCTTTAAGAGAGTGAAAAAGAGATTCATGAGACGAGTTCTAAAAATCCATCTTAGTATTAAGAGAACTGTCGAAATCGAATTTGAATTTCTTTTTAGAAGACTCACAATAGGGAGAATCAACAGGAAGCTTACCTAAAGATGAAGCGACGGAGGCAGGGAAAAGGTCATCGGAGTCAGAGTCGATGAAGATGGAGGCGGAAGCCTTTCCTTTGTTCTTGCGAGTTCTTCTCCAAGTAACTGCATGAGTTTTTGCCATCTTAGAGAGACACACAGAAGAAGAATGAGAGAAAGAGAGAGGACACAAAAAAGAAATAAATAATGAAGGAGATGGTAAGAGGAAAAGACATAACAAGACTAAAAGGCGAGAAGCAAAGAGATGGTTAAAAGAACAAAAGATATGGCATAAATAAAACGGTGGATATAGAAGGAAAAAAATTTAAAGGAAGCACATTATACGAAGCAGCAGAGAAAATATGGAAAACAGCAAATAATTAATGCACATAATAATTTTAATAGTTTAGCGGATTCTCAATGATATTTAAAGATTTTCGGAGAGAACAAAATCTTTCCTCCAAAAGGGGTTTTGTAAAATTATCAGCAAGTTGAAAATTAGTCCTAATAAAGGAAATTTAAATAGCTCCATTTAAAAAATGATCACGAATAACATGTTGTTTTATGTCAATATGCTTAGCTCAAGAGTGATACACATAATTTTTTGAAAGACAAACAGCACTAGAATTATCACACGTAATTTGGACAAGTTTGAACGATAAATCATAATCACTTAATTGATGAACCAAATGATAAAATGTGAGCACAGCATTGACCAATGGCAATATATTTAGCCTATGTAGTCGAAAGAGAAAGAGAGCTTTGTTTCTTGTTGTTCCATGAAATTAAAGATTTTCCCAATATTTGACATGTACCACTTGTGCTTTTCCTGTCGTCCTTATCACCTGCATAGTCAGCGTCAAAAAATCCTTCAAGAAAGAATTTTTTCTCTTTTGGATACCATAAACCAAAACAAGTCGTTCCAACTAAGTAACGAATAATACGCTTTACCGCCGTTAGATGAGATTCTTTAGGGGCAGACTGGAATCGAGCACACTTGCACACACTAAATATGATGTCTGGTCGACTGGCAATGAGATAAAGTAAAGAACCAATCATACCTCTATATTTAGTTTCATCAACTATTTTACCTTGATCATCTTTGTCAAGAGAACATGTGGAACTCATAGGAGTGCTTAATGCCTTTGAATTTTCCATGCCAAACTTTTGTATGAGCTCTTTGCAGTATTTGGTTTGGCAAAGAAACGTACCTTTCTCAGTTTGATAGATTTGTAGTGCAAGAAAAGAGGTTAATTCGCCCATCATACTCATTTCAAATTCACTTTGCATAAGGGTAGAAAATTCTTCACACAAAGAAATATTAGCACTTCCAAAGATAATATCATCAACATAAATTTGAATAATAAGATTCTCAGAGGAAGATCTCTTAATGAAAAGAGTAGTATCAATTTTACCACGAGTAAAGCCATGATTTATGAGAAAGTTGCTGAGATAATCATACCAAACACGAGGTGCTTATTTGAGAACATACAGAGCTTTTGAAAGTTCGAAAACATGATAAGGTATTTTCTGTGGATGTTTGAGCTTGTGGCTCCGCTTATTTTTAATTGGAAAATGATTTTGACTCTTTTGAAAAATTTTGAATTTTACGCACATTTTTGCCACCCTTCGTGAGTTGAATGTGGCTGTTCTTTTGCAAAAATTTAAGTCTCGGTTTAAATCAATACCAATGACTTGAATAGTGCTCTCAATTGAACGAACATGAATGTACGGCTAGAGTCCAAATGAAGTTGCATAGACAATATGTGAACTCTTTGTATCTCGTTGTGATTAGCCATTTATCAAATTGATTCTCTTGTAATGTCTGTTGCACACTAGCGAAAGTGTGTAATCTTGTTTGACTTAAGTGTCGATGACTTGTGTGATTACCTTGCTTTGAACCATGCATGAATAAACCTAGAATCTGCCCTGTTAGTCTGATTGATTTAGAAAGGTGTCCTCTTGAAATGATCTTAGGCAACTTTAAAGAATGTGAGCCAAATTTGACATATACCTCTTTTATGGCCTAGCCATGAGCGTGTGAAACTCTTTTGAACACCCCTTGAGCCTTACCTTTGTTTGGAAGAACATTGATGAACCCTAGACCTTACTTGACCCGCTGCCTATAATCCTCTTGATTTGTGGTTTAGTAAATAGCCAACTTAGGCCAAAAGCCTAAGTTGGGGGTGCGGTGAAAAGGAAAAGGAGAAGTCAAGAAGTGCAAGAAAAGTACCCCTTAACCCATGGTGTTGTAGAACAACGAAAACCCTTCAACAAAAAAAACACATGTGGAATAAATACAAAAGAAATTGGGTTTCCAAGCAATCCATGGAGGTGAATAAAAAGATGACTTAGAAGCACTAGAAAAAGAATTGAAAAAGGGAAAGAAGGGAATGCCTTGAGAACACCACACCTTACAAGGATGAAAAAGTCACTGAGCCTAAATGATCATACCTTTGCACTCAGCCCCATTACAAGCCTTGAAAAGACCTTTTTGATCTTGAGTAAGCCAATTCAGAGGTCGATTGAAAAATAAGAGTAAACCTATAGGTGAAAACATGCATTGTGTCCCTCTTTTTGAGTGTGAGTGTTGCATCTGATTCCTAATCTTAAATTGATTAACCTATAGGTGTGAATATGGAATCTTTTTTTGTGTGGGGGCATTTAGATACTTTTTGTTGAGCTTGGTTGCATAAGTAGCAAGTATTGCGAGCATGAGAATCTTTGGTAATTGTGTGTCACGACTTGAATCTTTGAGTACACAATTGATACTTGCATAAGTAAATTGAGTCTTGTTGAGTGCATTCATGATTGAGTCTTGTGCGGCACTATTTGAGACACCTTGTTTGCTTTAGGACAAGCAAAAGTTTAAGTTGTGGGTGTTGATGAGTCCACAAATTGGACTCATTTACGGCTTTATTTTAATAGAAATAGTGCCCTCAAATGCTTCTTTTGTCTCAATATCTGATGAAAACTCTTAAGTTTCAGGTATTTGAAGTTTTAGTGGAAGCATGGACACTTTGGCGCAAAAAGGAACAAGCACACTTGGCAATTCGCCGAAGGTATTCACTCCTCCTTTTGTTCCAGTACGCGAAGCCCTAAAGGAGAAAGATAAAAAAGTGATGAAAGGAGCAGTCGACACTTCGCCAAATATTTCCGCGAAGCAGTACTATACCGCCCAATGGTCCAGAATATGAAGATGTTGAAGGCAAGGAGGAAACGGTGATGAAACAGAAGATGAGCGAGTCGCCGAGTGATTCGGCGACATCGACTAACCACGCCGAAAGATTTGCCAGCACTATTTTTTGAAGTCTATAAATACTAACTTGTTATTAATTTTTAAGTGTCTAACCATTATTATTAATTTCAAAATAGAATATTACTTTTTGGGGATATTTTCTCTCAAGTTTAGAGAGGGTTTTGTGCGGGATTTGAAGAGAGAAGGATTTCATCTTCCCAAAGTTTGAAGTGGGTCTTATTCATTCTTATTCCTTTGCTTAAATCAAGGTTTAATTTCTTCTACCCATTTGATTTTAGTATCATTTTAGGTGTATTTTGTTATTTCTTGATGTGTGGCTAAAAACCACCATTCTTTGGGTGTGATTTAGCAAATATGTGTTGATATTGTTGTTGGGTCTTGCTTGCTGATAGGTTAGATGTATTTTAATGGTGATTTCAACTAGTGGTTGTGGTTTAATTTAATGGGTTTGTAGTTGCAAATACAAAACCACTCATGTGCTTTCAGCTTGCCCGAAAGGGAGGTCGCGAAACCAAGACCACTAGACTGATGGCCTAAGGCATGGGTCGACAGGAGGTTCAGCCCCAGAGGGTTAACCCTAGCCCCATATCCTAACACTTATCTCGAGAGAGTGAGTGGGGTAAGGCGTAGGCCGGTCTTCATGCGGCAAGTGGGTGTCCGAGAGGAACACATTTGAAATGGGTAAGTTGCTCAAGTGGGAACTTATTTCCATCTAAAGTTTAGCCTAGTCACTATTATCTTTCAAATTTCCTATCGAAAGCATGTACCCAACAATTTATCTCAATTTGTATTGCGGTCACACCCCAAGAACTTTCCCCCATACTTGATTTTCTTGTTAATTTTTGTTATTTTTACTACTTGTGACAGAACCCTGAATTGATATTTGACACTTTCATGTCACCCCCTTTAATTTACTATAATTTTTGTTCGTTAATGTCTTTAGATACGACTAGTTAGAGCTTAATTTTATTTTTCTATTAATTCTCAAAACCACTCCCTTGGGACACGACCCCAACCTTTAGTTGGATTACTATATTATCGACTATCGTAGACACTCGTAACATAGGTTAGTGTCGTTGGTCACGATAAGCATCAAGAACCAATTTGACATATACCTCTTTTGTGACCTACATTGTGAGCATGTGATTCTCTCTTGAACACCCTTTGAGCCTTACCCTTCTTTGGAAGAAACTTGATGAAAACTAGAACTTTCTTAATCCATTACCTATAATCCTCTTGAATTGTGGTTAATTGAATAGCCAACTTAGGCCAAAATCCTAAGTTGGGGTGTGGTGAAAAAAAAAAGGAAAAGGAAAGTCTCCTTTAACCTATGGTGTTGAGAAAAATGGAACCCTTCCATATAAAAAAGAGAAAGAGAAAAAGAGAAGAAAAGAATAAAAAAAAAGAAAAAAAAAAGAGAAAGTTGTGGAATAAAGTACCAAAGAAATAGGGTTCTGAACAATCCATGAGAAGCGAATAATAGGATGACCTATGATGCACTGATGAAAATGATGAAGGAAAAAGAAAGGAAGTGTTGAGAGCAGAACATTTCATGAGGATAAAGTCACTGAGCCTAAATGACCATACTTTTACACTCAGCCCCGTTACAAGCCTTGTTAAGACCTTTGTGATCTTGAGAAAGTCAAAACAAATGTTGATTGGAAAATACGGGCAAACCTATGGGTGAAAGTATGCATTGTGTTCCTCTTTGTGATTGTGAGCCTTGTATCTGATTCCTGAACTTTAAATTGATTATACCTTTGCGTGTGAAAATGGAATCATCATTTGTGTGAGGGCATTCGAAGGATTTTGTTGAGCTTGAACTTGCATTTGAAGCAAGTATTGCGAGCTTCAGAATCTTTGGTAATGATGTGTCACAACTTGAATCTTTGAGTACACAATTGATCTCTGCATAAGTAAATTAAGTCTTGTAGTGTGAACTCATGATTGAGTCTTGTGTAGCACTGTTTAAGACACCTTTTTTGAATGGCTGAACTTGAGTTTGCTTGAGGACAAGCAAAAGTTTAAGTTGGGGGTGGCGATGAGTCCACAAATTGGACTCATTTAGGGCAATATTTTAATAGAAATTTTGTCCTCAAATGCTTATTTTATCTCAATATCTAATGAAAACCCTTAAGTTTCAGGTATTTGAAGTTTGAAGGAAAGCATGGACACTATATCGCAAAAAGGAACGAAAAGACTGAAAAGAACGAAGAAATAAAGGCCTGAGGATCGCCGAGTCCACTTGAAGAGTCGCCGAAGGGTCTTACTTCACCTTTTGTTCCAGTGTGCTGAGCCTTGAAGGAAAGGATCAAATCAACGGAAAAAGGGAGCAGTTGGCGCATCGCCGAGAAGTTCCGCGAAACAGTACCATGTTGCCCAATGACCCAGAGCACGACGATGTTGAAGGATAGTGGAAGACGGCGATGAACTACACCAAAAGGCGAATCATCGAATTGATCAGCGATTTCGACTAATGATGCCGAATGATCCGCTGCAGCATAAATTTGTAAAAACTATAAATACTAGTTAGAGTTGTAGTTTTAAGGGTGGAACAATTATTATAATTTTCATACATAATAGTACTTTTTGATATTTTTGCTCTAAGTTTAACAAGGTTTTGAAGACTTGAAGATTTAAAGGGTTTCATCTTCAAGATTTGGATTTGGGTCTCTTGGATTCTTCAATTGTGGCATGTATCAAGACTTAAATCTTTATACCCAGTTGAATGCGAGTTCAATTTGATATAAATTTCTATCTCTTATACATGTGTGGCTAAAAACACCAATTCTTGAGGTGTGATTTAGCGAATGTGGGTTAAGATAATTGTTGGGTCTTGCTTGATGATAGTTTAATCGTAGTTTAATTGTGATTTCATTTAGTAGTTGTGGATGAATTTAATGAATTCGTAGTTGCAAATACAAGTTTATTTATGTGTTTTCGGCTTGCTCGAGAGAGAGGTCGTAAAACTACTAAATTGATGGCAGTGTGAATGGGTCGACATGAGGTTCAGCTCGAGAGAGTGAACCCTAGTCCCATGTCCACACACTTAACTCGAGAGAGTGAGTGAGTTAAGTCGGAGGCTGTTCTTCATGTGTCAGGTGGGTGTCCGAGAGAAACCTCCTTGAAACGGGGTAAGTTGCTCAAGAGAAAGCTTATCCCCCTTAAAGTATAGCCTAGTCACAATTATTCTATGAATCTTCTATCGAAAGCATGTACCCAATAATCTAGCTTAAACCGTTTTCTCGTCATATCCCAAGGATCCCCTCTCATTACTTAGAAATCCTGGTTTATTTTGCTATTTTAACTTACTAGTGACAAAACCCCATTGTTAATTGACACTCTTGTGTCCACCTTTAATTTACAATATTTTTAATCGTTAATGTCTTTAGCTACTACTAGTTAGAACAAAATTTTATTTTTCTATTAATTCTCAAAACCACTCTCTTGGGAACTATCCCAACCCTTGGTTGGGTTACTAAACTATTGTACGATCGTAGACACTTGCATCGGAAGTAGTGTTTTGATTACGCAAACATCAATAACTTCCATCTGTTCATCAGTATAGTTCTCCAAACTTGGAATAGTAGAAGTTTGTCTTTTGGTTGAACTTTTTGAGATAGGAATTGGAATTTCACCAAGTTTAATAACTCTCCAAACCTTCACATCATAAGAATTGATAAATGTTTCCATTCTTACTTTCCAATGAGAAAAATGTTTTCCATTAAAGTATAGAGGTCTTGTTTGGGAAGATCCCTCTTGAAATAATGCTCCCATAATCTCTTGAGCCGTGATCTTTTTCTCACCTGTTGTTAGACTGCATTTTTTTTTAGACGAAGCTTTTATACCAATTGAAACTGCAAAAGGGGGGTGAATTGCTATTTTCTTTTGTTTTTCTCTTAAGAGTAGTAGACTTAAAGTGCTATTTAGTCGACTACTGAAAGCAAGTAATAGTAAATCAAAGAATAGGAAAGTAAACTTGACATAAGATGTTTTTATACTGGTTGGGATCCAATGTGGATCATACGTCCAGTCCCTTTGGGTTGCAAAGGGTGTTCTCTTCAAGCTTGTGAAGTTTTGGTGTGAGTACAAGGATGAGTGTAAACTATTTACACTCTGTGTTTGTTTCACTCTTGTTTTGATACAAAGCCTTACCAACAATATTTTTCTCTCCTTTCTTTTTTATTTACACAATAGAACTAGGTAATACAATGCTTGATTCAGACTTGTTGTACACTTCCTTCTGTTAGTCGAGCCTTCATTTATAGTGTTTGAAGTCTTGAATCTTTTTCTGTGAAGAGATAGCAACCCAAGAGATTTGATCCTTGGAAAATAAGTCAAGTGATCCTAATTTTCCAATAATAAAGCTCAAGACTGATCTCCAGTCTTGGTTCTAGTTCAACTTCCTTGCTTTTCTGTATAGTCATTGTATCCTCCTTAATTGGTTGTAGTTTGTAGCCGTTGTGTTCTTCAGTTTCCTTGCTTGAGTGTAATCGTGATATCTTGAGCTTCATTGAATGTTGGTTTGAATATAGTCGTTGTGCTCTTAGTTGTCGAGATATTATCTTTCTTTGATTTGTTTTTTTTAGTGATTTTTGCATTCTAAAGATCTCTTCCTGAATCCTTGATTTATTGTGTCTAAATCAGGATCCTCCTCTTGATTTGTGGGGATCCAAGATTGATTCTTTCCCCTTTTTGGTGATATGTTACCTTGTAAAGAAAAAGGTTGGTTATCATTAAAACTTTCCTCTAACAAACCCAACGTTATGAACGTCTCATATACCTCGTAGGATCAAATCCTTGACGAAATTCGCAATCAATTCCTTACCAAAATGACGAATCTTGATTTTCCTTTTCTCTTCTCTATTGAGTTCTTCTCTCTAAAGCCATAGCATGAATTTTCAATTTTGCAAACTGAACCAATTCAGTTTTGACCTTAATTAATTCACTAAAAATGAATTAAATCAAGTGGGTATGGAAAAGACCAAAATACCCCTTAAAATCCAGTTTTGACTTTCCTTATCTTGATAGCCCGACTTCTAATGGGCATATCTTCCTCATACGAACTTGAAATTGAGTAAACTCGGCGGAGTTGGAAGGATAATCCAAATATATTTCCTATGATATCCTTTATCACACCTAAATCATCCTGATCTAGAAGTTACGGTCGTTTGAAGTTGACCCAAAACACATACTTAACATAACTTAAACAAATTTCCAGATTTTTATTCTTTCCAAAAATGACTCTTTCTAATTTTAGTTCTTTCACTTAACGAGGTGTTACAGAAGCACCACAAGAGTAGTGAGAAAATGTTGCTCGACCCTACACAAAGAAAGACGCTAACATCTCGCCCACCTTCGACCACTAAAGCAATTGACGATGAACATGGCGAGGAGGCCAATGACGTCGCCGCTGGAGAGGAATGGGTGGCAACGTTTGAAATGGCAAGGCAGGCCATGGATATATTAGGCTAGTGTTTGTACGAGGTCGATGGCAAGTTCAAGACCCTGGAGGACTTCACCCTTGAGGGGAACGACAACATCTGCAAGGAGTTGGAGGGACGCCAGCGTGCCGACTTTGAGATGAAGGAGGCTATCACTCCCTTGGAGTGTCGGCTCATGGATGCACTAAGTTGAATTGAAGCCATGAGAGCCGATATGAAGGCACTCAAGAAAGGCGTGGAAGCTGGAGGATTTACGTCATCCGACTGAGATAAGGAGGTCAAGGTCAAGGCCCCCAAGCCACCTATGTTCAAAGGCGTCTGTGACTTATGGCACTTGGAGAATTACTTCAAGTGTAGTCGGGTGAAGAGCAACGAAAACAAGATCAACACTGTCGTGTTGTATCTTTTGGAGATGTTATGCTATGGTGGAGGCGATAGGAGTCCAAGATAGGGAAGGGAGTGTGCACTATCAACACTTGGGAGAAATTCCGAGAAGAGTTCAAGAAAGCATTCTTCCCTAACAACGTCATCTATGAGGTCAAACATAATTTTAGAAAATTGAAGCAAACAGGTAGCATTTATGCATGTGTGAAGGATTTTACCACTCCCACGCTTCAGATCCCCAACCTCATGGATGAATACATATTGATCCATTTCATGAAAGGATTGAAAAATTGGGCCGAGACGGAGTTGGAGCGGCGACAAGTCAAAACCATCAATGAGGCTATCACACAAGCCGAAGCTTTGACCAACTTCAAGAATGACATACATGACAAAGTGAAGGAAAAGGACACGAGGAATAGTCATGCTAAAGGTGGGGGAGATCATGGAAAACGAAAGGAGAAGTGAGAAAATCCTAAGCAGTACGACTAGTACAAGTTAGACAATAAGAGGTTTGGGAACCAAAACTATACCGAGAGGAAGGCGTTGACCACCAAAGGAGATGGTTGCTACATATGTGGTGGACCGCATGGTTATGCCAGGTTCCCTGAAATGAAGAACCCTGGTGTAATCCTATGTGAGCAAAAGGAGAAGGATGCAGAAGAGCAAGGGAAAGACGCGGGCACGACGCAGCTAGGCTTAGTTGGAATATACAGATTTAGTGCCAAGCAGACGGAGAAGGCGAAAGATTTTAGCATGCAATATAAAGACATCTCCATCAATGGATGACCAGCTCATGCCATGGTACACTTCGGTGGAGAATCCAACATCATGACCAAGATGGCGGCAACAAGGTTTGGGCTAAGTTATGATATGAGCAACACCCGCCTCAAGATGGTCAATGAACCACCGACTCCCGTGTATAGAGTCTCCCAAGGAGTAAGCATCACGTTGGGGAATTGACAAGGTAAGACTAACTTTGTTGTCATTCCTTTAGATATATTTGATATCATTCTTGAGAAAAAGTTCTTCCAAAAGTTCCATACAATGATCGACCCTTACCTCTAATGACTCATGGTCACGGAGCGGGAAGGTTCATGCATGGTACCTCTAGTCAAGGTGCTAAAGTGCCCAATTTTCGGCTATGAAGATCGGGAAGGGACTTAAGAAAGGAGAGATGGAGTTCATATCCACCATTGCAAGTTTGGGAGAAGACAATGGTGCCAAGGAGACTTCGACACCGGTCATAGAGAAGGTTCTTGAAGAAAACAAGAACGTGATGTCGGACGATCTGCCAAAGACTCTACCTCCTAGGCGTGAGGTAGAACATAAGATTGAGTTGGAGGTTGGTGCTACACCACTCGCACATGCACCCTATCGCAGCTGCTCGAGGCCAATCACATTCGCCCGTCCAAAGAACCTTATGGCATGTCAATACTGTTTCAAAAGAAGAATAACAGATCATTACGACTATGCATCGACTATCGGGAGCTTAAAAAGGTAACAATCAAGAATAAGTAACCTATACTGCTTATTGCCGATTTGTTTGATAGACTTGGATAGGCCAAGTATTTCACCAAGGTGGATCTCCGGAAGGGCTACTACCAAGTTCTCATTGTGGAGGGGGATGAGCCAAAGACAGTGTACGTGACGAGATGTGGAGCCTATGAGTGGTTGGTGATGCCCTTCGGCTTAACCAATGCACCCACCACTTTTTGCACGTTGATGAACAAAATTTTTCATCCCTACTTGGACCAGTTCATGGTAGTATACTTCGATGACATTGTCATCTATAATAACACCTTGGAGGAGCACGTGAAGAACTTGGAAAAGGTTTTCCAACTCTTAAGGGAGATCCAAATCTACATCAAGCGGGAGGAATATGAGTTCACCCAGCACGAGGTACATTTCTTAAGGATATAATCAGCCAAGGCGAGCTACGGATGGATGAGGCTAAGATTCGGGTGATCCAAGAGTAGGAGGCGCCTACAAAGGTGATCGAGATAATATGATTCCTTGGACTTCCGAACTACTATCACAGATTCATAAGTAACTACTCCACTCAGGCCACTCCACTGATTGAGTTGTTGAAGAAGAATAAGACGTGGGTTTGGAGCGAGGAGGGATAGAGGGTGTTTGAAAGTCTCAAGGCCGCGATGACAGAAAAGCAGGTCTTGGCGCTGCCCGACCTCTCAAATACCTTCGATGTACATACGAATGCTTCATATTTCACCATTGGGGGAGTCTTAATGCAAGATAGGCACCCAATAGCGTTTGAGAGCCACAAACTCAATGAGACCGAATGACGCTACATGGTGCAAGAGAAAAAGATGAATACCTTTGTACATTGCCTACGGACGTGGAGACACTACTTACTAGGCTCCAAGTTCGTGGTCAACATAGAAAACGTGGCCACTAGCTACTTCAAGTCACAAAAGAAAATCATTGAAAAGTAAGCTAGGTGGTAGGACTTTCTAGCCGAGTTCGACTGTGTCTTGGAGTACAAGTAGGGAAGGAGCAATGTGGTGTCCGACGCACTGAGTGGGAAGGCCTATCTTTCTGCCATCACTAATGCTCATTGTGACATACAAGATTCTATCAAAGATCGCATGCAACACAATTCGGAGGCCAAGAAGCTTATAGAGTTGGCTAGCCAAGGCAACCCAAGGTACTTTTGGGTGGAAGATGTCTTTTTTCTTACTGTCGGACGGAGTGTCTATATACCCAAGTTCGAGTCTATCAGGCGGCAAATCATTAAGGAGAGCCATGATACGTCGTGGGCTGGGCATTCGGGAAAATGAAGTATGAGGGTGTTAATTAAAGTAGTCTATTACTGGCCACCCATGTGGGACGACATCGAGTGCTATGTGTAGACTTGTCTTGTGTGCCAATAAGACAAGGTAGAGCAAATGCAATCGGGAGGGTAACTGGAACCACTACATGTGGCAGAACGCCCATGGGATAATGCGACCATAGACTTCATCACTTCCTTACCGAAGTCCGACGGGTATGTAATAATCATGGTCGTAGGGGATAGATTCTCGAAGTATGCTACCTTCATGCCCACCACAGTCGGTAGCACCGCAAAGAAGGTTGCTCAATTGTTCTTTAAGAATGTTGTGAAGTATTGGGGAATGCCGAGGCATATTATCAGTGATCGAGATCCCCGCTTTATTGGGAAATTTTGGAGAGAATTGTTCGACATTCTTGGCACAGAGTTTAGCCCAAGACAATTTAAAGAACTAAGGGAAGTACATCAGAACTTAGTGCAAAAATATGAGGGCCCGTTTAAGATCATTGCCAAAATAGGCATGATCTCTTATAATGTGGAGTTTCCTCCATACTTCAAGATCCATTCGATTTTTCATGCAAGCATCCCCAAGACATACCATGAGGAGACGGAGGATCCCAACCGGAACAAATCAAGATGGGCACCCATCATTGTTACTGTCTTTGCATGACCGAGAGATCGAGTCAATCATAGACTATCAAGCAAGAAGGAAGCGAGGCCAGCAATCTAGTGCCATGTTCCTTATTCATTGGAAGAGACAAACTCTGGAGGAGGCCACATGGAAGAGAGAATTCTAACGATGTGTCGCAGTTGTCGCATCAACGGGTGGAGGAGTGAATCCTGTCCCGCCACTTCATTGTTCAAATTCGGCTTTCGAATAAGGGAGAAGAATTTAGAGTTGTGGAGAGGTTAGTAGAACACTCTAGAACTCCTTAGATATTTTCAAGAAGACTTTAGAATTCTCTACAACTTGTAGAGAATTGTAGATTAGAACTAATGCGTAAATATTGTAGGGAGTAATATTATCACAACCTAGACCACTGTGATTGGCACCCACACTAACCCTCTAGTGGGAGAACCACTACCACAACCCGACTAAGCAACTTAAAGACACTAAACAATTTAAAGATACAGAAGCAGATTTAAATGATGAATTAAGTACTGAACTCCCATAAACTCAGAAGGTTTAACAAAAACAACCAAGCATAAACCTTGCGGAATCGAACCCCTATACCTAAACTTTATTATACTAAAACTCTACTAATCAACATGTCAAAGAAAGGGGGTGCAACCCCAAAAACTAAACATAAGTAAAGTCTTAATATATAGTCTGAGTCCGAAAAGAATAGACTAAACTAATGATGGATCCATGGCAGCCTGAAAGAACTGGTTAACCCTCGAATCCAGTCTCGGTCAATGATCTCCTAGTTGAGGTCTCTCAGTAGCCACCTGAAGATGCCTTGTACTCAACAAAGAAAGAGCAAGTGCAGTATCAGTATACAAAACCACGGTGTATTGGTAGGATTACGCGGCTACTCCGGTAAGCGAAATATACACAAGTAATTACAACACAATAAACACACATATATACAGGATGCATAATTTAATTATCATTTTAGGAGCAATATTCAATTTTTCAATATCAATGGCAGGTAGATATGAATGTAACAATCACAAATGATCCTCTCATGGAACCCACACCCAAACTATTAGTGTGCCGAAACGTGACACATGATCCAATATATGTGTGTTAGAAGGTGACACCCGTTCCAATATATGTGTCAGAACATGACACCCAGTCCAATATATGTGTTAGAACGTGACACTCGATCCAATCAGCACAACCACAGTCACAATAACACCCATAAAGAACATTGCACAGAGTCACACAATCAAGTAATAGGTTCGTGGCATGTAATTGTTCATAAATAATAATTTAATTAGATTCGATTCATGTTTCCATATACACATACATGCATGCATACAATGGAGCAATTAACAAGCATATATACACAGTAGGAAGTCAAATCATCACCTACCTTGAAACCAAGCCTGAATACTCCTAAGACACTTGAGCCTTCCCTTTCTGGAGTCTTTCAGCTTGTTCTTGGTCTAAAAGAAGTAATTAATGCAAGGATCAATAAACAAGGCCTAATTTACTCGGATTATAACAAAATATCAACCCAAAGGACAAACTCATGATCCTAATGCTCAACTAGGGCTTTTCCCACCATTAACTTCAGTCCAAAACACTTCCCCAGTGATAATTAACAAGGATTCTAAGTTCTAAGAATTGAAATACGGATTAGGGGAGTAATTAACTTACCTTTGACGAGAATTTGTGGGAATTTGATGAGAAACTGCCCTAGGTCGTCCCTTAGCTCTTAAGAATGAGGTTTTGCAGAAAATAATGTTTTTGGGTTTTTTCCCATTTTAAGTCGTGACTGGCCCACCACAACGGGCCCCATTCTGCCACAGCGGTCATGCCCTGGCAGAATTAACCACACCCCGGTAGTTTGCACGGAGACAAAAACTCAGAATTTGAGTTCCAAGCTCACATTTCGCAACACACCTTCAAACCTTGACGTTCTTAAATTACCCTTTCATGCCAAGATTAGTTTCTGGAGTTCTACTCGCCCGAATTATATTCTTTAAAGCCATACAGGCTCCTTAACATCTTGGCTATCCACTCACGTGATCAAACTCTTAATTAAATCCCCCATAACTTACCGTATTGTCCTAGACCTTACCTGACTCAGATTTTGTCCAAATCTGGCCTAGGCGAGAAATTTCAAAGTTACTACTCAAAAATTTTCTGGCCCAAATTCCTTCTCCATTTGCTTTTCCGTAACATGGGAACAAGTCGTTACAAGTATAAATAGAGGGCCTCTCATTTGAAAATTCATCCAACAACGTGTAAGCTTTCATCAAGCAATACAAAGTCTTATTCCAAAGCTTTCTAAGTCTTTATTTTCATTCTCTTAGCGATCTTAGTTTCAAAGGGCTTACTAGAGCTTACAATATCTCAAAACATTAGTAAGTAAGTTGTCAAGTGTCGCACGGATCTTTAGTGAGACTCTAAGTCCGTGACACATGTCTTGCCCAGAGTTTGTTGAGTTATATATTATGATTAGGTTGTTGTATTCCAGAGGAACCACTCAAGCAGTTTGCGCCTCAACCTGAAACTATTTTATTTTCTTCATTTTTTTTTAATTATAATTGTATTTTCATCAATAGATTTAAATTGCATTAATAATACAAATGTTTGTATAATTTTCATCACTATTCACTTGATTAAAGTGAAAGCTACCCCTAATTTCATTTACATTTAGTGTGTTTCATGGAGACTCTTACTCTTTAAAAATCAAATAGTAATTCTATCTTGCAAAGAGTCCATACTCTTCATCCATCATAATTGTTTGGTCTTCATGTAATTACATGTTCACAAACATAGAGATATATTCATTGACAAATGAAACTGTAAGAATAAAAAAAATGTAGAGATATGGATTGACCATAAGTCGAAAAACCAACATTATGTAATTTAGGAAATGAAAATGAAACACTTACCAATATACTGGATGATATTAAAACATTTCAGCAATTCGACTTTGTTGTTGTGAACTGGGTGTTTTCTTTAAAGAAGTTTGATCTTTCTAAAAACTCATGGGTAAATTTTTGGCAATTTTGAGTTTAAACAAAAGAGATTTTGATAAGGCAACAATTTAGAGAAACCATCAACAAAGTATGGTTGTTAAGTTGGAACTGTTGCATATAGTTTGGAATTTAAAAGGTTGTCAGAAGTTACACAAAATGATGACTCTTCAACTTTTTAGAATAATTAAAATAAATATATAAAAAAGATGCAAAAGGAAAAAACATGAGAAAAAAAGATAAATATGTTTCATGGCATCGGAAAGCGCCACATCACTGGGCAGAAGGTTCTCAATCTTTATATTATATAAAGCTAGATGTAGATGTGGCATGCTTCATATGCCAGGAAAGGTATTTATCTTCTTTTTTGAATGTTTTCCTTCATTCATTCTAATTTTTCTTCTTTCTTATTGATTAATTTAATTTAATTTATTTACTATATACATGAATTACACATTACTGATTCTTTAATTATTTCTAAAAATATAAAAAGTCTCCTCTTATCTTTCCTCAACCTTTGTGGTTTTAAATTTTTAAAAATAATAATTATTTATCTAATATATTATAAGACCAAAATCCATCTCATTTATTTTGCATTTTTTACTCATTTTTTTCCATAATTTATATCTCTTCATCTTCGTAACTTCTACTCTTAATTAATATATTCATAGCTCACATTAAATCATTTTAATTATAAAAAAGGTTACCTTCTCTAATCTTCTTTGTGGCTATTCAATTTGTATGGAATGGGCATTGATAAGGGAAAGTGAGTTTTCTTGTATAATTAACGGACTAATTAATTTTATTTGTTTTTGTAGAATCCTCATTTTTTGTCATGCATCGTCCCAGTTACTCTGTTGGTCAAAGTTGTTACTGTAACTTGTGGATAGGAGACTGTTGTGTGAGCAAATCTTTATGTAATCTGAAGCATATCGATCCAGAGATGAATTTGACATTTTCTTTCTAGATGCTTTTTAAATTTTAATATTTGTTTGATGTAATATAGCATTTTTTTCTAAATTCTTTTAAATTATTGTTTGATGTAAAAGGAGACAACAAAAATATTTTGTCTGATAGGAATTTGAGGTCGCAACTTTTGTGTTAATAGATATTGCAATTTAAATGTATACTCAATAACTTGCAATTGATTTGTGTGTGCTTTATTGTGAAATGACTACTTTTTTCTTTCATCTATTTTAGTTTTGTTTTCATCTCACACCACCCTATTCTCCCATTTTGTTTTCTTCCTTTTCTCAACTATAAACTCCTTCATTATTTGACAAAACAATTTGAAGGTCGAAATGTCATTCATTTAGTCTCTTAGCAAGTAGCATGTTTATATTAAAATTAGATGTGCATTCAGTATTTCTAAATATTAAATAGACTTCGATCAAAACATGAATTGACAATAGTGAACAAAGGAATCGTGATGATGAAACCCTATTTTAATTGTCAAAAATATGATCACATCACATTTAATTTCTTGATATTACTTGAAAATATATGGAGCTGATTTTTTTAGTACTTTAATATTTATTTATTTTTTTCACTTTAATTGATTATTTCTTATTGTTCTACAGTTTATGCATACATGTCATTTCTTTTGTTAAAACATTAAGCTACATATAAGGATAGTGTAATTTGGGGGGGGGGGGGTGATATTTATTGTAATCATAAGAGTGGTGAAGGTAGTTTGCTAAGCCAAAGGTCGCCTACTAATATTTTCAAGATTTGTAAAGAGAGATCATAAAGCAATTATTTTATGTTTTTGTATAATGAGTTACAACCATATTTCCTCATCTTTTAAATTGCGTATTTTAAATTGAGATTAGATATACAGAGCATTTAGTTTGTGACAATTATAGCTTATATAAAATATATTGATCATTTTGTTGTCATCACAATGAGATACTTGGGCAAATACTTAGTATTAAAGCAATTTATATTTTGATGCAATAGATTGACGATATTACAAGAACAACTCATTTTGTATGTTGACAATTTTTTTTCTATTATTTGTTAATTCAAGTAAAATTTTGACTTTTCATAAGTAAAAGAACATGTATGCCGATGTTTTTATTTTAACATTTTTGTTATAGACTCATAGTGTTGACGTGTTTATGTCTTTCTACTTTCACTAAAAGTATTTATGGTGTTTTGATTTTTTTTTTACTCTTAATTTAATTACTTTGAATATTTAAGATTTGTAAAATACATACAGATTAAATTTGTAAATATTTTGTTTGTTGTATCTAATGAAAGAAAAAAAAATTAAAATACCTTAAATTTCATAAAATATTTTTTTGATTACTTTCAAATTTGAATCTCAACAAAAATTAAATCTTAAATTTAATAAGATTTTTGTGACCGTGCAAAGCGCGAACAAGTTCACTAGTTATATATATATATATATGTTACATAGATTAGATAGCTTATCTGTGCTTCGCGCAGTAATCCATGACCTCATTAATATTATGAATGATCATATTCTAATATCTGAATATTAGAAATTTAGTAATATCACATATATTAAGAACTTGAATGATTGTAATATTTTTACTCTTTAATGAATTTTATCTTCTACATATTTTCAATTATAATTTTGTTCTTTGATATAATTGTCTTCTAAATATTGAATGATTTTTTACTTTCTCTATTGTTTTGTACATGTCCATGCAAAGTATAAAATACTAGAGTTGATGGTATATTATTCATTCTTTAGCCAGCAGCTAGTTTTCCTTGCGCTTCCACATCATTGTCCATAAACATTCCTAAATATGTCATAATAAATTTATCGTGTAAAAGATATTAGCCTATTGTATTCTAAAATGTGTGTTCCTTGGTTATTCTAGAGGTAGTAAATTATAAAATATCTCATTAAGTTTTTAAAATCTTCTTTATTCATATTTAAAAAAATTGAAAATATTTTAAAATACATTATTTTTTACCAAAAAGAAAGAACAACTAAAGAATTATGAACAAACAAAGTCACATGTTTATTTTTGAGGGCACCAGTTTGGAAAAAATATAGGAAATAAAAACAATTCTAAGTAATTAGGAGAATCAAGAAAGGTAACACAAGTAGTAGTTGTTATAATAGTTGAGAGTCTCAAACTTTTTCATGTATTAACCATTAATGAAGAATAGAAAAGTAGTAATTGAAACATTAAAACATTTCTCAATAAAGAATATGAAAGGATAAGAAAAAATATGTTAAAAATACGCGATAACATATATCTACCTATTTATATCTATCTATCTATCTATCTATTTATCTATCTATCTATCTATCTATCTCTCTCTCACTCACTCACTCTCTCTCTCGCTCTCTCTCTCTATATATAATCTATATATATATATATATATTACTCTAAAAGTATGAACTTCATTACGTGAATGTTAAATTAGTATAATACCTCCAAATAAAAAAATTCAATTAGTATATATTTCATATTTGATATTATATTAGAATAATTTATATTATATTATAAAATATATAAAAACCATGCACCTTTTCACATTGAGGTTGAGACTTATTCAAGGAGTTGTGACTTTTTTAAAAAGTTGTCATTTCTCTGATGAGTTGTGATCTTTTCAAAGGGTTGCGACTTTTCAGAAGAGTTGTGATTGTTCAGAAGGGTTGTGACTATTCCAAAGGGTTGTGACTTTTCTGAAAGGTTGTGACTTTTCTAAAGAGGTGTGACTTTTTGGATGAGTTGTGACCTTTCTGAAGGACTCTGACTTTTCTTAAGGGTTGTGCCTTTTCTGATAAGGCACTATAAGCACATGTTCATACTACCTTTATTGGCTATAAATAGAGGGTTCCCTCACATTTTAAAACTTTGAATTTTCTAAGTTTTCTATTATTCTTCTTCTTAGAACACCCAATTTAAAACATATTATAGATTTATTTATATTATAATATAAAATATATTAAAAGAAGACACATTTTCACATTGAAGAATTGTGACATTTTCAAATATTTGCGACTTTTTCAAAGACTTGTGACTTTATCCAAGGGGTTGTTAGGTTTCCAAAGATTTGTGGCTTTTCCGAAGGATTATGACTTTTCCAAAAAGTTGTGACTTTTCTAAAGGGCTGTGACTTTCCAATAAGGCATAATAAGAACCTGTTCATACTACCCTTTGCTTAACACCCAATTTAATACATATTCTATATTTCATACTATATTATGTTAAGCAACTTTATGGACCATTGGTACGATTTATTGGTTATCTCAAAAAAATTGGATAAGGACTAATACCAAAAAATTTAGGCCAAATCCTACAAATATTTCATACCATATTTATTTGTATTATAAAATATATTAAAAGCGGAGACCTTTTCACATTGAAGGATTGTGTCACGACCCAGACCGTCGTGATTGGCACCCATACTAACCCTTTGGTGGGAGAACCACTACTACAACTCAAACCAAAAACTAAGCATTTAAGGATACGAAACAAGTTAAATACTAAAGAATGAAATAGGGAATTCCCATAAACTCCAAACAAAAGTCTATCAACTAAACAAATGCAGAAGTAACACCTAGAACCTGAAAGTCAATGTACCAAAATATCTAAAGTCCAACAAGTCTAAACAAGAAGGGATACAACCCCATGTAATGAACTAATCAACTAACTAGAAAAGTCTAAGTCCGAAATGGTGCACATACACGAAAGAGAACCTGATAACGTTCAAATATACCTCTTCAAAAGAAATATAAACGATTGTATGCAATATATTTACCCAACTATGAGTCGAGGTCGATCCCACAGAGAATATGGAAGAATATTGTCAATAGCAAATATTTAACTCGATAGTCGTTATATAACAATGGGGGGATTTAATTTGAAATAAAATTTAAAAAATAATAAAAAGATAGCTTTGAACTAAGTATTTATTTATATTCAGATTATTAAAAGTAACTAGGAATATGTTCCCCATAAGCTCATAACGCAGTAATCCTAATAATAGTAATCATTTTCTAGTGTATCACATGCAAAGTGATAAGTTAGGTATCTCTAAATCCTTGGTCCGGCATCTAGAGAATTGCACCCCGCACATTGGTCCGGCTACGTGTGTATAATTTACTAACCCTTACCTTTACCTCATATTAGACATCATAATCGATGTTTGGCTTAGTTATTACTTCGCACCAATCGACACTAGCCTATTAGATAGTATCACACTAAATTTATGTTGATAATTCTTTTCTTGTTGATTACCTCTTTGGTCCGGCAAGTAGCAACAAGGAGAGTTCTAACGTTTGCAACCGCTAAAAAGACTTTTAAACGAAAGAATTATCAATGCATGCTTCAACACTATTCAAGAATTTCTTAGTTATTATTCATACTTTGTTAATCTCTTATAGTTTCCACAACCCTAGTTATGAAATTTAGCTACTCATTATCTCAAAAACACAATCAAAATTTATTAAAATAAATATGCTTGTGCTAATCATAAAAGAGTTAAGAACAATAGCTAAACTATCTTTTATTAATCACGAATACAAATAAATAATAAAGGAGAAGAAAGAATAAACCACAATTCTCCGGCCTCCACGGCGGCTCTTCCAAAGTTCCTAAGCTAGAAGAAAATTTATATTGTGTCTTGTATCTTGGTTCTTCACTTTCTTAAAGAATAATTTTTCATGCCCTATTTATAGACATAGAAATCCTAAATAAAATAATTAAGTTCAAGACAAATTAGGAAAACAAAACCCAATTAAATTGGATTTCCAATTGCTCGCTGGATTTCTTCAAATTGTTGGCGGCAGAGGGGCGGTTAGCTATAGACACGTGGCAGCAGCGAGCCAAATTCAATTTGAATTGGCAATTCGTTCACATTGGCCTCATATGTATAATTATTTATTTTACTAAATTTAATCCATTACGCTGTCTGTTTGATTTCCTTCTTCAACTTAACATCTTTAATTCGTTTTTGCTCCAAACTTCTTCATATTTTCACCAATTTAATCCTACACATAAAATACACAATTTAGTACAATCCATAAAATTCATGCTCAAAAAGGACAAATATAAATAATAAATGTGAGGAAATAATGATTAAAAATATGTATTTTTAGCCTCACATCAGAACCCATTGCAGCCTGGAAGAATTGGCTCACCCTTGAATTCGAACGATCGTTGCTCTACTAAGGGAGGTTTGTCGATTGCCACCGGAAGATGCCCTGTATTCAACAAAAATAAGTGCAAGTGCAGTATCAGTACACAACCACAGTGTACTGGTGGATGACGCGGCTCTCCCAATAAGTGTAACATAAGAAAGTCAATACAACATTACAAACACATGCATATATCGAACATACACAATATTATCAACATTTATGAACAACGAACAACTTCACATTTCTCAAGATATACAATTATGACAAGTCATTGGTCCTCTCATGGAACCCAAACCCAAATAGTTAGCATATCGAAATGTGATATCCGATCCAATAATTATGCTGGAACATGGCAACCGATCCCATAATTATGCCAGAACGTGGCAACCGATCCAAGTTAGTTATGTCGAAACGTGGCAACCGATACATTCAACAAGCCACAATCACAATCACAAGTATATTCTCAAGATCATACATTTAAGTCATGATTTCATGGCAATCATCATTCATATATCTCATTTACAAAAAGTGTGATCAATAATGCAACATTCATATACATACATATACATACATGTATCATAATAAAGCAAGAACAAACATACATCACACACTCATAGAATCACAACCATCACTTACCTCGAAACAAGCTTGAAACTCTAAGAAATGTGATCCTTCCCTTTCCGGATTCGTTCCGCTTGTTCTTGGTCTACAACAATCATAATAACACGGTAATCAATAAACAATCACTAATTACTAGGATTACTAACAATTCTAACAACCCTAGATCATACCCATGATCCCAAATATCCAAAATAGGGTTTTTTCCACCATGGTTTCCTATTCAAAACCCTCTCCCATCGATAATTACCCATTCTATTATGTTCTACGGATCAAAAAATGGATTCGAGGAGTTAAAATCTTACCTTTAGCCTCAAGAATGGTGAAAAATGATCAAGAACTCGTATGGGGTCGTGTCCTAGCTCTCAAAGTTGAATATTGTAGAATAAAATATTTTTGGGATTTATTTACGACCTTAAGTCGCGTCTGGCCCGCCACAACGGCCCTCACCCCGCTACAGTGGCCCCAACATAGCAACCAAAACCACTGCCAAAGCGGCTTGCACGAAATAGTGAGCTATTTTAATAATTCCAAGACCCCCATTTCACTACACACATTTAACCAACGACGCTCAGAAAATACCGTTCACACTAAGATCGATTTTGGGAGCTCTACTCACCCGAATTCAATTCAGTAAAGTCGTACGAATTTCTTAACGACTTATCTAACTACTCATCTAATCAAATTCATAAATCAGTCACCCGATTCTACCAGATTTCCCTACACCTTAATGACTCTAATTTTGTCCAAATCTGGACTAGGTTGGGAAATTCCAAGTTACTACGAAAAAGTTTTTCGGCCCAAAATTTTTCCCCGCTGGCTTTTTATAACGACGGAACCCAGTCGCTATAATAGATAACAATTAACCTGAGAATCTCGCAAATTGAAATAACTAGGAAAGAGTTAAAAGTTGGGGAAAGAATCATTTTTGGAAAGTATATGAAAGTCTGGAAAATTGTGAAGTATGTTAATTGAGTGTTTGGTCAACTTCAAACAGTCATAACTCCTAGCTCAGCATGACTTAGGTGTATATCCAGATATGGTTGGAAATATCTTGGAATAATCTTTCCAACACCGCTGAGTTTGCACGATTCCGAGTTCGTATGAGTGATTTAGGCCCATTGGAAGTTGGGATGTTTGATTAAGAAAAGTCTAATCCGGATTTTGGAAGGGTAATTTAGTCTTTTCCTTACCTAATTATTCTAATTCATTTTTAGGAGTTAATTGGGGTAAAATCAGATTTTAGTCAGTTTAGAAAAGTTGAAATTTCACGCTAGGTCTTGGAGAAAAGAGAAAAGAGGATAAGGGAGAAGAGAAATCAAGATTCATCAAGATCGTCGAGTTTAGCTTGTGGATTTCATCAAGGGGTGATCCCTACGAGTTATGTGAGATCACATAGCGTTGCGTTAGTTCACCCATGGGCAACCCATTATTCAATTCAGCGAATTTAAACCTTTGAAAGTTTAGAAATTGAGTTCTTGATGAAAATTGTTGAAAGTTTCGTTTGAATTTCTAATGGGTTGTATTGTTGAAGTTTCTTGTGATTTGATTCATGTTTCCGGGTGTAATTTTTGTTTGAATCTATCATATATTGAAGGTATAAATAATTCTAAGTGTTTGGGGAAGGAACCATTGAAGTTTAGAGGGTTTAGAGTTGAAAAACGAGCAAGAAAAGTCGTAGAACACCTGGGGAAAAGGGTGGGGCATCGCGCCAGTGAGCGGACCCCAAAAGTTCTTCTGAAATTTCACCCTTGGGGCGCCGCGCCAGCTAGCGTGCCCCAGGTCTGGTTCTGAACTTCAAGGGTTGGCGCCCCGCGCCTCTCAGAGCGCCAAGGACACCAGTTCTTCCCATTTCTTCTCCACCTTTTTGTACTTGTTCCTTAGCAATGTACCTATGTTTTCTAGTTGATTCCAACACTCTAAGATACATCTAAACATCATGAAATCATCCATAAATATGAGATCATGAACCTTGAATCCATAATCCAATCCAACGAAAGTTAAGATCAAAGTCAAGTCTAGAAGTTAAGAAGCAAGTCAAGAGAGGTTTATAAAGTTTTCAAAAGTTTTTCACAACATTTTAACTTTGGTTTAAGACTTAAGTTTCAAGTTGAGTAAAGAGTAAAGCGTTGAGTTCATTTCTCCAAAATCTATAAGGGAACTAAGTACTCCCAAGAGTTTAAAATGCTTTCACATTTGAACAAGAAAGGGTAACACCAATTTCCAAGAGAGTTTTTAAGCTAAAGTTTTGAGTTATTATCTCGAACAAAGAAAAAGGTTTTGATTTGAATCATATGAGCTAAGTATATTTTGGGAGTAGTATTGAGCACCGATATGGGAATGCGAGTTCATATTAACTCAAGTGTCTATAAACTATGTAGCTATCATGGGTAGTAAAGGATCATACTTTTTAGAGGACTCCTTGAGATACTTTTAGCATACACTAGTAGATCCACTTAGTTAAGGCGCTCTATATGACGACAAAGTATAGGAAAGTTTTGGCAGCATGTGTAAGACGATGTATCACCACTTAGGCTTATAGTGATGGTTGTCGGTTAGAGAATCTCCCGCATAAACTATATTACCTTATTATATGAGTAAAGTTGAATTTGTTATTGTTTTTTCTTAAACGAACTAAGCTGTTTTCCACTGTTTTTACAAGCTTTCTATATATTGCACGTAATTTATTGTTTAATATTGAGTTAAGTTACTTAGGAGTTGAGTAAAACCAAGGTAAGTGTTCCTTTCAAATCCTTTTCAAGCTTAAGATGTGTTTAGCATTCCAACTTGCATACTCGTACATTCAATGTACTAATGTCAGTTGGCCTGCATCGTCTTATGATGCAGACACAGGTAACCAGGATTAGCATCTAGCGCCTCGTTGATCAGGTTTAGCACTCAGAGTTAGTTGGTGAGCCTCCTTGCATTCCGGAGGACTCTTTTATCATTTGCTTTCTAGTTTTCAGTTGTTAGGATAATCGGGGGTCCTGTGTCGACATCCCTCTTTGTTTTAGAGGCTTCATAGATAGTTAGTAGTTCAGTTATCTTTACATTATCATTTCATATATTAAGGCTTGAGTTGCCATTTTGGCCACGTTGAATGTCTGACTTTTTAAGCACTCTCAGTATTTTATTATTCAAGTGAGTAAAGTGTTATTGATCATTATAAATATGCATAGAGTCTTCCAATGAGTAAGTAAATCAGGACAAGGGTTCGCTTGAGGACATCAATGGTTCTCGAGTGCCAGTCACGTCCGGGGTGTAGGCTCGGGGCATGATAAATTTAGTATCAGAGCCCAGAGTTCAAGAGTCCTAGGGAGTCTATGAAGCCGTGTCAGTAGATTCCTAGTTATCGGTGTGAAGCACGCCACATCTATAATTAGGAGGTTGTGACACTTAGGAAATATTCTCACTTCTTTCATACTCATTTTGTGCGTTAGAGTTTAATCTCTAAAAAGTTTCATTCTAATTCGTGCTTGCACATGTTTTTAGATAATCATGCCTTTACAAAGAGCTGTCAAAGGTCGTCCTGCTAGACGTAATGTTGAAGAGCAAGGGGTACCCAATGCACCTGAGGTGCAACCCAAGGAGAGGTTACCAATGCTGAGTTCCGTAAGGCTATCCGGATGTTGAGCCAAGCTGTGACTAATTAGGTTGGGCAACAAAGAGGAGCTAGAAAGGAAGTGATTGATACTTCAAGGATCCGAGAGTTCTTGAGGATGAATCCTCCAAGCTTCACTGGTTCGAGCACCACTGAGGATCCAGAGAAATTTATGGAAGAGCTGAAAAAGGTATTTGATGTTATGCATGTTGTCGATACTGTGCGAGTTGAACTGACTGCATATCAACTGAAGAATTTTGCTAGGACTTGGTTTGACCAGTAGAAGGGGGGTAGAGCTGATGATGCACCACCTGTGAGTTGGGCATGTTTCGAGGAGGCTTTCTTGGGGCGTTTCTTTCCCCGAGAACTGAAAGAGGCTAAGGTACGAGAATTCCTCACACTTAAGAAGGATTATTTGAGTGTTCATGAGTGTAGGTTGAAGTTCACCCAACTATCCCGTTATGCTCCGGAGATGGTTGTGGACATGAGGAGTAGAATGAGTCTGTTTGTTGCTGGGTTATCCTATATATCAAGCAAAGAGGGCAGGGCAGCTATGTTAATTGGGGACATGGACATATCAAGGTTGATGGTCTATGTGCAGCAGGTTGAGGAAGAGAAGTTGAGGGATAGGGAGGAATTCAGAAACAAGAAGGCTAAGACAGGGAATGAGTCCGGGGAGAAGAAAGGTAATGTGAACAGTTCATCCTTTCAATAGAAGTAAAAAAGACATGCTCCATCATCTTCTAGTGCACCTACACCCAGAAACAAAGGTGAGTATAATAGTCAAAATTCGCAGAACTTCAGAGCTAAACCTGCACAGTCTCAGGGTAGTGTGGCATAAGGAGGTAACTAGGCTCATAAATGTGCTAGGTGTGGTAGAACCCACCCAAGTAAGTGTCGTGATGGCCAGATAGGTTGCTTCAAGTGTGGACAAGAGGGTCACTTCATGAAAGAGTGTCTAAAGAACAGGCAAGGTAGTGGAAATCGGGGAAATAGAGCCCAATCTTCATCAATTGCTCCACCAGACAGGGATACACCTAGAGGAGCTACTTTCGGTACTAGCGGAGGAGCAAACCGTCTCTACGTGATCACTAGTTTCCAAGAGTAAGAGAACTCTCCAGATGTTGTCACTGGTATGATCAAAGTCTTTGCTTTTGATGTTTATGCTTTGCTAGACCCAAGAGCAAGTTTATCTTTTGTAACCCTTTATGTTGCAAATAGTTTTGATGTTCTTCCTAAGAAACTATGTGAACCCTTTTATATTTCTACAGCTGTTGAGGAGTCTATTATAGCTGAGCGAGTATATCATGATTGTGTCATTTCCATCAATCACAAAGACAGCATGGCTGATTTAACTGAGTTAGACATGGTAGAATTTGACATCATTCTAGGTATGGACTGGCTTCATGCCTGTTATGCCTCCATTGATTGTAGAACTCGAGTTGTTAAGGTCCAAATTTCTAATCAGCCAGTCTTAGAGTGGAAAAGTAGTTCAGCAGTGCCGAAGGGTCATTTTATTTTGTACCTTAAGGCAAGAAAGTTAGTTTCCAAGGGGTGTGTCTATCACTTATTCCGGGTTAATGACTCTAGTGTTGAGATACCTCATATTCAGTCAGTTCCTATAGTAAAAGAGTTTCCAGAAGTCTTTCCAGATGATCTACCCGGTGTCCCTCCTAAGAGAGAAATAGACTTCGGCATAGACATTTTTCTTGATACTCGTCCTATCTCTATTCCTCCATATAGAATGGCACCAGCAGAGTTTAAAGAGCTTAAAGAATAGTTGAAAGATCTGCTAGATAAGGGTTTCATTAGACCAAGTGTCTCACCTCAGGGGTGCTTCAGTCTTATTTATGAGAAAGACAGATGGTTCCTTTAGGATGGGTATATATTACCACCAATTGAACAAGGTTACCATCAAGAATAAGTATCCTCTTCCGAGAATTAATGATTTTTTCAATCATCTTCAGGGTGCTTCTTGTTTTTCTAAGATAGACCTCAGATCTGGCTACTATTAATTGAAAGTAAGGGAGTGTGATATTCCCAAGACAACATTCCGGACCCTTTATGGTCATTATGAGTTGCTGGTCATGTCATTTGGTTTAACCAATGCACCCGCAGCGTTCATGGACCTTATGAATAGAGTATTCAAGCCTTATTTGGATATGTTTGTTATTGTTTTCATTGATGACATTCTAATCTATTCGTGGAATAAGGAATATCAAACTAGCCATCTCAGAATACTTCTTCAGACTTTGAAAGATAAGGAGTTATATGCTAAGTTCTCTAAATGTGACTTTTGGCTAGAGTCTGTGGCATTCTTAGGCCACATAGTTTCCAGTGATGGAATTAGAGTTGTACACAAAAGATAGAAGCAGTGCAGAGTTGGCCTAGACCCACATCTCCAACTGATATTAGGAGTTTCTTGGGTTTGGCTGGCTATTATAGAAGGTTCGTAGAAGGATTCTCATTTATTTTGTCCCCTTTGACCAAGTTGACTTAGAAGACAATGAAGTTTCAATGGTCTGAAGCTTGTGAGAAAAGCTTTCAGGAATTGATAAAGAGGTTGACTACTTCCCAGTATTGACCTTACCAGAAGGTACACAAGGTTTTGTGGTGTATTGTGATGCATCTAGAGTTGGTTTGGGTTGTGTGTTAATGCAGAATGGCAAGGTTATAGCGTATGCCTCCAGACAGTTGAGAGTTCATGCGAAGAACTACCTAACCCGTGACTTAGAGTTGGCTGCTTAGTATTTGCTTTGAAGATATGGCGTCATTATTTGTATGGTGTGCATGTTTATGTATTCACTAATCACAAGAGTCTTCAGTATGTATTTACTATGAAAGAGCTTAATCTCAGACAAAGGAGGTTGTTAGAATTACTCAAAGATTACGACATGAGTATTCTTTACCATCTAGGTAAGGTTAATGTTGTTGTTGATTCCTTGAGCAGGTTGTCTATGGGTAGTCCCTCCCATTTTGAGGAGGATACGAAAGAACTAGCAAGAGATGTGTGTAGACTTGCATGCTTAGGAGTCCGACTAATGGATTCCACAAAAGGAGGAGTAGTGGTAATGAATGGGGATGGATTTTCATTAGTGTCAGAAGTGAAAGAGAATCAAGACCAAGATCCTATTTTGCTTGAATTGAAGGCAAATGTTCATAAGCAAAAAGTATTAGCTTTCGAACAAGGGAGAGATGGCGTATTGAGATATCAAGGTAGATTGTGTGTACCAATGGTGGATGGACTCCAAAAGAGGATCATGGAGGAAGCTCATAGCTCCAAATATTCCATTCATCCGGGTTCCACAAAGATGTATCGTGATTTGAGAGAAGTCTATTGGTGGAGTAGCATGCAGAAGGGCATTGCAGAATTTGTTGCTAAGTGTCCAAATTGCGAACAAGTTAAAGTAGAGCATCAAAGGCCCGGTTGGTTTGGCTCAAAATATAGAAATTCCAGAATGGAAGTGGGAGATGATTAATATGGATTTCATCATAGGTTTACCGACGTTTTGTAGGCAACATAATTCCATTTGTGTGATTGTCGATAGAATGACAAAATCAGCCCATTTTTTGCCGGTGAAGACTACCCATTTAGCAGAAGATTATGCTAAGCTATATATTCAAGAAGTGGTAAGACTTCATGGGGTTCCAGTCTCCATTATTTCAGACAGAGGTGCGCCATTTACTACACAGTTTTGGAAGTCTTTTTAGAAAGGCTTGGGTTCAAAAGTGAACTTGAGTACTGCTTTTCATCCTCAGAATGATGGGGCAAGCGGAGCGCACCATTTAGACCTTAGAGGATATGTTGAGGGCATGTGTGATCGATTTTAAAGGTAATTGGGATGATCACCTACCTCTCTCTGAGTTTGCCGACAATAATATTTACTACTTTAGCATCCAAATGACTCCTTATGAAGCTCTTTATGGGAGAAGATGCAGATCTCCTATTGGATGGTTTGAAGTATGTAAAGCTCGGTTGATAGGACCATATTTAGTGCATCAAGTTATGGAGAAGGTGAAAGTGATTCAAGAGAGGTTGAAAACGGCACAGAGTCGTCAGAAATCCTACACTGATGTTAGGAGAAGGGAGTTAGAATTTAAAGTAGATGATTGGGTGTATTTCAAAGTTTCACCCATAAAGGGCGTTATGAGATTTAGTAAGAAGGGGAAGCTTAGTCCCCGGTATATTGGACCTTACAAAATATCCAAGAGGATTGGCAAAGTAACTTATGAGTTAGAGCTATCATAAGAGTTAGCAGCGGTTCATCCGGTATTTCATGTTTCCATGTTGAAGAAGTGCATGGGAGATCATTCAATTATCATACCAACTAAAGATATTGGTATCAAGGATAGCCTATCCTATGAAGAGATTCTGGTTCAGATTTTAGGTCGCCAAGTTTGCAAGTTGAGGACAAAAGATTTAGTATAAGTCAAAGTTCTTTGGAGGAACCAATTTGTTAAGGAAGATACTTTAAGCTGAAGAATATATGAAGAAGAGATATCCACATCTCTTTGAAACCGGAGAATTTCCATACCAAGGTACTAATTCTTTTTTTAGTACTATTTAATTTATAAGTGTGCATGTTGTATTGCATTGCTTGTTGGGTGTTTGAGCTAAATGTTAGATGTTACACCCTTAGCCTAGAAAGAGTAATCTCATTCGAGGATGAATGTTCCCAAAGGGGAAATATTGTAAAATCTCGCAAATTGAAATAACTAGGAAAGATTAAAAGTTGGGGAAAGAATCATTTTTGGAAAGTATATGAAATTTGGGAAAATTGTGAAGTATGTTAGTTGAGTTTTTGGTCAACTGCAAATGGCCATAAATTCTAGCTCAGCATGAGATAGGTGTATTTCAATATATGGTTGGAAATATCATGGAATAATATTTCCAACGCCGCTAAGTTGCGCAATTTCGAGTTCGTATGAGTGAGTTAGGCCCTTGGAAAGTTGGGCTGTTTGATTAAGGAAAGTCCAATCTAGATTTTGGAAGGGTAATTTACTCTTTTCCTTACCTAATTATTCTAATTCATTTTTAGGATTTAATTGGGGTAAAATCATATTTTAGTCAGTTTAGATAAGTTGAAGTTTCACGCTAGGGCTTGGAGAAAAGAGAAAAGAGGAGAAGGGAGAAGAGAAATCAAGATTCGTTAAGATCGTCGAGTTTAGTTTGTGAATTTCATCAATGGGTGATCCCTACGAGGTATGTGAGATTACATAGCATTGGGTTAGTTCACCCATGCGCAAACCATGATTCAATTTAGCGAATTAAAGTCTTTAAAAGTTTAGAAATTGAGTTCTTGATGAACATTGTTGAAAGTTTCGTTTGAATTTCTTGTGGGTTGTGTTGTTGGAGTTTCTTGCAATTTGATTCATGTTTTCCGGTGTAATTTCAGTCTGAATCTATCATATATTGAGGGTATAAATGATTCTGTGTTTGGGGAAGGAACCATTGAAGTTTAGGGGGTTTAAAGTTGAAAAACGAGCGAGAAAAGTCGTAGAACACCTGGGAAAGGGGTGGGGCGCCGCGCCAGCCAGCGCGCTCCCAAAGTTCTTATGAACTTTCACCCTTGGGGAGCCGTACCATCCAGCTTGCCAGGGACGCCAGTTCTTCCCATTTCTTCTCCATCTTTTCGTTCTTGTTCCGTATCAATGTACCTATGTTTTCTAGTTGATTCCAACACTCTAAGGTACATCTAAACATCATGAAATCATCCATAAACTTGAGATCATGAACCTTGAATCCATAATCCAATTCAAGGAAAGTTAGGATCAAAGTCAGGTCTAGACATTAAGAAGCAAGTCAAGAGAAGTTTATAAAGTTTTCAAAAGTTTTTCACAAATGTTTTAACTTTGTTTTAAGACATAAGTTTCAAGTTGAGTAAAGAGTAAAGCGTTGAGTTCATTTCTCCAAAATCTATAAGGGAACTAAGTACTCCCAAGAGTTTAAAATGCTTTCACATTTGAACAAGAAAGGGTAACACCAATTTCCAAGAGAGCTTTTAAGCTAAAGTTTTAAGTAATTATCTCAAACAAAGAGAGAAGTTTTGATTTAAATCATATGAGTGATGCATATTTTGGGTGTGGTATTGAGCACCAACATGGGGATGCGAGTTCATAATAACTCAAGTCTCCATAAATTATTTAGCCATCATGGGTAGTAAAGGATCATACTTTTTAGATGACTCATTGAGAAACTTTTAGCATACACTAGTGGATCCACATAGTTAAGGTGTTCTATATGACGGCAAAGTATAGGACAGTTCTGGCAGCGTGGGCAATACGCTGTATCACCACTTAGGCTCATAGTGGTGGTTGGCAGTTAGAGAATCTCCCACAGAAACTATATTACCTTATTATATGAGTAAAGTTGAGATTGTTATTGCTTTTTCTTTAATAACTAAGTTGTTTTCCACTGTTTATACAAGCTTTCTATATATTGCATGTGATTTATTGCTTCATATTGAGTTAAGTTATTCAGTAGTTGAGTAAGGCCAAGGTAAGTGTTCCTTTCAGATCTTTTTCAAGCTTAAGTTGTGTTTAGCATTCCAACTTGCATACTTGTACATTCAATGTACTGATGCCAGTTGGCCTGCACGTCTTATGATTCAGTTGGTGAACCTCCTTGCATTATGAAGGACTTTTTTATCATTTGCTTTCTAGTTTGGAGTTGTTAGGATGATCGGGGGTCCTGTCCCGACATCCCTCTTTGTTTTAGAGGCTTCATAGACAGTTAGTAGTTCAGTTGTCTTTACATTATCATTTCATATGCTAAAACTTGGGTTACCATTTTGGCCAAGTTGAATGTTTGACTTTTTAAGCATTCTCGGTATTTTATTATTCAAGTGAGTACAGTGTTATTGATCATTATAAATATGCATAGAGTCGTATGTTGAGTAAGTAAGCCAGGACAGGGGTTCACTTGAGGCCAGCAATGGTTCTCGAGTTCCAGTCACGTCCGGGGTGTAGGCTCGGGGAGTGACATTACCCATCACTCGTCCCCGAGTGACAAACTTAGGAAGAATAGGCTAAGGAAGGAATGAAGTAGTACCTGAATCGACGAACAATTAGGGATACTTGTCTCGCATGTCCCTCTCGGTTTTCCAAGTATCTTGCTCAACTGGATGATACTTCCATTGAACTTTCACAGACTTAATCTCCTTGGTTCTTAACTTACTCACATCACGATCAAAAATTGCAATCGGTTCCTCCTCATATTGGAGGTCTTTGTCTAACACAATTGATTCCTACTTAATGATGTAATCCCCATCACAATGATATCTCTTCAATGTGGACACATGAAATACCGGATGTACTCCCACTAGGTTAGGAGGTAAAGTCAATCTATACGTTATCGGTCTTACACATTCAAGAACCTCAAAGGGACCAATGTATTGCGGACTTAGCTTACCCTTCTTGTCAAATCTCATCACCCTTTTCATGGGTGATAACTTAAGAAAAACATTTTCACCGGTTTGAAATGCCATGTCTCTTACCTTATGATCTGCATACTTCTTTTGTCTACTCTGGGCTGCTAAAAGCTTAGCTTGAATACTCCTCACCTTATCTTGAGCATCCTTCACTAAATCAACCCCAAAGGTTTCACATCTCCAGCCTCAAACCATCCTATAGGTGATCTACATCCCCTCCTGTATAATGCCTCAAATGGTGTCATATCAATGCTGGAGTGATAACTATTATTATAGGAGAACTCACATAAAGGTATGAAATTATCCAGATGCCCTCCAAAATCAAGCACACATGCCCTCAACATGACTTCTAACACTTGAATAGTCCTCTTTGACTGCCCGCCAATCTGTGGATGGAAGGTTGTACTAAATGTGAGTTGGGTGCCCAATTCATCATGTAATTTCCTCCAAAACTTAGATGTGAATTGGGTACCACGGTCTGAGATGATAGAGAGGGGCACCCCATGCAACCTCACTCTCTCTTTCACATACACCTTAGCCAATTGTTCAGCATTATAATCTGTTCTTACCAGAATAAAATGGGCTGACTTAGTCAACCTATCAACCACTACCCAAATAGAATCAAACTTTCCCAAAGTCTTGGGAAGACCTACCACAAAATCCATGGCTATCCTTTCCCACTTCCATTCCGGAATTGGCATTATTTGAAGCAAACCTACAGGCCTTTGATGTTCATACTTCACTTGTTGACAATTCTGACATTTGGCCACAAACTCTACTATATCCTTCTTCATGCCTTGCCATCAATAAATGCGCTTCAAATCTCGATACATCTTGGTCACACCCAGATGAATTGAATATCGCAACCCATGAGACTCTATCAACAATTTTTGAATCAAATCATCAACTCAGGGAACACAAATTCTTCCTTTGAAACTAAGTACACCTTCCGCATCAAGAGTGGTCTCTTGTGCCTTACCAATTGTAGTCTTCTTTCTAAGTTCCTCCAAATCTTCATCTTCAAATTGTTTGGCCTTGATCTCCTCAATCAATGTGGCCCTCGCTTTAATGCTAGCTAACACCCCACCTCTTTTTGAGATGCCCAACTGTATGAGCTTAGATTTTAAGGTCTAAATTTCCTTATCCAAAGGTCGTTTGGATACACTCAAGCAGGCTAAACTACCCATACTCACTGTTTTTCGACTCAAAGCGGCTGCCACCACATTAGCCTTGCCCGGATGGTATTGAATGGTCACATCATAATCCTTGAGTAACTCTATTCACCTTCTTTGTCTCAAATTCAGATCCTTTTGAGTAAACACATGTTGCAAATTACGATGATCAGTAAACACTTCACACTTAACACCATAGAGGTATTGCTACCAGATCTTAAAAGCAAACACTACCGCTACCAACTCCAAATCATGTGTTGGATAATTTCTCTCATGTACCTTCAATTGACATGAGGCATAAGCTATAACATTCTTATCCTACATCAACACAGCACCCAAACCAGAATGTGAAGCATCACAATAAATAATAAAAATTTTACCTTCAATCGGTAATGCTAGAATAGGCGTGGTGGTCAAGAGAGTCTTGAGTTTTTGAAAGCTCTCCTCACATTTTTCAGTCCATTCAAATGGTATTTCCGTTCTGGTCAAATTAGTCAAGTGAGTGGCAATAGAAGCAAAGTTCTTCACAAATCCACGATAGTAGCTAGCGAGCCCCACAAAACTCCTAACTTCAGTCACAGAACTTGGTCGAACCCAATTCTTAACCACCTCAATCTTTTGAGGATGTACCATTACCCCTTCTTTTGAAACTACATGACCCAAAAATGTAACTGAAGTCAACTAAAATTCACAGTTAGAAAATTTAGCATACAACCTTTGTTTCCCAACAACACCTAAAACAATGCGAAGATGGTCGGCATGCTCTTCCTAACTTTTCGAATAGTACAAAATATCATCAATAAAGACCATAACGAAAGAATCAATAAATGGTTTGAACACCAGATTCATCAAACTCATGAAAGTTGCAGGCGCGTTGGTCAAACCAAAAGACATAACAAAAGGAGTCCTAAATGCCATCTTGGGCACATCCTCAAGCCTAATTTTCAATTGATGGTAGCCAGACCTTAGATCAATCTTAGAGAAAACGGACGCCCCTTGCAATTGGTCAAAAGGATTATCTATTCGAGGAAGAGGATACTTGTTTCGAATAGTGACCCTATTCAAGTGTCGGTAATCTATACACATTCTCATACTACCATCTTTTTACTTAACAAACAAAACTGGAGCACCCCATAGGGAAGCACAAGGACGAATAAATCCTTTATCAAGAAGCTCTTGGATTTAAGCCTTAAGCTCTCTTAATTCTGCTGGAGCCATGCGATATGGAGGGATAAAATAGGGCGAGTACCAGGTTCTAAATCAATGCATAAGTATATATCCCTATCCGTAGGCATACCAAGCAAGTCATTTGGAAACACTTCTCTAAATTCTGACACCACAGGAATAGACTCAATGGATGGAGCCTCAATCTAAACATCCCTAATATGAGCCAAATAATCCAAACAACCTTGCTCTACCAATTTTCTAGCCCAAATGGAGGATATGATCTTAGCTTGTTTAGGCTTGTACACCCCTTCCCACTCTAATTTTTCCCTTCCTGGAATTTCTAGAGTTACAGACTTAGTATTATAATTAAGCACAACATAATAGGGGGACAACCGAGTCATGCCTAAGATTATATCAAAATCAGTCATATCAAAAATCACTAAATCAGCCCAGGTCAGAAAACTCATAAACAAAATAGGACAAGCACGATAGACATGGGTGACTATGACTGACTCTCCAACTAGGGTAGAAACATGTACAGGGGCATCAAGTATATCACAAATCATATAAAACTTTGAGGAAAATCTCACGGATACATATGAATAAGTAGAACCCGGATCAAATAACACATTAGTCATCCAATCACAGACAAGAATAGTACATGTGATCACCGCGTCAAACACATCTGCCTCATTCTTGCTCGGAAAGGCATAACACTGAGCCTTATCATCTTGATGAGCCACTTCTCTTCCTGGTTGCACATTACCCCTGCCTGTATTACCATTTCCTGTACCTCCACGACCTCGCTGATTACCTATTCGCCCACCTTGTGGATGTCCTCGACTATTATTACTATTTACCGCGGGTACCACTGCTCTAGATTGTTGCTACGCGGAGTCTAACACACGTGTGTAGGGAAAATCTCTCCTCATATGCCCAGGTTCACCACAGTTGTAACATGTACCACCAAAAGATGGTCTAGCGCCCGTCGAAGGTGCTACTCCCTGGCTATCCTGAATTAAATTATGAGATGGAGTTCCTGAGTAATTACTTGTAGAGGCGGGCATAGCGGACTGAATTGGCTTGGCTGCAAGCGTAGGCCTTCCGCACCCCTGGAGTAAGAACCTTGAAAGTTACCCGAGTTCTTGGCCCTTTTTTCCAATGCCTTAGCCTGACCATCTCGCCTCACACCCTCCACTTTGTTAACATAGTTTGTTACCTAATTGAAGCTCCTCCCTGCAGAAGTCATATGAACAGATAATAATTGCAACTCAGAATTTAGTCCCCTAATAAATAACCAGATTCTCTATTCCTCAGTAGTCACCAATTGAGTAGCATATCTAGAAAAAGCATAGAACTTGGCCTCATAAGCAGCCACAGTCATACCACCTAGCTCTAAAACCATGAACTCATCCTTTTTGAGATCCCTCAAAGTCCTACACAAATATTTCTCCAAAAACAGAGCACGAAAATAGGTCTAAGAGAGTGGAGGTAAAGTTGAAGATCTACATTCCATATAAGCTCTCCACCACTGCTTAGCCTCACCTTGAAGTTGAAAGGACACAAACTCAACCCCAAGTTGATAGACAATTCCCAAATTATGAAGCCTCTCATAGCAATCTAAGATGAACTCATAAGCATCCTCATTCTCAGAACCAAGAAACACATAAGGCTTTAGCTTCAAAAACTTAGTCAACATTTCATGTTCATTACCAGTCATACCAGAACCCAACAAATGACAAAAGAAAGCATCGTTACCTCTCGTTCCAGCTGTCTTGGGCGCAGTGCTAGCAACAAGGGGATTAGCGGAAGCTTGAGTTGCTTGAACAGAAGGAAGCACTCCAGGACCAACCAACTATTTCAAGAATGACATGACCCGTCGAGCTAACATTGGGTCTATGGGAGGAGCATCGGGTTCACTTCTCCATTCATTTGGAACAGATTCGACTATAGGACCTAAAGAGGGTTCTTTTATAGTTGACTCCTCATCACTGCTACATTCCCTTTGAATTGATATAGAGGGTTGACTATCTTCATCATCAGAATTTAATCTAGTCTCAACAGATTTATTAGAATCATCAAAAACAACATGAATACATTCTTCAATATGTAAAGTACACTTATTAAAAACTCGATAAGATCTACTAGAGTTTGAGTAACCAAGAAATATACCTTCATCACTTCGTGCTACAAAATTACCGATATTGTCCTTGTCATTGTTGTGAACAAAGCACTTGCATCCAAATGGATGAAAGTAATTGATGTTGGGTCGTTTGTCATTCCATAGTTCATAAGGTGTCTTTTTCAGAATAGGTCTGATTAGACATCTATTTAGCACATGACAAGCAGTACTTACAGCTTCTTCCCAAAATTTGTGTGGAAGAAAATGCTCGACTATCATTGTTCTAGTAATATCCTGCAGAGTCCTGTTCTTTCGTTCCACGACTCCATTTTGTTGGGGTGATCGAGGTGAAGAAAAGTTGTGAGTGTATCCTTTCTCATTGCAGAACTTTTCGAATAAATTATTTTCAAATTCTCCTCCATGATCACTTCTTATGGATGTAATGTAGTAACCTTTATCTCTTTGAACTTTCTCACAGAAGAACTCAAAATTTTTTAAGGTATCATACTTGTGAGAAAGAAACATAACCCAAGTAAAATAAAAGTAATCATCAACTATTACAAAAGCGTACCTTTTTCAACTGATGCTGGCAGTTCTGGTAGGTCCAAATAAATCCATGTGTAAGAGTTGTAGAGGTTTATTTGTGGAGACAATATCCTTACCAGAAAAAAGATTTCAAGTTTGTTGTCCATTTTGACAAGCGTCACAGAGGTGATCTTTGGAGTAATCCAGTTTTGGTAAGCGAAAGACCAATTCATTATTAGCAAATTTCTCAATTAATAGCATGCTTGGGTGACCAAGTTTCTTGTGTTATGTTCTCTATTGTTTCTAACTGAGTCAAGAATGTATACATTCTTGTCTCTACTTCCTTGTAATAGATTGTTTCCAGTAGAATCTTTTATCAAGCATAAATCCTTTTGAAAATGAACTTCTAGATTTGAGTCACATAACTGACTAGAATTATTGAATGAGATAGTACCAATACCAATTACCATTCCTTTTGAGTTATCACCGAAACGAATGTTTCTTGCCTTATATTCAGCAACGGATTTGAAGAAATTTTTGTCTCCTCTCATATGATTTGAACATTCGCTATCCAAGTACCATTTTCCTTTTGATTTCTTGCGGTGCTCCTGTAAAATAAAAACATTATTTCCTTTTAGGTACCCAAACCTTTTTGGGTCCTTTAAGGTTAGAGTTATTCAGAGTTCTTTTGGGTCTCCAAACCCATTTAGATGAGTTATGATTTCTATACCACCAATTGTAAGATATATGACCAGACTTCCCACAATAATAACAAAATTTAGGAGTATCTTCTTCATAATTGGAGTCATTACTGTTAGATTTTGCATCAATCGACTTAAACGACTGGTTGCAACTAGAGTAATTTCCAATTGAAGCGTTTTTACTGCTAGAGACCCTTTTAGAGGAAGTTTCTGAAGAATTTGATTTCAAAGATTTTCAAGCGCTATTTTCAATTCAAATATTTCTTCATAAAGGAGATCATTTTCAACTTCACTTACTTCTAATTTGATTTCCAAATTTCTTTTCTCATTTTGAAGGTTTCTAAAATCAGAAAGCATAATAGTAAGGTCTGTCACATCACGATCTAGCAGTTTTTTTAAATCATTACAGTTGTTACATACCTCAGTGCTTGATTCTCCAATAGCCATAACGCATACATTTCCAATTTCTTTATGTTCATTTTCATAACAGTCTTCATCACTCCAGCTTCTTAGAGCTTTGTTCTTTTGATTTCCTCTGGAATAATTTTTCTTTGTTTCTGGACATTCACTAGCTATGTAGCCATATTTTCCATAGTCGTAGCATTTTCCATCATTTCTTGATTGATCAGTTAAGTACTTTCCACTTCCAGGATTTCTTCCTCTTCTGTTGTTCCTGGATTTTCTGTAGGATTTCATTACTGCTCTGGTAATAAGAGCAATTTTATCTTCTGCTAACTCTTCTTCTCCTTTGTCTTCCAAATTTGCTTTGAATGCCGCAGTTTTCTTTTTGGATTCTTCTTGACCCTTTTTGTTGAGATGAGTTTTCTCAATAGAAATTAGATCTCCTCTTACCTCATCATAGGTTAGAGATTTTAGATTCATTCTTTCAAGAGCAACTACTTTGGCGTACCATTGTGGTGGAAAGCTTCGAAGGACTCTTCAAATATGCTCAATGGGAGGATATGTCTTTCCTGAAGCTTTGAGTTCGCCAATGATTTTACTCAGTCGGGCAAACATGTTTTCAATAGTTTGTCCCTCCTTCATTTGAAAAAGTTCATACTCATATACTAGCAGACTGATAATAGTTTTCTTGACTTTATCAGTTCCTTCGTAGGTAACCTCCAGTTTATCCCACATCTCATTGGTAGTATCACAACATGATATTTTTTCATATTTCTGTCCATTAATAGCATTGTAGAGAACATTCTTTGCTTTGGAGTTTATTTGAAAAACTTCAATTTGTTCATCAGTATAGTTCTCCAAACTTGGAATACTAAAAATTTGACTTTCGTTTTAACTTTTGGAGATAGGAATTGGAATGTCACCAAGTTTGTTAACTCTCCAAACCTTCACATCATAAGACTTGATAAAGATTTCCATTCTTACTTTCCAATGAGAAAAATGTTTTCCATTAAAGTACGGAGGTCTTGTTTGGGAAGCTCCCTCTTGAAATAATGCTCCCATAACATATTAAGCCATGATCTTTTTCTCACCTGTTGTTAGACTGAATTTTTTTTGTGAGATGAAGCTCTGATACCAATTGAAAGTGCAAGAGGAGGGTTAATTGCTATTTTTTTTGTTTTTCTCTTAAGAGAAGTAGACTTAAAGTGCTATTTAGTCGACTACTGAAAGCAAGTAAGAGTAAATCAAAAAATAGGAAAGTAAATTTCACATAAGATGTTTTTATATTGGTTGGGATACAATGTGGATCTTACGTCCAGTCCCCTTGGGTTGCAAAGGTGTTCTCTTCACGCTTGTGAACTGTTCGTGTTAGTACAAGGATGAGTGTAAACTATTTATACTCAGTGTTTGTTTCACTCTTGTTTTGATACAAAACCTTACCAATAATATTTTTCTCTCCTCTTTTTTTATTTACACAGTAAAACTAAGTAATACAATACTTGATAAAAGTAGAGAAGGGAATGTGAGATGATTCAGACATGTTGTACACTTCCTTCTGTTAGTCGAGCCTCCATTTATAGTGTTTGAAGTCTTGAATTTTTTTTGTGAAGAGATAGCAACCCAAGAGATTTGATCCTTCGAAAATAAGGCAAGTGATCCTAATTTTCCAAGAATAAAGCTCAAGACTGATTTCCAGTCTTGGTTCTAGTTCAGCTTCCTTGATTTTCTGTATAGCCGTTGTATCTTCCTTAATTGACTGTAGTTTGTAGCCGTTGTGTTCTTCAGTTTCCTTGCTTGAGTGTAATCGTGATATCTTCAGCTTTCCTTGAATGTTGGTTTGAATATAGCCATTGTGCTCTTAATTGTCGAGATATTCTCTTTCCTTGGTTTGTGCTTTCTGTGATTTTTGCATTCTGAAGATCTCTTCATGAATCCTTGATTTATTGTGTCTCAATCAGGATCCTTTGACTGGTAATCTCCTCTTGATTTGTGGGGATCCAAGATTGATTCTTTCCCTTTTTGGTGATCTGTTTACCTTGCAAAGAAATAGGTTGGTTATCATTAAAACTTTACTCTAACAAACCCAACGTTATGAAAGTCTCATATACCTCATAGGATCAAATCATTGACGAAATCCGCAATCAATTCCTTACAAAAATGACGAATCTTGATTTTCCTCTTCTCTTCTCTCTTGAGTTCTTCTCTCTAAGCCCTAGCATGAATTTTCAATTTTGCAAACTGAATCAATCAGTTTTAACCTTAATTAATTCACTAAAAAATAACTAAATCAAGTGGATATGGAAAAGACCAAAATACCCCTTAAAAATTCGATTTTGACTTTCCTTATCTTGACAGCCATACTTCTAATGGGCATATCTTCCTCATACGAACTCGAAATTGAGCAAACTTGGCGTAGTTGGAAAGATAATCCAAATATCTTTCCTATGGTATCTTTTAGTACACCTAACTCATCTTGAGCTAGGATTTATGGTCGTTTTAATTTGATCCAAAACTCATACTTAGCACAACTTAAACAAATTTCCAGATTTTTATTCTTTCCAAAAATGACTCTTTCTAATTTTAGCTCTTTCACTTAGCGAGGTGTTACAGAAGCACCATAAGAGTAGTGAGGAAATATTGCTCGACCCTACACCAAGTGAGGCGCTAACATCTTGCCCACCTTCAACCACCGAAGCAACTAACAAAAAACATAGCGAGGAGGCCGTTGACGTCGCCGCTGGAGAGGAATGGGTTGCAAGGTTTGAAATGGAAAGGCAGGCCGTGGAGATATTACGCTGGTGTTTGAATGAGGTTGATGACAAATTCAAGACTCTAGAGGACTTCACCCATGAGGAGAACAACAACATCCGCAAGGAGTTGGAGGGACACCAGCGTGCCGAGTTTGAGATGAAGGAGGCTATCACTCCCTTAGAGTATCGGCTCATGGATGCAATAAGTTCAATTGAAGCCATGAGAGCTAATATAAAGTCACTCAAGAAAGGCGTTGAAGCTGGAGGATTACGTCATCCGACCGAGATAGGGAGGCCAAGGTCAAGGCCCTCAAGCCACTTATGTTCAAAGGCGTATGTGACTTATGGCATTTGGAGAATTACTTCAAGTGTAGTCGGGTGAAGAGCGACGAAAACAAGATCAACATTGTCGTGTTGTATCTTTCGAAGATGTCATACTATGGTGGAGGCGCTAGGAGTCCGATATAGGGAAGGGGTTGTGCACTATCAACACTTGGGAGAAATTCCGAGAAGAGTTCAAGAAAGTCTTCTTCCCTAACAACGTCATCTATGAGGTCAAATATAATTTTAGAGAATTGAAGCAAACGGGTAGCATTTAGGCATGCGTGAAGGAGTTTACCATTCCCACGCTTCAGATTCCTAACCTCACAGAAGAAGATAGATTGTTCCACTTCATGGAAGGATTGCAAAATTGGGCCGAGACGGAGCTGGAGCGGCCACAAGTCAAAACCATCGATGAGGCCATCACACAAGCCGAAGCTTTGACCAACTTCAAGTATGGCATGTATGACAAAGTGAAGGAAAAGGACACGAGGAATAGTCATGCTAAAGGTGGGGGAGATCGTGGCCAACAAAAGGAGCAGTAAGCGAATCCTAAGCAGAACGACTCCTACGAGTCAGACAATAAGAGGTTCAGGCACATAAAACTATACCGAGAGGAAGGCGAAGACCACCAAAGGAGATGGTTGCTACATATGTGGTGGACCGCATGGCTATGCCAGGATCCTTGAGATGAAGAACCTTGGTGTAATCCTATGTGAGCGGAAGGAGAAGGATGCAGAAGAGCAAGGGCAACACTCGGGCACGACCAGCTAGGCATGGTTGGACTATGCGGATCTATTGTCAAGCAGACGGAGAAGGCGGAAGATTTTAGCACGCAATATAAAGATATCTCCATCAATGGACGACCAGCTCGGGGTAGAAGCCAACATAATGACCAAGACGGTAGCAGCACAGTTAGGGCTAAGTTATGATCTGAGCAACACCCGCCTCAAGACTGTCAATGAACCACCGACTCCCGTGTGTGGAGTTTCCCAAGGAGTTAGAATCACATTGGGGAAGTGGCAAGGTAAGACTAACTTTATTGTCCCTCCTTTAGATATATTTGAAATCATTCTTGGGAAAGAGTTCTTCCAAAATTGCCATACAATGATCGACCCCTACCTCTAACGACTCATGGTCATGGAGCGAGAAGGTTCATGCATGGTACCTCTAGTCAAGGTGCCAAAAAATGAAGGACATGCCCAATTGTCGACATGAAGATCGTGAAGAGACTTAAGAAAGGAGAGTTGGCGTTCATAGCCACCATTACAGTTCATGGTAGTATACTTGGATGACATTGTCATCTATAGTAACACTTTTGAGGAGCACGTGGAGCACTTGAAGAAGGTTTTCCAAGTCTTAAGGGAGAACCAAATCTATATCAAGCGGGAGGAATGAGAGTTCGCCCAGCATGAGGTACACTTCTCAGGGCATATAATCAGCCAAGGTGAGCTACGGATGGACGAGGCTAAGATCCTGGTGATCCAAAAGTAGGAGGCGCCTACAAAGGTGACCGAGATGAGATCATTCCGTGGACTTGCGAACTACTATCGCAGGTTCATAAGTTACTACTCCGCTAAGGCCGCTCCACTGACTGAGTTGTTGAAGAAGAATAAGTTGTGGGTTTGGAGTGAGAAGGGCCAGAGGACGTTTGAAAGTCTCAAGGCCGCGATGACAGAAGAGCCGGTCTTGGCGCTACCCGACTTATCAAAGACCTTCGAGGTACATACTGATGCATCATATTTCACCATTGGGGGAGTCTTAATGCAAGATAGGCACCCAATAGCATTTGAGAGCCACAAACTCAATGAGATCGAACAACGCTACATTGTGCAAGAGAAAGAGATGACTGCCTTTGTACATTGCCTACGAAGGTGGAGACACTACTTACTAGGCTCCAAGTTCTTGGTCAAGATGGAAAATGTGGCCACTAGCTACTTCCAGTCACAAAAGAAGATCACTCAGAAGCAAGCTAGGTGGTAGGACTTTCTAGCCGAGTTCGACTGTGTCTTGGAGTACAAGTAGGGAAGGAGCAATGTGGTGGCTGACTTACTGCGTGGGAAGGCCGATCTTGCTACCATTACTAATGCTCATTGTGACATACAAGATTCTATCAAAGATCGCATGCAACACAATATGGAGGCCAAGAAGCTTATGGAGTTGGCTTACCAAGGCAACACAAGGCGCTTTTGGGTGGAAGATGTCTTTTTTCTTACTGTCGGACGAAGTGTCGATGTACCCAAGTTTGACTCTATCAGGCGGCAAATCATTAAGGAGAGCCACGACACGCTGTGGGTTGGGCATTCGGGGAAGCGAAGTACGAGGGTGTTGATTGAAGTAGTCTATTACTGTCCACCCATGCGGGATGACATCGAGTGCTATGTATAGACTTGTCTTCTGTGCCAACAGGACAAGGTGGAGCAAAGGCAATCGGGAGGGCTACTAGAACTACTACTTGTGGCAGAATGCCCATGGGACAGTGTGACCATGGACTTCATGACTTCCTTACTGAAGTCCGACAGGTATGGAACAATCATGGTCGTGGTGGATAGAATCTCGAAGTATGCTACCTTCATGCCCGCCACAGTCGGTAGCACTGCAAAGGAGGTTGCTCAATTGTTCTTCAAGAATGTTGTGAAGTATTGGGGGCTGTCGAGGCATATTATTAGTGATCGAGATCCCCGCTTCACTGGGAACTTTTGGAGAGAATTGTTCGACATACTTGGCACGGAGTTACACTTCTCCACTAGTTTCCACCCACAAACAGACGGCCAGACGGAGCAAGTTAATGCCTTATTGGAGTGTTATCTTAGGCATTATGTAAGTGTGTATCAAAAGTACTATGCTAGGCTCCTTGATATGGCACAATTTTCTTCCAATCTGCAATGGAGCGAGTCCACTGGGCGCACACCATCTGAGTTGGAAACTGGCCAACAACCCCAAAGTCCGCACTTTCTACTGGTTGCTTTTCATGGAAAGAGTTTGGGAACCTACCATCTTTCCAAGGGATGGGAGCAACAGCTCGACACTGCCAAGTCCTACTTGGACAAGGCAGCCTAAAAGATGAAGAAATTTGCCAACCACAAGCGATGCCCCACGAATTACCAAGTTGGGGACATGGTCTTCATAAAGTTTAACCCCATGACAATTTAAAGAACTAAGGGGAGTACATCAGAACTAAGTGCAAAAATATGAGGACCTGTTTAAGATCATTGCCAAAGTAGGCAAGATCTCTTATAATGTGGAGTTGCCTCCATACGTCAAGATTCATCCGATTTTTCATGCAAGCGTCCTCAAGACATACCATGAGGACAAGGAGGATCCCAGTCAGAACCAGCCAAGACGGGCACTCATAATTGTCACTGTCTCGCATGACCGAGAAATCGAGTGAATCATAGACTATCAAGCAAGAAGGAAGCGAGGCCAGCAATTTAGTGTCATGTTCCTTGTTCATTGGAAGATACAAACTCCGAAGGAGGCCACATGGGAGAGATATGAAGACTTGTGGCAATTTAAGGACCGAATCTGGGAGTTCTTACAAGAACAACGATGTGTCGCAGTCGTCACATCAACAAGTAGAGGAGCGTATCATGTCCCGTCACTTCACTGTTCAAATTCGGTATCCGAATAAGGGAGAAGAATCTAGAGTTGTGGAGAGGTTAGTAGAACACTCTAGAACTCCCTAGATACTTTCAAGAAAACTTTAGAATTCCCTAGAACTTGTAGAGAATTCTAGATTAGAATTACTGTGTAAATATTGTAGGGTCTTGTAAAGTAATTATTATTTACACTTAGGCCCCTAGAGAGTAATATTGTCACGACCCAGACCACCGTGATTGGCACCCACACTAACCCTCTGGTGGGAGAACCACTACCACAACCCGACTAAGCAACTTAAAGAAACTAAACCATTTAAAGATACAGAAGCAGATTTAAATGATGAATTAAGTACTGAGTTCCCATAAACTCAGAAGGTTTAACAAAAACAACCAAGCATAAACTTCGCGGAATTCTACCCCTAGACCTAAAATATATTATACCAAAACTCCACTAATCAACTAGTCTAAGAAAAGGGGGAGTAACCCCGAAAACTAAACATAAGTAAAGTCTTGATATATAGTCTGAGTCCGAAAATAATGGACTAAACTAATGATGGATCCATGCCAGCTTGAAAGAACTGGTTCACCCTCTTATTCGGTCTCGGTCAATGATCTCCTAGCTCAGGTATGTCAGTAGCCACCTAAAGATGCCCTGTACTAAACAAAGAAGAGCAAGAGTAGTATCAGTACACGAAACCACGATGTACTGGTAGGATCACGCGGCTACTCCGGTAAGCATAATATACGCAAGTAATTACAACACAGTAAACACACATATACAGGATGCATAATTCAATTATCATTGTAGGAGCAATATTCAATTTCCCAATATCAATGACAGGTAGATATGAATGTAACAATCACAAATGGTCCTCTTATGGAACCCATATCCAAACAGTTAGTGTGTCAGAACCTGACACCCGATCCAATAAATGTGTGTCAAAATGTGACACCTGGTCCAATATATGTGTTGGAACGTGACACCCGGTCCAATATATTTATCAGAACGTGATACCTAGTCCAATTAGCACAACCACAGTCACAATCACACCCATAATGAACAGTGCACATAGTCACACAGTCAAGTAACAAGTTCATGACATGTAATTATTCATACATAATCATTTCATTAGATTCGATTCATGTTTCCCTATTCACATACATGCATACATACAATGGAGCAATTAACAAGCATATATAACACAACTGGAAGTCAAACCATCACCTACCTCAAAACCAAGCCTGAATACTCCTAAGACACTTGAGCCTTCCCTTTCTGGAGTCTTTCATCTTGTTCTTGGTCTAGAACAAGTAATTAATGCAAGGATCAATAAACAAGGACTAATTTAACCAGATTATAACAAAATATCAACCCAAGGCCAAACCCATGATCCTAATGCTCAACTAGGGCTTTTCCCATCATTAGCTTCAGGCCAAAACCGTTCCCCAATGATAATTAACAAGGATTCTAAGTTCTAAGAATCAAAATATGGATTAGGGGAGTAATTAACTTTCCTTTGGCGCAGTAATTCATAGGAAAAGTATGAGAAACTGTCCTAGGTCGTTCCTTAGCTCTTAAGAATGAGATTTTGCAGAAAATAACATTTTTGGGGTTTTTTCCTGATTTAAGTCGCGACTAGCCAGCCACAGCAGGCCCCATCCTGACAGAGCAGCCCCGCCCTGGCGGAATTAATCTCGCCCAGGCGGCTTGCACAGAGACATAAACTCGGAATTTAAGTTCCAAGCTCCCATTTCGCAACACACTTTCAAACCTTGACATTCTAAAAGTACAATTTAACGCCAAGATCGATTTTGGGAGTTCGACTAGCCCGAATTCTATTATGTAAAGTCGTACAGGCTCCTTAACGTCTTGGCTATCCACTCACGTGATTAAACCCATAATTAAATCCCCCATATCTTACCAGATTTCCCTAAACGTAACTTGACTCAGATTTCGTCCAAGTTTGGCCTAGGCGAGAAATTTCCAAGTTACTACTCAGAAGTTTTCGATCCCAAATTCCTTCCTTACTGGCTTTTGCATAACGGCGGGAACAAGTCATTAATATAAATACCAATTTATCCATCACTCTTCCCCGAGTGGTAAACTAAGAGAACTGGCTAAGGCAAGAGTTGAGTAGTACCTGAATCATCGAACAACTACGGATACTTTTCTCACATGTCCTTCTCGGCTTCCCAGGTAGCTTCTTCAACCAGACAATGCTTCCATTGAACTTTCATGGACTTTATCTCCTTGGTCCTCTTCTTCAGGACATCGCGATAAGGATTTGCAACCGATTCCTCCTCATACTGAAGGTCTTTGTCTAACAAAACTGAATCTCCCTTTATGATGTAATCTCTATCCCCATGATACTTCTTCAACATGGACACATGGAACACTGGATGGACTCCAGATAGGCTAGGTGGTAAAGCCAAACTATAAGCCAGTTGCCCTACACGGTCAAGAATCTTAAATGGCCCAATGTATCGAGGACTAAGCTTGCCCTTCTTGTTGAATATCATCACCCCTTTTATGGGTGACACTTTTAGAAGGACTTGCTCACCAGTCTGAAATGTCATGTCCCTTTGAAACATTACTTTTTTTGTCGACTCTGGGTTTCTTCAAGCTTAGCTTGGATGCTTCTCACCTTATCCTAAGCATCTTTCCCCAAATCAATCCCCAAAGGTTTCACATCTCCCGCCTTAAACCACCCTATTGGTGATCTACATCCCCTCCCATAAAGTGCCTCAAACGGTGCCATGTCTATGGTGGAGTGGTAACTTTTATTATAGGAGAACTCATACAAAGGTTGGAACTTATCCCATTTCCCTCCAAAGTCAATCACACATGCCCTCAACATGTCCTCTAACACTTGAATAGTTCTCTCTGACTATCGGTCTTTATGTGGATGGAAGGCTATGCTAGTGAGTTGAGTGCCCAACTCTTCATGCAATTTTCCCCTAAACTTGGATGTGAACTGCATACCACGGTTCGAGATAATGGAAAGGGGCACCCCATGCAGACTCACTATCTCCGTCACATAAACCTTAGCCAACTGTTGATCATTATAGTCTAGTCTGACTGGAATGAAGTGGGCTGACTTAGTCAATCTGTCAACCACCACCCAAATTGAGTCAAACTTCCCCAAGGTCTTGGGTAGACCAACCACGAAATCCATACGTATCAATTCCCACTTCTATTTAGGGATTGGAATTCGCTGAAGCAAACCGACATGCCTTTGATGCTCATTCTTTACATGCTGGTATTTTTGGCACTTAGCCATAAACTCAACTATGTATTTCTTCATGCCAGGCCACCAATAAAGTCGTTTCACATCTTCGTACATCTTGGTCACACCTGGATGAATCAAATAACGTGAACCATAGGATTCTGTCAACATCTTCTAAATCAAGTCATCCACTCGGGGAACACACATTCTTCCCCTAAAACTAAGCACACCACCTGCATCAAGAGCCTTATCTTGTTCCTTGCCATACATTGTCTTCTTTCTAAGCTCATTCAAACTCTCATCCTCAAACTGCTTGGCCTTGATCTCCTTAATGAATGTAGGTTAAACCTCAATGCTGGATAACACCCCACTTTTCTCTGAGATGCCCAACTACATGAACTTAGACTCCAAGGTCTGAATCTCCTTGGCCAAAGGTCGCTTAGACACACCCAAGCAAGCTAGACTACCCATACTCACTGTCTTCCAGCTTAATGCAATTGCCACCACATTAGCCTTTCCCGGATGAAACTGGATGGTAACATCATAATTCTTGAGTAACTCCATTCATCTTCGGTGTCTCAGATTAAGGTCCTTCTGGGTGAATACATGTTGTAGACTACGATGATCAGTAAACACCTCACATTTGACACCCTAAAGGTAATGCCACCAGATCTTGGGAGCAAACACTACCGTTGCAACTCCGAGTGATGCGTCGAGTAGTTTCTCTCATGCACCTTCAGCTGTCATAATGAATAAGCTATGACATTTCTTTTCTACATCAACACAGCACCCAAGCCAGAATGTGAAGCATCACAATAAACAATGAAATCTTTACCTTCCATCGACAGTGTCAAAATTGGTGTTGTGGTCAGAAGAGTCTTAAGCTTTTGGATGCTCTCTTCACATTTGTCAATCCACTCGAAAGGCACCTCATTTTGGGTCTGCCTTGTCTTGTTAAATGTGTGGCGATAGATGCAAAAAATTTCACAAACCATAAGCAGTAGCTAGCGAGCCCCACGAAACTCCTAACTTCAGTCACAGAGCTAGGCTGAACCCAGTTCTTGACTGCTTTGATCTTTTGGAAATCTACCATTACCCCTTCATTTGAAACAACATGCCCCAAAAAGGCAACTGAAACCAACCAGATTTCACACTTGGAAAATTTTGCATACAACTTTTGTTTTCCCAGGACACCCAAAACAATACAAAATGGTCGGCATTTTCTTCCTTACTCTTCGAATAAACCAAAATGTAATCAATAAAGACGATAACAAAAGAATCCAGGAATGGTTTGAACACACCATTCATCAAGCTCATGAAGGTTGCAGGCGTATTGGTCAACCCAAACGACATCACTAAGAACTCATAGTGCCCATAGCGGGTCCTGAATGTCATTTAAGGTACATCCTCGGGCCTAATCTTTAACTGATGGTAACCAAACCTTAGGTCAAATTTAGAGAAAACTAATGCACCCTGCAACTAGTCAAAAAGATTATCTATCTGAGGCAATGGATACCTATTCCGGATGGTGACCCTATTCAACTGTCGATAGTCTATGCACATCCTCATACTACCATCTTTCTTTTCAATAAACAAGATAGGAGCAACCCACGGGGAAGCACTAGTACGGATGAAACCTTTATCAAGAAGCTACTGGATTTGAGCTTTAAGGTCTCTTAATTTTGTCGGAGCCATGCGATAAGGAGGAATTGAGATAGGGGAGAGTGTCGAGCACCAAGTCAATGCAGAAATATCCCTATCCAGAAGCATACCAGGCAAATCGGTAGGAAACACTTCCTTGAATTCAGACACTACATGAATAGACTCAATAGAGAGAGACTCAGTATCAACATCCCAAATATGAGCTAAATATGCCAAACACCCCTGTCCCACCAGTTTTCTAGTCCAAACGAAAGATATGACCTTAGCTGGCTTAGGCTTGTACACCCCTTCCCACTCTAACTTTCCCTACTCGGGATCTCTAGAGTCACAGACTTAGCATTACAATTAAGCACAGCATAATAGAGGGACAACCAAGTCATGCCTAAAATTATATCAAAGTCAGCCATATCCAGAATAACCATATCATCCCAAGTCTGAAACCCATACACATGACATAACAAGTACAATAGACATGGGTGACTATGACAGACTCTCCAACTGGGGTAGAAACATAGATGGGGGCATCAAGCACATCACAAACTTCATCAAATCCCAAGGCAAACTGAACAGAAAATACCTGTAACTCGGGGTTCAATCCCTTAACGAATAGACAATTCCTATCCTCCTCTATAGTCACCAACTGTGTAGCATAACTGGAAAAGGCGTGGAACTTAGCCTCATAAGCAGCTACAGTCATACCACTTTGCTCTACGGCAATGAACTCATCCTTCTTGCTATCCTTCAAAGTGTGGGGCACATACTTCTCCAGAAACAAAGTATGGAACTGCATCTAAGTGAGTGGGGGTAAGATTGGCAATCCGCATTCCACATAGGCCCTCCACCACTGCTTAGCCTCACCTTGAAGCTGGAAGGTCAAGAACTCTACCCCATGCTGGTGTACAATGCCTAACTTGTGAAGTCTCTCATAGCAATCTAGAATGAACTCATAGGCATCCTTACTCTCAGAACCATGGAACACAGGTGGCTTCAACTTTAAAAACTTAGTCAACATCAGATTCTCAGTACCAGTCACACAGAACCTAATAAGGAATGGAAAAAGGCATCAGTGCCCAATGCTCTATCCACCTTGGGAATAGTAGCAGCAATGGGGTGGTTGATTGGAGGTTGAACAGCTTGCACTATGGAAAGGACTCCAGACCCGACCAACCCACTCAGAAAAGTCATGTTTTGCTGAGCTATCACTAGGTCTAAGGGAGGAAGACGTGTAGTCTCATCCTGTGCGTGCTCCTCTGGTCCAACATCCTCCTCGAATTCGATCTCCACATTCTCTTCCACCTCTTCTTAGGGTGCAGGAGGAGCCTCTTCCCTAGGAACATTCTCAATTGGGGTTTCACCCCTAGCGGGTGCTACCATTCGTCAGACAGAAGAGTGAAGGAGATTAGACACCAATTTGGATCACCTGATACTAATTGGAATCAAGTCATAGCACAAAAGGAGAAGAACACAGAGATATTTCCTAAAGTCATGTAGCCTCTTGGAGAAAAGTACATATATCTCTGTACTATTCTGTAAGACTCTACTAAAATCGTTTTGGTACAATGAGATCAACGAACCTAGAGCTCTGATACCAACTTTGCCACAACCTAGACCGCCGTGATTGGCACCTACACTAATCCTCCGGTGGGAGAACTACAACCCGACTATGCAACTTAAAGAAACTAAACCATTTAAAGATACGGAAGCAGATTTAAATGATGAATTAAGTACTGAGTTCTATTAAACTTAGAAGGTTTAACAAAAAAAACCAAGCATAAACCTCGCGGAATTCAACCCCTAGACCTGAAAGTCATTGTACCAAAACTTTACTAATCAACAAGTCAAAGAAAAGGGGGTGCAACCCTGAAAAGTAAACATAAGTATAGTCTGAATACATAGTCTGAGTCCAAAAAGAATCGACTAAACTAATGATGGATCCATGGCAGCCTGAAAGAACTAGTTCACACTCAAATCCGGTCACTGTCAATGATCTCATAGTTGAGCTCTCAGTAGACACCTGAAGAAGCCTTGTACTCAATAAAGAAAGAGCAAGTGCAGTATCAGTACACAAAACCACGATGTACTGGTAGGATTATATGGCTACTCGGGTAAGCGAAATATACGCAAATAATTACAACATAGTAAACACACATATATATACAGGATGCATAATTCAATTATCATTTTAGAAGGAATATTCAATTTTTCAATATAAATGACAGGTAGATATGAATGTAACAATCACAAATGGTCCTCTCATGGAACCCACACCCAAAATGTTAGTGTGCCAGAACGTGACACCCGATCCAATATATGTGTCAGAATGTGACACCCAGTCCAATATATGTATTGGAATGTGACACTCGATCCAGTCAGCACAACCACATTAACAATAACACCCATAAAGAACATTGCACAGAGTCACACAATCAAGTAATAGGTTCATGGCATGTAATTGTTCATAAATAATCATTTAATTAGATTTGATTCATGTTTCCATATACACATACATGCATGCATACAATGGAGCAATTAACAGGCATATATAACACAGTAGGAAGTCAAATCATCACCTACCTTGAAGCCAAGCCTGAATACTCCTAAGACACTTGAGCCTTCCCTTTCTGGAGTCTTTCAGCTTGTTCTTGGTCTAAAAGAAGTAATTAATGCAAGCATCAATAAACAAGTCCTAATTTACTCGGATTATAACAAAATATCAACCCAAAGGCCAAACTCATGATCCTAATGCTCAACTAGGGCTTTTCCCACCATTAACTTCAGTCCAAAACACTTCCCCAGTGATAATTAACAAGGATTCTAAGTTCTAAGAATTGAAATACGGATTAGGGGAGTAATTAACTTACCTTTGACGAGAATTTGTGGGAATTTGATGAGAAACGGCCCTAGGTTGTCCCTTAGCTCTTAAGAATGAGTTTTTGCAAAAAAATAACATTTTTGGGGTTTTTTCCCAGTTTAAGTCACGATTGGCCCGCCACAACAAGCCCTATCCCACCACAACGGCCATGCCCTGGAAGAATTAACCACGCCCCAATAGTTTGCACGGAGACAGAAACTCATAATTTGAGTTCCAATCTCACATTTCGCAACACACCTTCAAACCTTGACATTCTTAAATTACCCTTTCATGCCAAGATCAGTTTCTGGAGCTCTACTCGCCCGAATTCTATTCTTTAAAGCCATACAAGCTTCTTAACATCTTGGCTATCCACTCACGTGATCAAACTCTTAATTAAATCCCCCATAACTTACCCTATTGCCCTAGACCTTACCTGACTCAGATTTCATCCAAATCTGGCCTAGCGAGAAATTTCCAAGTTACTACTCAGAAATTTTCTGGCCCAAATTTCTTCTCCATTTGCTTTTCCGTAACAACGGAAACTAGTCGTTACAAGTATAAATAGAGGGCCTCTCATTTGCAAATTCATCCTACAACGTGTAAGCATTCATCAAGCAATACAAAGTCTTCTTCCAAAGCTTTCTAAGTCTTTATTTTCATTTTCTTAGCGATCTTAGTTTCAAAGGGCTTACTTGAGCTTACAATATCTCGAAATATTAGTGAGTAAGTTGTCAAGGATCGCACGGATCTTTAGTGAGATTCTAAGCCCATGACACATGTCTTGCCCAGAGTTTGTTGAGTTATATATTATGATTAGGTTGTTGTATTCCAGAGGAACCACTCAAGCAGTTTGCGCCTCAACCTGAAACTATTTTATTTTCTTCATTTTATTTTTCAATTATAATTGTATTTTCACCAACATATTTAAATTGCATTAATAATACAAATGTTTGTATAATTTTCATCACTATTCACTTGATTAAAGTGAAAGCTACCCCTAATTTCATTTACATTTAGTGTGTTTCATGGAGACCCTTACTCTTTAAAAATCAAATAGTAATTCTTTCTTGCAAAGAGTCCATACTCTTCATCCATCATAATTGTTTGGTCTTCATGTAATTACATGTTCACAAACTTATAGATATATTCATTGACAAATGAAAATGTAAGAATAACAAAAATGTAGAGATATGGATTGACCATAAGTCAAAAAAACCAACATTATGTAATTTAGGAAATGATGAAACACTTACCAATATATTGGATGATATTAAAAAATTTCAGCAATTTGACTTTGTTGTTGTGAACTGGGTGTTTTCTTTTTTAAAGAAGTTTGATCTTTCTAAAAACTCATGCGTAAATTTTTGATAAGGCAACAATTTAGGGAAACCATCAACCAAATGTGGTAGTTAAGTTGGAACTGTTGCATATAGTTTGGAATTTAAAAGGTTGTCAGAAGTTACACAAAATGATGACTCTTCAACTTTTTAGAATAATTAAAATAAATATATAAAAAAGATGGAAAGGGAAAAAACATGAGAAAAAAGATAAATGTGTTTCATGGCCTTGGAAAGCGCCACATCACTGGGCTAAAGGTTCCCAATCTATATATAATATAAAGCTAGATGTAGATGTGGCATGCTTCATATGCCATGAAAGGTATTTATCATCTTTTTTTCATTTTTTTTTTTTGAATTTTGTCATTCATTCATTCTAATTTTTCCTCTTTCTTATTGATTAATTTAATTTAATTTAATTTATTTGCTATATACATTAATTACACATCACCCTTTCTTTAACTGTTTCTAAAAATCTGAAAAGTCTCCTCTTATCTTTCCTCAACTTATGTGGTGTTTAATTTTTAAAAACAATAATTATTTATGTAATATATTATAAGACCAAAATCCATCTCATTTATTTTGCATTTTTTACTCATTTTTTTCCATAATTTATAGCTCTTCATCTTCGTAACTTCTACTCTTAATTAATATATTCATAGCTCACATTAAATCATTTTAATAATAAAAAAGGTTACCTTCTCTAATCTTCTTTGTGGCTATTCAATTTGTATGGAATGGGCGTTGATAAGGGAAATTGAGTTTTCTTCTATAATTAACGTACTAATTAATTTTATTTGTTTTTTAGAATCCTCATTTTTTGTCATGCATCATCCCAGTTACTCTATTGGTCAAGGTTGTCACTGTAACTTGTGGATAGGAGACTGTTGTGTGAGCAAATCTTTATGTAATCTGAAGCATATCAATCCAGAAATGCATTTGACATTTTCTTTTTAGATGCTTTTTAAATTTTAATTGTTGTTTGATGTAATATAGCAAATTTTTATACATGCTTTTAAATTATTGTTTGATGTAAAAGGAGACAACAAAAAATTATTTTGTCTGATAGGAATTTGAGGTGGCAACTTTTGTGTAAAGAGATATTGCAATTTAAATGTATACTCAGCAACATGCAATTAATTTGCGTGTGCTTTATTGTGAAATGACTACTTTTTCCTTTCATCTATTTTAGTTTTGTTTTCATCTCACACCACCCTATTATCCCATTTTGTTTTCTTCCTTTTCTCAACTATAAACTCCTTCATTATTTGACAAAACAATTTGAAGGTCGAAATCTCATTCATTTTGTCTCTTAGCAAGTAGCATGTTTATATTAAAATTAGATGTGCATTCATTATTTCTAAATATTGAATCCACTTCAATCAAAACATGAATTGACAATAGTGAACAAAGGAATCGTGATGATGAAATCCTATTTTAATTGTCAAAAATATGATCACATCACATTTAATTTCTTGATATTACTTGAAAATATATGGAGCTGATTTTATCAGTACTTTAATATTTATTTATTCTTTTCACTTGAATTGATTATTTCTTATTGTTCTATAGTTTATGCATATATGTCTTTTCTTTTGTTAAAACATTAAGCTACATAAAAGGATAGTGTAATTGGGGGGGGGGGGGGGGGGGGNTACTTATTGTATTCATAAAGAGTGGTGAAGGTAGTTTGCTAAGCCAAAGGTCGCCTACTAATATTTTCAAGATTTGTAAAGAGAGATCATAAAGTAATTATTTTATGTTTTTGTATAATGAGTTACAACCGTATTTCCTCATCTTTTAAATTGCGTATTTTAAATTGAGATTAGATATACATAGCATTTAGTTTGTGACAATCATAGCTTATAAAAAATATATTGATCATTTTGTTGTCATCACAAAGAGATACTTAGGCAAATACTTAGTATTAAAGCAGTTTATATTTTGATGCAATATATTGACGATATTACAAGAACAACTCATTTTGTATCTTGACGATTTTTTTTCTATTATTTGTTATTTCAAATAAAATTTTGACTTTTGATAAGTAATAGAACATGTATGGCAATGTTTTTATTTTAACATTTTTGTTATAGACTCATAGTGTTGACGTGTTTATGTCTTTCTACTTTCACTAAAAATATTTACGGTGTTTTGATTTTTTTTACTCTTAATTTAATTACTTTGAATATTTAAGATTTGTAAAATACATACAGATTAAATTTATAAATATTTTGTTTATTTTATCTAATGAAAGAAAAAAAAATTAAAATACCTTAAATTTCATAAAATATTTTTTTTATTACTTTCAAATTGAATCTCAGCAGAAATTAAATCTTAAATTTAATAAGATTTTTGTGACCTTGCAAAGCACGGACAAGTTCACTAGTTATATATATATTAGATAGATTAGATAGCTTATTTGTGCTTCGCGCAGTAATCCATGACCTCATTAAATATTATGAATGATCATATTCTAATATCTGAATATTAGAAATTTGGTAATATCACATATATTAAGAACTTGAATGATTGTAATATTCTTACTCTTTAATGAATTTTATCTTCTACGTATTTTCCATTATAATATGTATTCTTTGATATAATCGTCTTATAAATATTGAATGATTTTTTACTTTCTCTATTGTTTTGTACATGTCCATGCAAAGTATAAGATACTAAATTTGATGGTATATTATTCATTCTTTAGCCAGCAGCTAGTTTTCCTATCGCTTCCACGTCATTGTCCATAAACATCCCTAAATATGTCATAATAAATTTATCGTGTGAAAGATATTAGCCTATTGTGTTCTAAAATGTGTGTTCCTTGGTTATTCTATAGGTACTAAATTATAAAATATCTCATTAAGTTTTTAAAATCTTCTTTATTCATATATAAAAAAAAATTAAAAATATTTTAAAAGACATTATTTTTTACCAAAAATAAAGAACAACTAAAGAATTATGAACAAACCAAGTCACATGTTTATTTTGGAGGGCACCAGTTGGGAAAAAAATATAGGAAATAAAAACAATTATAAGTAATTAGGAGAATCAAGAAGGTAACACAAGTAGCAGTTGTTATAATAGTTGAGAGTCTCAAACTTTTTCTTGTATTAACCATTAATGATGAATAGAAAAGTAGTAATTGAAACATTAAAACATTTCTGAATAAAGAATGTGAAAGGTTAAAAAACAATATGTTAAAAATACGTGATAACATATATCTATCTATCTCTCTCTCTCTCTCTCTCTCTCTCTCTCTCTCTCTCTATATATATATATATATATATATATATATATATATATATATATATATATACTACTCTAAAAGCATGAACTTCATTACTTGAATGTTAAATTAGTATAATACCTCCAACTTAAAAAATTCAATTAGTATATCTTTCATATTTGATATTATATTATAATAATTTATATTATATTATAAAATATATTAAAAGCATGCACCTTTCCACATTGAGGTTGAGACTTATTCAAGAATTTGTGATTTTTTTAAAAAGTTGTCATTTCTCAGATGAGTTGTGATCTTTTCAAAGGGTTGTGACTTTTCAGAAGAGTTGTGATTGTTCAGAAGGGTTGTGACTATTCCAAAGGATTGTGACTTTTCTGAAAGGTTGTGACTTTTCTAAAGAGGTGTGACTTTTTGGATGAGTTGTGACCTTTCTGAAGGGTTGTGACTTTTCTTAAGGGTTGTGCCTTTTCTGATAAGGCACTATAAGCACATGTTCATACTACCTTTGTTGGCTATAAATAGAGGGTTCCCTCACATTTTAAAACTTCAAATTTTCTAAGTTTTCTATTATTCTTCTTCTTAGAACATCCAATTTAAAACATATTATATATTTATTTATATTATAATATAAAATATATTAAAAGAATACACATTTTCACATTGAAGAATTGTGACATTTTCAAATATTTATGACTTTTTCAAAGACTTGTGACTTTACCCTAGGGGTTGTTAGTTTTCCAAAGAGTTGTGGCTTTTCCGAAGGATTATGACTTTTCCAAAAGTTGTGACATTTTTAAAGGGCTGTGACTTTTCTAATAAGGCATAATAAGAACTTGTTCATACTACCCTTTGCTTAACACCCAATTTAATACATATTCTATATTTCATACTATATTCTGTTAAGCAACTTTATGGACCATTGGTACGTTTATTGGTTATCTCAAAAAAATTGGATAAGGACTAATACTAAAAATTTTAGGCCAAATCCTACAAAATATTTCATACTATATTTATTTGTATTATAAAATATATTAAAAGCAGACACCTTTTCACATTAAAGGATTGTGTCACGACCCAGATCGTCGTGATTGGCACCCACACTAGCCCTCCGGTGGGAGAACCACTATTACAACTCAAACCAAGCAACTAAACAAAAAACTAAGCATTTAAGGATACGAAACAAGTTAAATACTAAAGAACGAAATAGGGAGTTCCCATAAACTCCAAACAAAAGTCAATCAACTAAACAAATGCGGAAGTAACACCTAGAACCTGAAAGGCAATGTACCAAAACATCTAAAGTTCAACAAGTCTAAACAAGAAGGGATACAACCCCAACTAATGAACTAATCAACTAACTAGAAAAGTCTAAGTCTGAAATGGTGCACATAGACGAAAGAAAACCCATGGCAACCCAGAAGATTTGGCTCACCCTTGAATTCAAACGATCACTGATCTACTAAGCAAGGTTTGTCAATTGTCGTCGGAAGATGCCCTATACTCAACAAAAATAAGACCACGTGCAGTATCAGTACACAACCACAGTGTACTGGTAGGATCACGTGGCTATTCCACTAAGTGTAACATAAGAAAGTCAATACAATATTACAAGCACATGCATATATCAAACATATACAATATTATCAACATTTATGAACAACGAACAACTTTACATTTCTCAAGATACATAATTATGACAAGTCATTGGTTCTCTCATGGAACCCAAACCCAAACAGTTAGCATACCAGAACGTGGTACCCGATCCAATGATTATGTCGAAACGTCGCAACCGATCTCATAATTATGCCAGAACGTGGCAACCGATCCAAGTTAGTTATGCCGAAATGTGGCAACCGATCCATTCAACAAACCACAATCACAATCACAAGTATATTCTCAAGATCATACATTTAAGTCATGATTTCATGGTAATCATCATTCATCTATCTCATTTACAAGAAGTGCGATCTATAATGCAACATTCCTATACATGCATGTATCATAATGAAGCAAGAACAAACATACATCACATAATCATAGAATCACAACCATCACCTACCTCGAAGCACTTAAAACCCTAAGAAACACTATCATTCCCTTTCTGGATTCGTTCCGCTTGTTCTTGGTCTACAAACAATCATACTAACATGGGAATCAATAAACAATCTCTAATTACCCGGATTACTAATAATTCTAACAACCCTAGATCATACTCATGATCCCAAGTATCCAAAATAAGGCTTTTTCCACCATTGTTTCCAATTCAAAACACTCTCCTATCGACAATTACCCATTCTATTACCTTCTACGGATCCAAAAATGGATTTGGAGAGTTAAAATATTACCTTTAGCCTCAAGAATGGTGAAAACGGTCAAGAACTCGTATGGAGTCGTCTCCTAGCTCTCAAAGTCAAAAATTGCAGAATAAAATATTTTTGGGGTTTATTTACGACCTTAAGTCGCGTCTGGCCCACTACAGCGGCCCTCACCCAGCTACAGCGGCCCCACCAGAGCGACCAAAACCACCACCAAAGTGGCTTGCATGAAATAGTGTGCTATTTTAATAATTCCAAGACCCCCATTTCACAACACACCTTTAACCAACGACGCTCAGAAAATACCGTTCACGCTAAGATCGATTTCAGGAGTTCTACTCACCTGAACTCAATTCTATAAAGTCGTACGGATTCCTTAACGACTTATCTAACTACTAGTGTAATCAAATTCATTAATAAGTCATCCAATTGCTACCATATTTCCCTAAACCTTAATGACTCTGATTTCGTCCAAATCTGGACTAGGTTGGGAAATTCTAAGTTACTACTAAAAAGTTTTTCGGCCCAAATTTTTCCCCGTTGGCTTTTCTATAACAACGGAACCCAATCGCTACAATAGATACCAATTAACCTGTAACATCTCGCAAATTAAAATAACTAGGAAAGAGTTAAAAGTTGGGGAAAGAATCATTTTTGGAAAGTATATGAAAGTCTGGAAAATTGTGAAGTATGTTAGTTGAGTTTTTAGTCAACTTCAAATGGCCATAACTACTACCTCAGGATAAGTTAGGTGTATTTCCAGATATGGTTGGAAATTTCTTGGAATAATCTTTCCAACGCCACTGAGTTGACGCGATTCCTAGTTCGTATGAGTGAGTTATCCCCTTTGGAAGTTTGGATGTTTGATTAAGGAAAGTCTAATCTGGATTTTGGAAGGGTAATTTAGTCTTTTCCTTACCTAATTATTCTAATTAGTTTTTAGGAGTTAATTGGGGTAAAATCAGATTTTAATCAGTTTAGAAAAGTTGAAGTTTCACGCTAGGGCTTGGAGAAAAGAGAAAAGAGAAGAAGGGAGAAGAGAAATCAAGATTCGTCAAGATCGTCGAGTTTAGCTTGTGGATTTCGTCAAAGGGTGATCCCTACGAGGTATGTGAGATCACATAGAATTGGGTTAGTTCACCCACGTGCCAACCATGATTCAATTAAGAGAATTTAAGTCTTTGAAAGTTTAGAAATTGAGTTCTTGATGAACATTGTTGAAAGTTTCGTTTTAATTTCTTGTGGGTTGTGTTGTTGAAGTTTCTTGCGATTTGATTCATGTTTCCCGGTGTAATTTCAGTTTCAATCGATCATCTATTGAGGGTATAAATGATTTTAAGTGTTTGGGGAAGAAACCATTGAAGTTTAGAGGGTTTAGAGTTGAAAAACGAGCAAGAAAAGTTTTAGAACACCTAGGAAAAGGGGTGGGGAGTCGCGCTAGCCAACGCGCCCCAAAATTTCTTCTTAAATTTTACCCTTGGGGCGCCGCGCCAGCCAGTGCTCCCCAGGTCTGGTTCTGAACTTCAAGGGCTGGCACCCCACGCCTCTCAGAGCGCCAGGGACGCCAGTTCTTCCCATTTTTTCTCCACCTTTTTGTACTTGTTCCTTAGCAATGTACCTATGTTTCTAGTTGATTTTAACACTCTAAGGTACATCTAAACATCATGAAATAATCCATAAATATGACATCATTAACCTTGAATCCATAATCCAATTCAAGGAAATTTATGATTAAAGTCAAGTCTAGAAGTTAAGAAGCAAGTCAAGAGAAGTTTATAAAGTTTTCAAATGTCTTTCACAAACATTTTAACTTTGTTTTAAGACTTAAGTTTCAAGTTGAGTAAAGAGTAAAGCGTTGAGTTCATTTCTCCAAAAGCTATAAGGGAACTAAGTATTCCCAAGAGTTTAAAATTTTTTTCACATTTGAACAAGAAAGGGAAACAACGATTTCCAAGAGAGCTTTTAAGCTAAAGTTTTGAGTAATTATCACAAACAAATAAAGAAGTTTTGATTTAAATCATATGAGCAAAATATATTTTGGGAGTAGTATTGAGCACAGATATGGGGATGCGAGTTCATATTAACTCAAGTCACCATAAACCATGTTGCCAGCATGGGTAGTAAAGGATCATACTTTTTAGATGACTCCTTGAGATGTTTTTAGCATACACTAGTAGATCCACTTAGTTAAGGCATTCTATATGACGGCAAAGTATAGGATAGTTCTGGCAACGTGGGCAAGACATTGTATCAACACTTAGGCTTATAGTGGTGCTTGTCGGTTAGAGAATCTCCCGCATAAACTATATTACCTTATTATATGAGTACGTTGAATTTGTTATTGCTTTTTCTTTAATGAACTAAGTTATTTTCCACTGTGTTTTACAAGCTTTCTATGCATTGCATGTGATTTATTGCTTTATATTGAGTTAAGTTATTCAGGAGTTGAGTAAAGCCAAGGTTAGTGTTCCTTTCGGATCATTTTCAATCTTAAGTTGTGTTTAGCATTCCAACTCGCATACTCGTACATTCAATGTACTTATGCTAGTTAGCCTACATCGTCTTATGATGCAGATACAGGTAACCAGGATCAGCATCCAGCGCTTCGTTGATCAGATTTAGCACTCAGAGTCAGTTGGTGAGCCTCATTGCATTCTGGAGGGCTTTTTTATCATTTGCTTTCTAGTTTTCAGTTGTTAGGATGATCGGGGGTCCTGTCCTGGCATCCCTCTTTGTTTTAGAGGCTTCATAGATAGTTAGTAGTTCAGTTGTCTTTACATTATCATTTCATATGTTAAGGCTTGAGTTGCCATTTTGGCCAAGTTGAATGTTTGACTTTTTAAGCATTCTCAGTATTTTATTATTCAAGTGAGTACATTGCGATTGATCATTATAAATATGCATAGAGTTTTTCGCTGAGTAAGTAAGTCAGGCCAAGAGTTCGCTTAGGGCCAGTAATGGAACTCGAGTGTGAGTCACGTCTGGGGTGTAGGCTCGGGGAGTGACAAACTTGGTATCAGAGCCAAGAGTTCAAGAGTCTAGGGAGTCTATGAAGTCGTGTCAGTAGATTCCTAGTTATCAGTGTGAAGCGCGCCACATCTATAATTAGGAGGTTGTGACACTTAGGAAATATTTTCACTTCTTTCATACTCATTTCGTGCATTAGAGTTTAATCTCTAAAGAGTTTCATTCTAATTCATGCTTGGGCATGTTTTCAGATAATCATGCATCCACGAAGAGTTGTCAGAGGTCGTCCTGCTAGACTAATATTGAAGAGCAAAGGGTACCCAATGCACCTGAGGTGCAACCCCAAGGAGAGGTTACCAATGCTGAGTTTCATGAGGCCATTCGGATGTTGAGCCAATCTGTGACTAATCAGGTTGGGCAACATAGAAGAGCTAGATAGGAAGTGACTGATACTTCGAGGATCCGAGAGTTCTTGAGGATGAATCCTCCAAGCTTCACTGGTTCGAGCACTACTGAGGATCCAGAGAACTTTATGGAAGAGCTGAAGAAGGTATTTGATGTTATGCATGTTGTCGATACTGTGCGAGTTGAACTGGCTCCATATCAACTGAAGAATGTTGCTAGGACTTGGTTTGACCAGTGGAAAAGGGGTAGCGCTGATGATGCACCACCTGTGAGTTGGGCATGTTTTGAGGAGGCTTTCTTGTGGCGTTTCTTTCCCCGAGAACTGAAAGAAGCAATGGTATGAGAATTTCTCACACTTAAGCAGGATTCTTTGAGTGTTCATGAGTATGGGTTGAAGTTCACCGAACTATCTCGTTATGCTCCGGAGATGGTTGCGGACATGAGGAGTAGAATGAGTATGTGTATTGTTAGGTTGTCCCGTCTATCAAGAAAAGAGGGCAGGGCAGCTATGTTAATTGGGGACATGGACATATTAAGGTTGATGGTCTATGTGCAGCAGGTTGAGGAAGAGAAACTGAGGGATAGGGAGGAATTCAGAAATAAGAAGGCTAAGACAGGGAATGAGTCCGGGCAGCTGAAAGGCAATGTGAACCGTTCATCCTTTCAGCAGAAGCAAAAAGACTTTCCCCATCATCTGCTAGTGCACCTACACCCAGAAACAAAGGTGAGTAAATAGTCAAAATTTACAGAACTTCAGAGCTAGACCTACACAGTCTCAGGGTAGTGTGGCACAAGAAGGTAGCTGGGCTCCTACATGTGCTAGGTGTGGTAGAACCCACCCAGGTAAGTGTCGTGATAGCGAGACAGATTGCTTCAAGAATGGACAAGAGGGTCACTTCATGAAAGAGTGCCCAAAGAATAGGCAAGGTAGTGGAAATCAGGGCAATAGATCCCAATCTTCATCAGTTGCTCCACCAGACAGGGATGCACCTAGAGGAGCTACTTTTGGTACTGGCGGAGGAGTAAACCATCTCTACGTGATCACTAGTCGCCAAGAGCAAGGGAACTCTCCAGATGTTGGCACTTGTATGATCAAAGTCTTTACTTTTGATGTTTATGATTTGCTAGACTCAGGAGCAAGTTTATCTTTTGTAACCCCTTATGTTGCAAATAGTTTTGATGTTCTTCCTGAGAAATTCTGTGAACCCTTTTGTGTTTCTACACCTGTTGGGGAGTCTATTCTAGCTGAGCAAGTATATCGTGATTGTGTCATTTCCATCAATCACAAAGACGCCATGGCTGATTTAATTGAGTTAGACATGGTAGATTTCAATGTCATTCTAGGTATGGATTGGCTTCTTGCCTGTTATGCTTCCATTGATTGTAGAACTCAAATTGTTAAGTTCCAAATTCCTAATGAGCTAGTCTTAGAGTGGAAAAGTAGTTCAGTAGTGACTAAGGGTTATTTTATTTCGTACCTTAAGGCAAGAAAGTTAGTTCCCAAGGGGTGTATCTATACTACAAGAAAAGACATCTATTGCTACAAAATACATTGTAGCTAAATATGAAATTTTTCGAGGCTAAACATTTTAGCTACATTATTTTCTTTCGTAGCATTCGTAGCAAGATGTAGCGTGGCTAATAGTTAGCTACAGACTTTACATTTTGCATGGCTGAGGATTTATATCTATTGCTATAAAAAAAAATGTGTTGTGGCAGCATTGGAATAAAAAGTTGCCACGAAAAATATACTTATGGCAAGTAATTTTATTGTTGTGTCATGATAAACAAAATTTGTAGCTATCTTCATATTGTAGCCACACAATGTTGTATTGTAGCAAAAACAAAAAAATGTATTTGCCACACAAACTTACATTTTATGGCTAGTGCTATAGCTTAGTCGTGTGGCAATAATTCTCATATTTAGCTACGAAATAAAATATTTATAGCTATAAATTTAAGTACTTGCCACAAACATTTCACATTGTAACTGAGAATTGATACAATTAACCATGAAATATATAGCATTGAAGAAAAATGAATATTCATTTACTATGAAAAGTAATTTTTTTTAGTTATGCTCTTGAAACGTGGCAATTATAGTAATATATGTAGAGCTACAAATTCAAAATCTTATAGCTAAAATTCACATTTTTTTTTGTTACAGAATATAAATTGTAGCAAAAAAAAATTCTTCATTTGTCACGAAAATAAAAATGTGAAAACATGTTATCATTTGCGTGGCAGTTTTGTATGTATAGCTACAACTTCAAATTTTTATAGCAACTAATTGAAAAATTTGACACACTAGTAATTCATTATTTATGTATGTGCGCATTTATTTTTAACATGAAATTTATAGATAATGATACTATAATATCTTAAATGGAGTAATAAATATAATATATTAGAGAAAAATAATAAAAGATCAACAATATCATTTAAAATAGTGGAACATTATTCTACGCAAACATATGAAATGTACTTTTACAAGAGAAAAAAAAATTGTTCATCCCTCCATCACTTAGGTGCTTTCATCACTTCTCCAAAAGCTGCAATAACAATGAAAAATTGAATAAAAAAAGTACAATAAAATATTTACTTAAAAAATAAAATTTAATTGTCAATACATATGTTTTCTTAAAAGAAATCACATAGTATCAAAACACTAATATAAAAAGATAATATAAAGTACTTACGGTTAGATTTGGATCATTTGATTGTTGACTTTGAGCTGCCATCATCATTTGAAATTTTTCTTCCCATCTTTTACTCAACTCTTCTAACTTATTGTCTTTTTCTTTCTTCATTTCTTCAATTTGTTCCTTTGCTTCCCTTTTAACCTCTTCCACACGCTCATTTGATTCTTTTCTGGTTGATTCTAGTTGTTTTATGAGTTGTACCTTTGTTGGTCTACCACCAAAGTATTTGCTAATACTTTTTCCCGGACCATATGCACGAAGATATCCATTTTTTTCTGTCCCAAGTACTTTTTCGAAGATATCATCATCATTTAAAGAAATTTCTCCTTTTTCTTGCTGTTTTTTAAATTGATCAAATTGATCCTACAATTAAAAAAAAATTAATAAAGATATATATATATATATATATATAAAGAAATAAAGAAGGCAAAAACAATATTGAACTTACAATGACATCTTGTTGAAAAGCATCAACTTGTTTTCCCTTTTATCTCTTGCGAGATTCCATAAAAACGTCAACACGAGAAGGAGTTTTTCCATCTTTCTCCTATAAAAATAATTATTATTATCATTCACAAAATTTATATAATCTAATATAATTCTTCAAAGTTGAATCTAAATATTATAATATTTACCATTTCATGTCTAAGTATTGCATAACTCTTGGTTCCAATATATGGAGGTAAGGAACGTTTCGATCTATTTTTCTTGTTTTGCAAACTTCTCTTCTAAGAAAAATATATATAAAAAAACAATAATTAACATTAGTTTCTATAATAGATTAAAAAATTACTATAACAAATAATAATTTTAAAATCTTAAATTAATTTTAATTTAATTACCTGAAAGTCAGCATCACTCCAAAGGTTGACCAAATATTTCCATTCATCCGCACCAAAATGTTTCTGCTTATTCCGCAAGCGAAATTGATAAGTTGATTTTGAATCGAAATACTTTCTTTCCAGTTTATGTCTATAGTCTCTGTGGAGATTACTCATATGACCAAAAATTGCGTCTCTTTTTTCCTCAGACACATCAAAATTGAATTTTTCCTAACAAAGATACATTCATATATTTATGATCATATGTTTCAATAATTGTTAATTCATACAAAGTTAAAACAAATGTTTTTCTTACCAAAATAATATCCCACATATGATCGATTTTGTCTTGCTCAATCTCTTTCCAACCATTTACTTTTAAAGGACAACAACTTCGACTTCTAACTGTTTGACCTAAAAACCAAATAAATTGGGTTGCATTCTTACCAATAGCTTGAAAATTCTTATCAAATTCTACATTTAGTTTTTCTCCTTCCTGTAAGTTCATTATTTTTGTGTACCGTGTGGGTCCTTTAACTTTTCTTTTCACAATATTAGAGCCTAAAATTGAGGATTAAATAAATAATGTCAAGTTAAAATGTTTATAAAAATAAAAAAATTAATAAAAATAAAAATTACCTGCTGAATTCGCCAATTCATGTTCTTCCATAATTACTTCGTTGACTTCTTCAGATGTGTTATCTCTAGGATCATGTTCTCCAAGAGAGGTACTCATGACAATATTATAATTTTTTGATAGCGTATAAAATTTGATGAGCTTGTTTTTATGCATTTTATAGCTAAGCATCATGTTTCTAACATCTGAATCATCACCACATTCAACTAATCCATCATAATCATTAATAACTCTATCACCTTTCAAATAAAAAATTTATCTCCCTCAAAAATATCAAATTTACAATGCTTTTTTAAATCGTCTAATAAATCAAAGTAACTAACAAAATCAATGTCCATATTTGTTTTCTTCAAATGTCCATTCACATATTTTCTAGAAGGTGAAAATATAAAGTAACCACCATAATAGTAGTTAATTTCAACTTCCTTAACGTGTCCACATTTCCTACGAAATTATTGAACTTGAGTTAGTTATATATGATTAAATAAATATGTAAATTTATCTAATTGAAAAAAAATCATAATAAATTCAATACTGAACAAAGTTATATTACCTCGATAAATAAATTCTTCCACATGTTGTGTGGGAAGATTTTATTTCACCGGCGCGATTTTAGAATTCTCAGGAGGCACCATATCACCATTATCTATCAAGCAATTAACTTTTTTTCGAAGAGCTTTCCTACCCATAACTGATTTTAAAAAATGTATTTATTTAATTTATATTTATTTAAATCATTATAAAAAGCAAGCAAGCAACAAAGAAAAAGAATATTAAAGTGCAAGAGAGAAGTTAGTAGCTTATTTACCTTAGCTTTGACTTGAAAACAAAAGTTGAAAAACTATGAATATTTGAGATAGAGAAGATGACGATTTGAGATTTTTCTTTTTCTTTTTTGATTGCTGGAGTCTTTTAGGGTTTGACTTCTAATATAGGAAAAAAGATCTTTAATTTAGGCTAAAAAAATTAGAGGGAAATAATTTGGAGGGAATTTTTTTAGTTTTTGTTCCATTTTTTTGGTGCCGAATGTTTATTGTTATATTTTCTAATTTCAATACAATTCCTTTGTTTTTCTATTGCATAACATATACGGAAGTTTGTGATGTAAGCATTACATTATTATTATTATTATTATTATTATTATTATTATTATTTTAATCTATTTTAGTTTATGTCTTATTAATTAGTGAACATAATTTAAAGTTAATACTTAGTTTATATATTAGCAATATAAAATTATTAATTCTTAATACAATTTAAAAAATCCAATAATCATTAAGTGAATGAATTAATAGAAATTATAAACGTATTGTCCCGATAAATTAAGTCAATTGCTAATTCTTATTATTTGATTGAAAAAACATCAATTTTTGGTCATCAAAGAATACAAAAGAAAAAACGTCGAATTACGAAGTACGATTTATCAGGATCTAAAAAGTGTCAATTATTGTATTTTAATTAATTTGATATAATTATTTAATCAAAAGTTATTAGATATAACAATTAACAATAACATATTTAATGTAATTTCACATGTGGGATTTCATAAGGATAGTATGTACATAGACCTCACCTTCCCCTTCATCGGAGAGGATTTTTCCAAAATACCCTCAGTTTAAGTAAAATAATACAAAGCATATTTAAAAAGAAAATATTGTAGAGATACTATATTGAAAATACAAGTATATATGTTTGTAAAACTGAATATAATTGAAGAACATTTATAATTATGCTAAAATGTATCATTTTGATAGAATAGGTTCGTATCAAATAATAATTTTTGAAATAATTGATCAAGAATAGATCTGGGTATCGAATTGAGAGAGTCCAAATTATATACAATATTAGTCCATATTAGAACTCAAGTTTTAGAACTCAAGATATATATATATATCTTGAGTTCTAATTTGGACTAATATTGTATTAAGTAAAATAATACAAAGCATATTTAAAAAGAAAATATTGTAGAGATACTATATTGAAAATACAAGTATATATGTTTGTAAAATTGAATCTAATTAAAGAACATTAATAATTACGCTAAAATGTATCATTTTGATAGAATAGGTTCGTATCAAATAATAATTTTTGAAATAATTGATCAAGAATAGATCTGGGTATCGAATTGAGCGAGTCCAAATTATATACAATATTAGTCCAAATTAGAACTCAAGTTATATATAGATATATAAAAACACACACACTTATATTATCAAAGCGAGTCACACAAACGAAGTCGAGCCGGTTCAACGGATCTCGTACTTTGATTGAGTTTTAACCTAGCAAAGGTAAATACAATTGAGGTGAGCCGAGCTCCGCTTCTTAAAAGCATAGGTTAGAAACATGGTTAAAACCTTATTTAATTAATTTAGCGTTTGATCATGAATATTTGTTTTTCAAATAATTTATTCACTTTATTTCGAATTTGTTTTTGACTATAAAGTTATCAAATATAAATTGAAGTTGTAGATGAAGTTTTGAAAAATATCTCAAGAAGTGTTTTCACTTTTTTACTTTTATTTTATTTTTACAAATTAATGAGGGTATAAATTACATTTACAAAAAAATTACATCCAAATCCAAAAAAAAAATAAAAAATCCAAATACTATCATCAAATGCAAGTCCAACTCCAGCTTTAGATTCAAAAAATTCAAATAAAGTTAAATAATTTTTTATTTTCATGGACAAAAAATTACATATATTAGTATATGTAACAACTGAAACATATACTCTTTTCGTTTTAATTTTTTTGTCCTATTTTTTTACGATCTAATTAAAAAAAATACATTCGACATATTATTAATATAATTTAAATTCACTAAATTCAAATGTATTTTTTATTTTCTTAAATTTAGCATCAAGTTAAATCAAGTCTAATAAATTAAAACGGAAGGATTATAAAATATTGAATACCAAATAGTATATTATGCAAATTTGACATATACATATCAATAGAAAAAGAAAAATATATGTACAGATCCTAAAGCCCTAAATCAGTGAATCCTTAAATCACTAAATCCCTAAATTCCCAAACTTGTCTCTCAAATTTCAAGGCTCAACCTCATTCTCGTTTTCTCCTACATCGTCGACATCAAGAGTAAGTTATTCTTCTTTTACTAGGTTCAGAGCTTACATACTATAACAACTTCTCTAGCTTTCAGTTCCCTTATTTCGTATGTCTGGGAGCCATCGTCTATTGGAAATAGTCTGTAGTAAGTAGTAACTAGTAAGTAGAGGTAAGGTCTACATACATTCTAGCATCTTCAAATTCCACTTATGAGATTACACTAGGTATGTTATCCAACATAATTTAATTTGATTGCCTTTAAGCCATCAAACAGATATTGTGTAAGCTTTTGTATTTGGACAAATTGTTATAGTGTGTAAACTTTTGTATTTGATCAAGTTTACTGTACTATTTGTATGGGTGGAAAATTATAATAAAAGGGGGGAAAACTTTTGTTCTTGATTCTCTTTGATTTATTTTTTTTTGCTTAAAAGATTGAAGGTGTAGATATCCCATTCTTTTTCTGACTAGTTTAATAATCAGGGATTGTTTCCAGTGTGTATATAGTCTTTGTTTATCGCTAGATGTAATAGGGATGAAGTTTGGGTAGTTTTGAGGATTTTCTTGTTCGTCGTGGAAGCTTATGTTGTCTAAACCTTGGGTAACGTAAGTTATATAATATTCTTCAGTTTTTGAAATAAGAGATTCGAGGAAACTTACTTTGCGATTGACGGTGGTTTGCTCTATTTCTTCCTTCTGTTTTTTGTGTTCCAATGATGTAAATCAGTTTCTTGTTCGCTCGTATCGTTGTGCTCTGTAACTACTTCTACTTTTTGGTATTGCATTTTACGGAGAGAAAAATCGTGCATAAGCTTATACTCACTAAAACATAAGATGAGATAATATTGTTTTAAAAAAGTCATATATTTTGATTCTCTTTGATTAGTCTATCATATATATAAATTGAAAATTTATCTTGAGATCTTGTGCAATGTAAATAATAAACGGTTCATGATGAATTCATCAAGCTCCTTATATATTCTATCCAGCTAGTTTGCAACCAAACAAGGAAGGAGGTTATTTCACCTCTTAGTTTCTTTATTTGTTTGGTGCAATAGGGGAGGAAGTTAGTTGTTTGGTGTAGTAGGACAGAAAAATATACTCTAGCAACAACAAGAAGCAACTCTTTCTTGTTAACACTAGGATCAGAGTCTAGCATCTCATATAGTGTCTCAACCATCTCGTAAGCTTAGCATTTGAAAGTGAACTTTATCAGAGAAAACACATAATGTATCTCATTATATACCATGTATACATTTTCAAACTACTGCAACTTGTTATTTCCCTTTACACTTAAACCAAATAAGAAGAGAAACTCTCTTAGAATTAGGAATATTGTCGTCAACTCATGTAACAAACGTTTAGCACGTGTAACCAAACCAACTCTCTCATACGTTGCAATCATTGTCTGGTATAGACTCAGCCAAAGAAGAAGTTTTGCCTAAGATTTTAGTTTTGCAGAGCAGCTAGTATCTGCTTAAAATAACTGTGACATATATTTGCTTTGCTTCAAGTTTGGAACTCAAAATCAGGTATCCTCAGTCCTTGACTTGCTTTCCCTCACATATCTACCAATAGATGCTAGTCAAGAACTAAGACTTCATGAATTTTCAACATCCATCCGTTCAATCACACAACGTGCTTCTTCCTCTGTATCAGGGACGACATTCCTAACCCATGCTAACAATATATTTCTCTATTTATTTTTCTTTGTAGGAAATTTGAAAATGGACAAGTCTTGGATGTGTTGTACTGACAGATCGAGCGACGTTTACTTAAAAAGAGTTGAGAGTTTTCTTCAATTTGCATTTAAGCAATCAGAACTAGAAGATGAAATTCCTTGTCCTTGTAAGAAATGCAATAATGTTTCCACAAGTCTAAAGATGATGTCAAGGAACATCTAATAATTTTTGGGATAGTTCAAGGATACACACGTTGGCTTTATCATGGAGAATTTGCACCTAAAAAGCAAAATGTTAATCAAGAGGAGAAAGGAAAGGAACCAGGTGTTCCTTCTCAAAAGAAAAGAAAAGAGCAAGGTGATGATATGTTTGAAATGATATATGATGTTGTTGGTCCTGAAATCACAAATGATTCTAGTGGGGTTAAGTATAAACATGGTGATGCTTCAGAATCTACTTCCACATTTTCCAAATTATTGGAGGATGCTGCACAACAACTTTATCCTAGTTGCGAGACATTCTCCAATTTATCACTAATTGTGGAACTGTTCCAAATCAAGTGTCTTTATGGGTTGAGTGGTAAAGCAGTTGATAGCATACTAAAGTTATTTAAACGAGCACTTCCTTCTGGTGAAACTTTACTAGAGTCATTTTATGGAGCAAAAAAAGTGATTCAAAATTTAGGTTCATTATGAAAAGATACATGCTTGCGAGAATGATTGTATGCTATTTTGGAAACATATTGCGAAAGCTGAATCCTGCTTGATTTGTGGGGAGTCTAGGTGTAAATCATTTGAAGGTCAAAACACTAATGGGAATACTCAAGGAAAAACTAGAAAAAAAGTTCCTCGAAAAGTGTTGCGTTACTTTCCCTTGAAACCAAGATTGCAAAGGTTATTTATATCACCAGAAATAGCTTCAGACATGACATGGCATCATGATCGACGTTCAAAAGATGGGGTTCTTAGACATCCAGCAGACTCTGAAGCATGGAAACATTTTGATACATTAAATTCGGGCTTTGCTAGAGATCCTCGTAATGTTAGACTTGGTTTAGCATCTGATGGGGTAAATCCTTTTGGTAATTTTAGTGTTTCTCACAGCACTTGACCAGTGATCACTACTGTCTACAACTTACCCCCTTGGGTGTGCATGAAGAAACCATATTGTTTCTTATCTTTGTTGATACCTGGTCCTAAAGCTCCTGGAAATGATATTAATGTATACTTAGAACCATTGATAGATGAGTTACGAGAACTATGGATTTATGGAGTCGATACATATGATGCTTAAAGAAAAGAGAATTTTTGTATGCAGGCAGCACTCTTATGGACTATAAATTATTTTCCCACTTATGTCAATTTATCTGGATGGAGTACAAAAGGATCTTTGGCTTGTCCGTTATGCAACAAAGCCACACCATCTACTCGATTAAGGTATGGCCGTAAGTTTTCTTATATGGGTGCTCGTAGATTTTTATCATCTAATCATAAGTGGTAGAGTAATAAACGTGATTTTGATGGAAAAGTAGAAAGAAGATCTGCTCCAGAAGTTCTTTCTAGATATGATGTTTTAAACCAATTGCTTACTCTGGAAGACATGAAATTTGGTAAGACTTAGAAAAAACGGAAGTACAAAAAAAGTAAAGGCATTCATAACTGGAGGAAGAAAGGCATCTTTTTCAAGCTTTCTTATTGGAAAAATTATTTAATACGTCATAATTTAGATGTGATGCATATTGAGAAAAATGTGTGCGATAATATCATTGGGACATTATTAGATATTGAAGGAAAAACAAAAGATAATTTGAATGCTCGTCATGATTTGAAGGAAATGGGTATAAGAAGTGAGTTGCATCCAACTCAAAGGGATGGAAGATGGTGTTATTCGGGAGCATGCTATTCTTTATCAGCAGATGAGAAGTCTAAAGTATGCAAGTTCTTGAAAATGATTAAGGTTCCAAATGGTTATTCTTCTAATATATCACGGTGGGTGAAGTCAGAAGATCGTAAAATTTATGGACTTAAGAGTCATGATTCTCATATTCTGTTGGAACAATTGCTTCCTCTTGCAATTCGCGGAGTCGTGCCAAATAATGTATATGATGCTATCACTGAGTTAAGTATTTTCTTCAGAGAATTGTGCTCGAAAACATTAAGGGTTGACGTGTTGGACCAACTTGCAACTCAAATTCCTATAACATTGAGCAAATTAAAGAAAATATTTCTACCGGCATTTTTTGATGTTATGGTACACTTAGTCATTCATCTTCCAAGAGAGGCTAAACTTGGTGGACCTGTACAATATAGGTGGATGTACCCAATTGAGTGGTATGTTTATAATTTATAATTTTGTTTTAATTTTATGTGGTTTGTTAATTTATCATTCTAATTTGAGTGGTATCTTGTTATATCTTACATATTTTTACGCACATTGAAATGTTATGTTCGTAATAGAAATAAACCTAAAGGATCTATTGTCGAAAGGTATACTGTTGAAGAAAGTATAATATTTTGTTCAAGGTACTTACCTGGAAATGTGAAAGGATATGATCGAATGGATTAGAATTATGAAGATGATCATATTAAGACATATAGTGGATTATCCGTATTTGAAAGAAAAGGTTCTCCTTTATTAAGAGATGCATCCAGAAATCTTGAAGAGTTAGAGAGTAAACAAGCTCATCTTTATGTCTTGAGAAATTGCGAAGAAGTGTCACCATTTTTACGGTATATTTTTTATTAGATTCGCTAATTTACTATATTAGATCCCGAGTCTAAGTTAACAATTTAACATATTACGAAGCAAAATATTTTTTGCTGTCGGTGGACAGAGAGACAATTTTATAAAGAAGTATGACAATAGTATTTGGGGCAAATATCACATTCAGTGCTAATAGCATACAGTACTATTAAGATTGAAAGGTGATCTGATCTCTGGTTGTATTACTCTCTGCAAGTAGCTCAAGTGTTGTTCCTTTGGCATTCTGCATTCTATTCAATGTCATACTCCCACTAGCGTCAACTACGTATCTCACCTGAAAGACAAATCATCGAGAATAAGATTTAGTCAATACTTTGTCTACTTAGCTACGTCCTTCAGTAGACTTCCCAAATATCATAAACATGGTTCTAGATATAGCGGTTGCTCATTAACCACAAGAATGCTATCAAATATTGAGATTTATGTAATAAGTAAGGATAGTTAAAGAATGTTTTTTGTTCATTATTATACCATAAGGATGTACCCTACGTTTTGGTTATACTTGAGGGATGATTTTATCCTAAAACACTCATCCGGATTGACCTCTCTAATTATCTGACCACACAAATCCAACACCATATCTCCCTTTCCCTGCATTTTCAATTCACTTAGCATGTGTACCCATTTACCCATCAAAATATTCCCAGAGAAGTTACCTTTCTTAACCCTATCTTCATCTTTTATTTTATTTTTAACTAATGTACACTTATTCGTATTACAGTGAGTATGAACAGAGAAATAAAAGCATGAACTTTGATGATTGGTTTTTTCATCGGGTAAGTTTTTATTGTCTTTCAAATTAAATTTGTGATACTTATTTATCATCATTAATTTATTTTATTTTTTTGTATAGATTATACAAATGTGCAAAGAAAAAAATAAACTCGCAACCTGTGAATTGTATTCTTTGGCTAGAGGCCCTTTTGATGGTGTTCAAAGATTCAAGGGGTATGAAATAAATGGATTTAGATTTCATACTAAACTACTTGAGGAAACGAGGAAGACCCAAAATAATGGTGTTTTAGTAAGAGGAGAAGCGAATGGTAAGAATATTAATTACTATGGTGTTTTGACTGAAATAATAGAACTTCAATATTTTGAAGGTAAACGGATTGTTTTGTTTAAATGTGATTGGTGGGATGTTGATCACATCGGAATAGGAGTGAAAATAGATAAACATGATTTTATTAGTGTTAACACTAAGCGAAAACTAGTAACAGATGAACCATTTGTGCTTGCATCTCAAGCAGAACAAGTTTTTTTATGTGAAGGACCATCTTCATCCCAGTTGGTCAATTATTTTGAATGGTCATTCTACCTATTTTACCGGAGGTGCTATTGATGAAGATACTTTTCAACAAGATGCTTGTAATGAGTTATTGCATATATGTGAGGATGATGAAGACAGTATGAATTGGAAAAGAAATTATCTTGATGTTATCCGTACTGATGATACCTTGGCTGATGATATTATTAAAGTCAGTGAATCAGAACCAGAAACTGATGATGAAGATTTGTTATTATAGATATTTTGAACTCTTATTTCCATATTGCTTATATTCAATTAAGGTTAACAATTTTATTTTACTTATTCCTGAGAGATGGTCTTTATTTTATTGAGTTACTCTTATTGGATACAAATCAATATTCAGTAGTGTTGAGTTGGTAATATCAATTGTATTGAATTGGAATGTTATTGTTGTTGTTATACCAACGATACAGGATCACTGACCTGGCGGTGGTCTGCCCAGTCATAGATCAAGCAAGTTAATATCCTTAGAGGTAGTCCAACTACATAAGAATCGAAATACACATGAATTTTAACATAGTTTCTCAGACTGCATGGTTTAATTATTTTACCCAAGCAAAGGGCCTGTCAAGAAGCTAATACATGCTTTTATTAAGCCCATGTATTTGATAGTTCTAACCGGGTATGGGACGCCCTACTTATCAAACTCAATTTTGGGCTAAAAACCACTGCTCATCAGACGGAGTCATAAAGACAAAGCCAATAAAAGTAGTACTAGATCTGACTGTACCTCAATCTCAGAACCAAGTCGAGAAGTCATACTAAAATTCTTCTATATTTAAATAAAGCTTAGATCCGTTCATGGTCTATATAAAAGAGAAGTTAGTTATCCGGCATAGATATAAATTTTTAGCCGGACATAATCACGGCTTCCAGATCGGAGATATAAAAAGATTTAAAATTAAAAGAAAAGAATTAAATTACCTTGTAATAATGGCCAACAGGGCCGAAGAGAAATATCAACAACTTTATTTACTTCCGGCAAACTTCCGACAAATCGAGAGCTTTACAAACTAAGAGAAACAAACAACTTAAAAAACTTTTGAAGAGAGAGTGTTTTTCGACGCCCCTCCTTCAAACTACAAAAGACCTTATTTATAGAAGAAAAAGGGATATATCTACAGTGGTCTATAGTGATCTATAGTGATCTACAGTGATCTACAGTGATTTACAGTGACCCTGGGTCCCTTATCAATGGGTCCCAAATGTACAGTAACAGTTTTTCAACTGTGGTTTAACAGTGTATCTACTGTTAATCAATAGTGGTCATCTTGTCTTTCCTTTTCAACTCCTGAAGTAAACCTTCTGCTTTAGACAGCATATCTTCTGTCACGGGTTTCGCCGATTCACAAGGCTGGGCCTCTTGAGCATCATCTGCGATATCATCACTTGTTTCACTTTTCATTGAAGTGTCTAATTTTTCATAGTGGGTGATATTGAGGAGTAGATTCCTCCTAATTTCATCCAAATACTCCTTTATCATTTCTTCTTTATTTCCATCTTGAATGGAAATTCTTCTGGCAATATGTTTGACGGAGTTGTCAGCAATTATTCCTTTGTGAGGAATAGTACCATAATCTTGGATTCTTTGAGAAATAGAGTCCAATAATTCTTGGCCATATAATGATTTAGTCATAGGATCCATCTTCATTAATTTATCCCAAAAATTATTATAATAAATCCGATATAAGCAGGGAATTTGTTCTTCAGTAAAACCTACTTCTGGGGTCCATTTATGGATCATGGAATCGAGAATTCTATGAAGAAATAAATTTGTTCAATTTGTTCTATATAACAAACATGATCTGAGTGGTATAAATCATTAAGGTCTGGTGAAACCTTAACCCAGTTTTTGTATAACTTTAAAAAGGGATCAGGTAAAATCTTTACCGTCGGTCCGTGGTATGACCACCAGTTCAAGAACCAGTTAGGAATTGGGTCAACAAATATCTTTGCACATACCTTGATAAACCAAGTATGTTTATGCCTTTCATTGTTATAATAAAGGACATTGCTGAAAGCGTTAATATAATCCCAATAAGTGAAATTGGTAGGGATTTTATTGAGGCTGATCTGCCTTTCTTTCATTGAGGATATACCCCAATCTTCAATTGATATAATCTGCTTTATGATCATTTTGGAGAAGTTATAAACGTTCTCGCTGGTGTTATAACCTGAGAAGTGATGAAATTCAACACTACCTGTATTCGTTAAAATGGTCTCGTAATACAAGCGAGTTTTGTATGACTCTCCTGGGAAGTATAATCCGTTAAGCAAATATCGCTGGAATATCTTCCAGGGTTCTTCTTTTCTCTGTATCTCAGAGTTTTCAATAAGAAATATCATTTCTTTCTTTACTACCCTTTCATAGAATCTAATATCATCAACCTCTTCTTTTGCCATCGATGCAAAAGTATCACTTTGCTTTTGAGATAAATATGCTCTCAGTTGAGCGTATAATCAATTATTCTCTGGAATATCATCCAGCTGTATCGAAGAAGTAGCTTCTTTTGAAGAACTTGTTAGTTTTACCAAGCTCATTCTTCAGAACAATAAAATCTTTCATATAACTCTTGTTCAATCATGTAATTAGCGACGATATCCATCACAATTCCGTCTATAATTCTCCATAAAAGACGTTCCTGTAAATCTCTATTAAGTGGAACTGCCTTCAAAATTGTAACCAAAGTAATATCAGTAAAGAAGTCAAGAAAACCCTTCTTCTTTTTTAAGAAGAAAGATATTCTCTAGATAAGAAGTCTGCGAGGGAATTATCACTTCCTTTTTTATAATGAATTTCGAAATCGAAAGGGGCTAATTATACCTGCCACCTAGCAAATATTAATTTGGACGCATCATGTTTAAAATTTTTATCAAACCGATTGAGCATCTGTTTTTATCACAAATTTCTGATTGTAAAGATCATCCTGAAATTTTAAAACACATTTAACGATAGTTAACATTTCATGAGCTACTGTTGCATATTTTTTCTGAGCATCGCTCCATTTTTCTGAATGAAACCGAATAAGGTATTCATTTTTATCATGCGGGTTAATCTGTTTTAATATTCCACCATAACCTATATTGGACGCATCTTTCTCAATGATCTTTGGCCAAGCAAGATTAGCAAGGGTTAAATAAGGCAAAGATTTAACTCTTTCTTTAATAGTCTTTACAAGATCTGTGAGACTAGTAGTCCAAGGCTTCTTATGATCTTTTTTTAGCCTGTCGTATAACGGAGCTAAATTTCGAGACAAATTTTTGTAGAAGGGGGAAATGTAATTTAAACTTCCCAGAAACCGCTGTAATTGCGTCCTATCTGTAATAATATCAGGGAATTTAGATATGAATTCAATAGATCGCTGAATAGGAGTCATTTTCCCTTGACAAATCAAATGACCCAAAAATCTAATTTATGTTTGAAAAAGACTAATTTTAGGTTTAGATATGACCAAACCATTTTGAATAACTATTTTCTTAAAAATGTCTAGATGCTTAATATGTATTTCAAGAGTCTTTGAGTATACCAAAATATCATCAATATAAACTATGATGAAATCTAAATAAGGATTAAAAATATCATTCATAATCTTTTGAAATTTCGAGGGAGCATTTTTTAATCCAAAGGGCATTACATTCCATTCGTATTGTCCAAACGGAACATTAAATGTCGTTCTATAATAATGGTCTTTAAATATTTGGATTTGCCAATATCCAGATTTTAAATCAGATTTTGAAAAAATATTAGCATCATATAATCTTGATAATAAATCCCTTTTGTTTGGAATAGGATACCTAATCCATTTTAAAAATTTATTTAAAGGTTTATAATTAATTACTAACCTGGGAACGCCTCGTTCTTTTTCTGCTGCGTTATTAACATAAAATGCAGTACAAGACCAGGGTGACTTGGAAGGTTTTATTAAACCCTTTTGCAATAAATTATCAATTTCCTTTTTGCAGAATTCGACCAATTCAGTATTCATCTGACAAGGACGTGATTTGGTAGGGATATTTTCTTCAGAGAAATCATCTTCATATGAAAGAGTTACAATATGCTTTTTCCGATTTTAAAAAACACTAGGATAATCAGCACAAATATCAATGGCCATTTTTTCATAAATGAGTTTAATCTTTTCCTGTACTTTAGCAGATTTTAAAGTATCGAATATATTCATACTAAATATCTCAAGTTGTAAATAATCAACATGCTTTTGTTTCATTCAATTAGAGCATTAATATCTCTAGAAATAGGCTCGGTATAAAAGTATAACTAATATCTTGATTTTTATAAGTAGCAGAAAATCCTTTAGCATTTATATTAGTAAAAGGATAAATTGCATTTATAAAAGGAGTTCCTAGAATAATAGGAGGGTATAACTGATTTTTTACTAAGAAAAAGAAGTGAGGAATACAAACTTTATTTTGGCAAAACCGAGTATTAGATAATTTATACTTTATATCCAAAGCATGACCAGATGCAGATTTAACCATATGAGTTATTTTTTCAAAATATTTAGTAGGTACTAGACCTTCTTGAATGCAACTCACATCAGCGCCACTATCAATCATAGCAATGTTAGTTATAGAAAAAGTATTATCAATTAATACAGTACATTTAACATACCATTTATGAGCTATAACAATTTGCATCATTCCTAAAAACATATTTTGTTTCGGATCAATATTCAAAGTGTTGGCAAGAGTATTTTCTTCAGCAGTAGATTCATCAACCTTATTTTTTCCTTTGCTATTAGCAGACTCAATCTGAGTAAGACGGTGATCACAAATAATATGGTTTTGTTTAAGAAATTTAATTTCTTCCTTCAAATGTTCAATTTCTCCTTTTAAATCATCAAAAGCGGTATCACGAATAATCATGGTTTGTTTAGAACAGAGTCTATTGTGAACTTTAGACAAGGAGTAAGGAGCAGAATAATTAAACTCATCTTTAACCTTTTTATCGTTAGGAATACTAGTTGAAGAGCTAGTTTTACTAGCAGCCAATGGAATGATCTTTTCACGAAGAGTATTATCAGTAACTTCTTTTAGAAGTTCTATCACATTATCAACAGTGATAGTGAACATATTCATATCTTCAAACTGAGATTGCAGCTTGTAAAATTCATCATGTTCGCAGTGACAAATATCACCATGACATTTACAAGCATCATTCGAATCTTGATGAACCTTAGAAGGCTCAAGTTGCTCATCCTCTGTTGCATAACTTGCTTCAGAATCATCATAATTTGATTCGGAACCAGAAGTATATAGAAAACTATAAATCTTCTCTTGAATATCATCATCAAGTTCTGGAGTCTAAAGCTTTTCCAGCTTACAATTTGGAGCTATATGCCCAAATTTTCCACATTTATAAGACTTAATTTTATCAAGATTTCGTCTTGACCTATTCCTGGTAAATCTATGAGATTTACGATGAGTCCTACGCTCATCTCTTTCTTCTCTAGTCCTTCTTCTAGATCTTCTTTTCTTATGATGAGATCTATGAGATTCTGATTTAGAAGTTTCTCGGTTGGTTCTTTTTGAAGCATTCGGTAAACCGAATTGAGTGCGAAAATCTCCTAATTGAGACTTTTCTCTAAGCTTATCCATCTTAAGCTGTCTTGAGAGTTTTAACTCATAGCACAAATTTATGCCTTCTTGCGTACAAGCCCTAATAAGCTTTCCATAAGTAAAATCACTATAGGGAATAATTCCTTGAGGATTTTTAAGAGTCTTATTTACTCTTTCTTCAAATAAAGAAGGTAAGCCATCAATAAATTTGGCTTTCCAGAATTCTAAACCATTTTCGGGAAGTTTCATGACCCGACTTAAATAAGTGTCTTTATACCATCTAAACTCACCTAAATGTCTACATCTAAGACCATTTAGAAGAGATCTAATGGTTTCATTGGTAAATCTACCACTAAAATGTTCAAGAATAGTCAAAATAAGTGTATACACAGCGTCTTCTCTATTTTGAACAAGGGCAAAACCTAAATTGTCATGACCTTCATTTGCTGCCTTAGCATTAATTATTGCTGCTCTCGCATCAGAGGGCATATAATTATCCCACTATCCTCTTAGTTGACCGGTAAATCCTGCAATAATAATTTTGCAGATGGTCCTGTCAGTGTTATTGACACTTTTGCAAATAGTAGCATACATAAGCATCCTATGAACCATAATCGTCAACTGCCTATCAGTTAGCCCATCGAGATTCCATTCATAAATCTCACTTCCACTATAAGAAGTGTTAGTTTGATTCCAATCTCTTTCCTCTATTAAAACATCTTGAGGAATAGGCTTGGGATAGTAATATGTTTGCATGCTAGGTTTTCTAGCATAAGCAGTATTACCACTATTCTTCTTTGGATACCCATGAAGTTTATTAACTTCCATTTTCATTTGAGTTTCGAAGTCAAAAGTGGTTTCCATCTCATTTGCAAAATCTTAAGCGAGACTTATCGGTTTCGCACTTGCAGCAAATTGAGAAAACTTTTTATCAAGAAGATTTTCAAGGTCGTGCAAAGGTCTAAGAATAAAGTCCTGAATCTCAGGAGGCCTTTGAATATGAACATCAGGCTGTTTTGACGAAGAAGCCTGTTCCGAAACTTGTTTAACAAATTTTAGCTTCTATCAATTTGAACAATCAGATTAGACAGGCTATCTAATTTTTTGTCTAGAGAACAAATATGTTCACCAATAACTTTGACATATAGACACAAATAATTATTTTGAGAAATAAGACGATTAATTTCATTTATACTTACTGCGGCGACATCATTATCAATAAATTTATGAAAAGCAGTAAAAGTAATACCAGTATTATTTGGTAAAATAAACGGAGCTTGAGGAGGATAAATGGATTGAATAATATTCCCCGATTCATCTTTGTGAGATCGTTCAAAAACGTTGATGAATAAAGGCAAATAAGTGGTTGTAAACCAAGGCACAAAAAACATAATATGATTATGTAATGCACAAGTTTCATAAAACTCTTGAGAAATATTATTTAAATCTTCTTTACTATAAGTGTCAAAAAACTAAGTTTTAAACCGGTTCCATTTGTCATTTAAAAATTTGTTTTGAATATATTTTCTTGCGAGTGAACCTGGACTAAAATCAATTTGATGTTCACTCATCATTAAATATCATTAAGATTAAAATCCATCTCGGATACAGAAGGAATATCTTTATCAAAAATATCAGATGCTTTATCATTCGTTTGAACAATGTTTAACCGAGGATCAATTTTTATTTTTTGTTTTTCTGCAGATATAACTGTTGATAAAGTGTGTAATGAAGCAGCGCGATTTCTAGCTGGACCATAACAAGGTTCTATCGGAGAAATATGTTGAATAGTCAGTCTTCTATCAGAAGCAAAAGAATGTCTACTATAAGGAATACTTTTTTCATCAAACTGCATACAGATTTTTCCATCGGAATTTTGACTAATATGAGAATATTCTGAATTAGTGATAGCATCGGTCATTTGCTCAGGAGGTATAACAGAATCTAAAATTCAAGTGGTAGGAAAATTAATTTCTTCCCATTTTATAGGTCTTCTAGTAGTGACCTTAGATCTGGCGAAATTAGTTTCTACTAAAATAGCTTGATCAGATGTATCATATAACTTACATCTAGGATTCAAAATAGCAAATAATTTATAATAGATTCTATAGGACAAGCAAATTAATTTAGATCCAGGTGCATAGTTATAACCATATGTTTTAACATTCAAGGTTAAAGCATCTAATATATTAGAATCAGTCAAAGATAACTGCAAATTGGGCTGAGCATTAAAATAAACTGGACCATAAGCCACCGTAGATTCTATCGAACCCATCAAGGATTGACGAAAATTTAAATTCCTCGCATCTCGTAGAGCAGCTAAAAAAGTCTCTGGTAACCCTTTAAGAGTTAAAGGTTTAAAAGCAATTTGAACCATGCCAATATGCAAAAATTTATACTAAGATTTATATAATTCAATATCACGCTTATTTAATAAATTTCCCAGGGTTTATTAGATCCTATGAAAGGGTAGTAAAGAAAGAAATGATATTTCTTACTGAAAACTCTGAGATACAGAGAAAAGAAGAACCCTGGGAAGTATAATCCGTTAAGTAAATATCGCTGGAATATCTTCCAGGGTTCTTCTTTTCTCTGTATCTCAGAGTTTTCAATAAGAAATATCATTTCTTTCTTTACTACCCTATCATAGAATCTAATATCATCAACCTCTTCTTTTTCCACCGATGCAAAAGTATCACTTTGCTTTTGAGATAAATATGCTCTTAGTTAGGCGTATAATGGATTATTCTCTGGAATATCATCCAGATGTATCGAAGAAGTAGCTTCTTTTGAAGAACTTGTTAGTTTTACCAAGCTCATTCCTCCCCTTTGTATAATTGGAGAGCTGGATGATGATCCGTATGACGATCCTGATGTTTTTTAGGAGGATTATCTTCCCCTTTCGCGAGTATAATTGCCCCTTCATCTAGCCTTGGTTACCCAAGGAGGATCCATTCTGCAAACATAGCATTTAGTTTTAATCATTTAAAAGGTCATAAACTTCAGAACAATAAAATCTTTCATATAACTCTTGTTCAATCATGTAATTAGCAACGATATTCATCACCATTCCGTCTATAATTCTCCATAAAATACGTTCCTGTAAATCTCTATTAAAAGGAACTGCCTTCAAAATTGTAACCAAAGTAATATCAGTAAAGGAGTCAAGAAAACCCATTTTTCTTTTTTTTTAAGAAGAAAGATATTCTCTAGTTAAGAAGTCTGGGAGGGAATTATCACTTCCTTTTTAATAATGAATTTCGAAATCGAAAGGGGCTAATTGTGCCTGCCACCCAGCAAATATTAATTTGGATGCATCATGTTTAAAATCTTTATCAAACATATATTTGACTGATTGAGCATCTGTTTTTATCACAAATTTCTGATTGTAAAGATCATCCTGAAATTTTAAAACACATTTAACGATAGTTAACATTTCATGAGCTACCGTTGCATATTTTTTCTGAGCATCGCTCCATTTTCCTGAATGAAACCGAATAAGGTATTCATTTTTATCATGCGGGTTAATCTGTTTTAATATTCCACCATAACCTATACTGGACGCATCTGTCTCAACCATCTTTGGCCAAGCAGGATTAGAAAGGGTTAAACAAGGCAAAGATTTAACTTTTTCTTTAATAGTCTTTACAAGATCTGTGAGACTAGTAGTCCAAGGCTTCTTATGATCTTTTTTTAGCCTGTCGTATAACGGAGCTAAATCTCGAGACAAACTTTTGTAGAAGGGGGAAATGTAATTTAAACTTCCCAGAAACCGCTGCAATTGCGTCCTATCTGTAATAATATCAGGGAATTTAGATGTGAATTCAATAGATAGCTGAATAGGAGTCATTTTCCCTTGACAAATCAAATGACCCAAAAATCTAATTTTTGTTTGAAAAAAACTCATTTTAGGCTTAGATATGACCAAATCATTTTGAATAACTATTTTCTTAAAAATGTCTAGATGCTTAATATGCTACTATTTGCAAAAGAGTCAATAACACTGACAGGACCATCTGCAAGATGATTATTGCAGGATTTACCGGTCAACCAAGAGGATTGTGGGGTAATTATATGCCCTCTGATGCCAGAGCAGCAATAATTAATGCTAAGGCAGCAAATGAAGGACATGACAATTTAGGCTTTGCCCTTGTTCAAAATAGAGAAGATGTTGTTTATACACTTATTTTGACTGTATATTATTATTATTATTATTATTATTATTATTATTATTATTATTATTATTATTATTATTATTATTATTATTATTATTATTATTATTAGTATTAGTATTAGTATTAGTATTATTATTATTATTATTATTAGTATTATTATTATTATTATTATTATTATTATTATTATTATTATTATTATTATTATTATTATAGTCAATATCCTTAGAGGTAGTCCAACTACATGAGAATCGAAATACACAAGAATTTTAACGTAGTTTCTCAGACTACATGGTTTAATTATTTTACCCAAGCAAAGGGCCTGTCAAGAAGCTAATACATACTTTTATTAAGCTCATTGTCTGATAGTTCTAACCGGGTATGAGGCGCCCTACTTATCAAACTCAATTTCGGGCTAAAAACCACGGCTCATCAGACGGAGTCATAAAGACAAAGCCAATAAAAGTAGTACTAGATCTGACTGTACCTCAATCTCGGAACCAAGTCGAGAAACCATACTAAAATTCTTCTATATTTAAATAAAGCTTAGATCCGTTCATGGTCTATATAAAAGAGAAGTTAGTTATCCGGCATAGATATATTTTTTTAGCCGGACATAGTCACGGCTTAACTCAGAGATAAAAATTGAAAATAAAAGGAAGTACCTTGTAACAAGAAGCGCACTTTACTATTCCTCCGGCCAAAGTCCGGTAAGCTTACAATACTTGAAAATATTTTACAAGTGGGGAGAGAGTAGGAAGAAGGAGAGAGGGCTTCTAGAACCTGCCCTTAATTAAAGAAAAACAAACCTATTTATAGAAAAAAGAAAGCATCTATGTACAGGATACTGGGCCCCTATCTGGGTCCTCGTAACAGTGTATCTACTGTTGGTGAACAGTGTTGAAGAATCTGATTTTGCGTAATGACTTATATTTAGAAGAATCTTCTTCTTGACTTATTCTAGATATCTCATAATCATTTCATTTTGTTCTCCTTCATCATGATTAGAAATTTTTCTAGCCATATGTTTTACGGAGGTCGAGTCATCAGTCATAATTCCTTTATCAGGAATTGATTTATAATCGTGTACGATTTTCGTAATTAGATCCAGCAGTTCTTGTCTGTATATGGACTTTGTTTGAGGATCTTTCTTCATCAATTTGTCCCAAAAATTATTATAATAAGTTCTGTATAGACAAGGGATTTGTTCCTCAGTGAAATCTACTTCTGCAACCCATTTATGAATCCATGGAACAGAGAATTCTATAAAAAAATATATTTGTTCAATTTGTTGAAAATAACAAATATGTTCTTGATGATATAACTTGTTGAGATCTGGGGAAACCTTGACCCATTCTTTGTATAACTTGAGAAATGGTTCGGGCAATATTTTTATTGTTGGCCCGTGGTATGACCACCAGTTTAAAAACCAATTTGGTATAGGATTCACAAATATCTTGGCACATACTTTTATAAACCAAGTATGTTTATGCCTCTCATTGTTATAACAGAGAACTTTATTAAATGCCTGGATATAATCCCAATAGGTAAAGCTCACCATGACTTTGTTTAGACTGAATTGTCGTTCAGTCATTGAGGAAATACCCCAATCTTCAATATGAATGACGTGTTTTATAATCATTTTGGAGAAGTTATAAACATTCTCACTTGTATTGTATCCTAAAAAATGTTGAAATTCAACACCTGTGCTTATCAGCAGAGTCTCGTAATACTTCCGAGTTTTGTATGACTCACCCGGGAAATAAAGCCCATTAACTAAATACCTCTGGAATATCTTCCAAGGTTCTTCTCTTCTCTGGATGTCAGAGTTTTCTAAGAGAAATATCATTTCTCTTTTTTCTACCTTTTCATATGTTTTGTTATCATCAACTTCTTCTTTGGCGATTGAAGCAAAAGAATCACCTTGCTTTTGAGTTAGAAACTCCTAAAGTTTAGCATATAATGGATCACTTTCTGGAATATCTTCCAGATGTATTGATGATGAAGCTTTTTCTTGTGCTCTAGAGTTTAAGTTATATAAACTCATTCCTCCCTTTTGTATAATTGGAGTACTAGATGATGAAGATCCGTATGATGATCTTGATGAACTTGGGGATGATCTTCCCCTTCCACGAGTATAACTGCCTTTTCCTCTAGCCTTGCTTATCCAAGGAGGATCCATCCTGCAAACATAGCATTTAGTTTTAATCATTCAAGAGGTTATATTTTTAATCATTCAAGAGGTTATAAACTTCATCACAATAAAATCTTTCATAAAGCTCTTGTTCAATCATGTAATTATTGACGATATCAATCACCATTCCGTCTATAATTTTCCATAATATAAGTTCCTTTAAATCTCTATTAAGAGGAACTGCCTTCAAAATTGAAACCAAATCTTTATCAGGAAAGAAGTCAAGAAAACTCATCAGAAGCAAGATATTCTCTTGATAAGAAGTCTGGGAGGGAATTATCACTTCCCTTTTTATACTGAATTTCGAAATCAAAAGGGGCTAATTGTGCCTGCCACCTAGCAAAAATTAGCTTAGACGCATCATGTTTAAAATCTTTATCGAACATATATTTGACTGACTGAGCATCAATTTTTATTCAAAATATTTTATTATATAAATCATCTTGAAATTTTAAAACACACTTAACGATAGTTAACATTTCATGAGCTACCGTTGCATATTTTTTCTGAGCATCGCTCCATTTTCCTGAATGAACTCGAATAAGATATTCATTTTTATCATGCGGATTAATTTGTTTCAATATACCTCCATACCCAATATTAGACGCATCCGTCTCTACAATTTTTGGCCAAGCAGGATTAGCAAGGGTTAAACAAGGTAAAGATTTAACTCTTTCTTTAATAGTCTTGACAAGATCTGTGAGACTATTTGTCCAAGGCTTTTTTTGATCTTTTTTTAGCCTGTCGTATAACATAGCTAAATCTCGAGATAAATTCTTGTAGAATGGGGAAATGTAGTTTAAACTTCCCAGAAATCGCTGCAATTGCATCTTATCTGTAATAATATCAGGGAATTTCGATGCGAATTCAATAGATCGCTGAATAGGAGTCATTTTTCCTTGACAAATCAAATGACCCAAAAATCTAACTTCTATTTGAAAAAGACTCATTTTAGGTTTAGATATGACCAAACCATTTTGAATAACTATTTTCTTAAAAATGTCTAAATGCTTAATATGCATTTCAAGAGTCTTTGAGTATACCAAAATATCATCAATATAAACTATGATGAAATCCAAATACGGATTGAAAACATCATTCATTATCTTTTCAAATTCTGATGGAGCATTTTTTAACCCAAAAGGCATTGCATTCCATTCCTACTGTCCAAACAGAACATTAAATGCCGTTCTATATGAATGGTCTTTAAATATTTGGATTTGCCAATATCCAGATTTTAAATCAAATTTTGAAAAGATATTAGCATCATATAATATGGTTAATAAATCTCTTTTATTAGGAATAGGATATCTAAACCATTTTAAAAATTTATTTAGAGGTTTATAAGTTATAACTAACCTGGGAACGCCTCGTTCTTTTTCTGCTGCGTTATTAACATAAAAAGCAGTACACGACCATGGTGATTTGGAAGGCTTTATCAATCCTTTTTGTAATAAATTATCAATTTCTTTTTTGCAGAATTCAACCAATTCAGTATTCATCTGACAAGGACGAGATTTAGTAGGGATATTTTCTTCAGAGAAATCATCTTCATATGGAAGAGTTACAATATGCTTTTTTCGATTACAAAAAGAACTAGGATGATCAGCACAAATATCAATGACCATTTTTTCAGAAATGAGTTTAATATTTTCCTGTACTTTAGCAGATTTTAAAGTATCGAATATATTCATACTAAATATCTCAAGTTGTAAATAATCAACATGCTTTTGTTTCATTTCAATTAGAGCATTAATATCTCTAAAAATAGGCTCGATGATAAAAGTATAACTAATATCTTGATTTTTATAAGTAGCAGAAAATCCTTTAGCATTTATATTAGTAAAAGGATAAATTATATTTATAGAAGGAGTTCCTAGAATAATAGGAGGGTATAACTGATTTTTTACTAAGAAAAAGAAGTGAGGAATACAAACTTTATTATGGCAAATACGAGTATTAGATAATTTATACATTATATCCAAAGCATGACCAGAAGCAGATTTAACCATATGAGTTGTTTTTTCAAAATATTTAGTAGGTACTAGACCTTCTTGAATGCAACTCACATCAGCGCCACTATCAATCATAGCAATGTTAGTTATAGAAAAAGTATTATCAATTAATATAGTACATTTAACATACCATTTATGAGCTGTAACAATTTGCATCATTCCTAAAAACATATTTTGTTTCGGATCAATATTCAAAGTGTTGGCAAGAGTATTTTTTCTTCAGCAGTAGATTCATCAACCTTATTTTTTCCTTTGCTATTAGCAGACTCAATCTGAGTAAGACGGTGATCACATATAATATGGTTTTGTTTAAGAAATTTAATTTCTTCCTTCAAATGTTCAATTTCTCCTTTTAAATCATCAAAAGAGGTATCACGAATAACCATGGTTTGTTTAGAAGAGAGTCTATTATGAACTTCAGACAAGGAGTAAGGAGCAGAATATTTAAAATCATCTTTAACCTTTTTATCACTAGGAATACTAGTTGAAGAGCTAGTTTTACTAGCAACCAATTATATGATCTTTTCACGAAGAGTATTATCGGTAACTTCTTTTAGAACTTCTATCACATTGTCTGCAGTGATAGTGAACATATTCATGTCTTCAAACTGAGATTGCAGCTTGTAAAATTCATCATGTTCGCAGTGACAAGTATCACCATGACATTTGCAAGCATTATTCGAATCTTGATGGACCTTAGAAGGCTCAGGTTGCTCATCCTCCGTTGCATAACTTGCTTCAAAATCATCATAATCTGATTCGGAACCAGAAGTATATAGAAAACTATAATTCTTCTCTTGAATATCATCATCACGTTCTAGAGTCTTAAGCTTTTCCAGCTTACAATCTGGAGCTATATGCCCAAATTTTCCACATTTATAACACCTAATCTTATCAAGATTTCGCCTTGACCTATTCCTGGTAAATCTATGAGATTTACAATGAGTCCTACACTCATCTCTTTCTTCACTAGTCCTTCTTCTAGATCTTCTTTTCTTATGATGAGATCTATGAGATTCTGATTTAGAAGTTTCTCGGTTGGTGCTTTTTGAAGCATTCGGTAAACCGAATTGAGTACAAACATCTCCTAATTGAGACTTTTCTCTAAGCTTATCCATCTTAAGCTGTCTTGAAAGTTTTAACTCATTGCACAAATTTATGCCTTCTTGCGTACAAGCCCCAATAAGCTTTTCATAAGTAAAATCACTATAGGGAATAATTCCTTGTGGATTTCTAAGAGTCTTTTTTACTCTTTCTGCAAATAAAGAAGGTAAGCCATCAATAAATTTGGCTTTCCAGAATTCTAAACCGTTTTCGGGAAGTTCCATGACCCGACTTAAATAAGTGTCTTTATACCATCTAAACTCACCTAAATGTCTACATCTAAGACCATTTAGAAGAGATCTAATGGTTTCATATTGATTGGTAAATCTACCACTAAAATGTTCAAGAATAGTCAAAATAAGTGTATACACAACGTCTTCTCTATTTTGAACAAGGGCAAAGCCTAAATTGTCATGACCTTCATTTGCTGCCTTAGCATTAATTACTGCTGCTCTCGCATCAGAGGGCATATAATTATCCCACCATCCTCTTAGTTGACTGGTAAATCCTGCAATAATCATCTTGCAGATGGTCCTGTCAGTGTTATTGACACTTTTGCAGATAGTAGCGTACATAAGCATCTTATGAACCATAATCGTCAGCTGCCTATCAGTTAACCCATCGAGATTCCATTCACAAATCTCACTTCCACTATAAGAAGTGTTAGTTTGATTCTAATCTCTTTCCTCTATTAAAACATCTTGAGGAGTAGGCCTGGGATAGTAATATGTTTGCATGCTAGGTTTTCTAGCATAAGCAGTATTACCACTATTCTTCTTTGGATACCCATGAAGTTTATTAACTTCCATTTCCATTTGAGTTTTGAAATCAAAAGTGGCTTCCATCTCATCTGCAAAATCTTCAGTGAGACTAATCGGTTTCGCACTTGCACCAAATTGAGAAAACTTTTTATCAAGAAGATTTTCAAGGTCGTGCAAAGGTCTAAGAATAAAATCCTGAATCTCAGGAGGCCTTTGAATATGAACATCAGGCTGTTTTGACGAAGAAGCCTGTTCCGAAACTTGTTTCACAGATTTTAGCTTACTATCAATTTGAACAATCAGATTAGACAGACTATCTAATTTTTTGTCTAGAGAACAAATATGTTCACCAATAACTTTGACATATAGACCCAAATAATTATTTTGAGAAATAAGACGATTAATTTCATTTATACTTACTGCGGCGACATCATTATCAATAAATTTATGAAAAGCAGTAAAAGTAATACCAGTATTATTTGGTAAAATAAACGGAGCTTGAGGAGGATAAATGGATTGAATAATATTACCTGATTCATCTTTGTAAGATCGTTCAAGAACGTTGATGAATAAAGGCAAATAAGTGGTTATAAACCAAGGCACAAAAAACATAATATGATTATGTAATGCACAAGTTTCATAAAACTCTTGAGAAATATTATTTAAATCTTCTTTACTATAAGTGTCAAAAAACCAAGTTTTAAACCGGTTCCATTTTTCATTTAAAAATTCGTTTTGAATATATTTTCTTGCCAGTGAACCTGGACTAAAATCAATTTGATGTTCACTCATCATTAAGTATCATTAAGATTAAAATCCATCTCGGATACAGAAGGAATATCCTTATCAGAAATATCAGATGCTTTGTCATTCGTTTGAACAATGTTTAACCGAGGATCAATTTTAATTTTTTGTTTTTCTGCAGATATAACTGTTGATAAAGTATGTAATGAAGCAGCGCGATTTCTTGCTGGACCATAACAAGGTTCTATCGGAGAAATATGTTGAATAGCCAGTCTTCTATCAGAAGCAAAAGAATGTCTACTATAAGGAACACTTTTTTCATCAAACTGCATACAAATTTTTCCATCGGAATTTTGACTAATATGAGAATATTCAGAATTAGTGACAGCATCGGTCATTTGCTCAGGGGGTATAACAGAATCTAAAATCCAAGTGGTAGGAAAATTAATTTCTTCCCATTTTATAGGTCTTCTAGTAGTGACCTTAGATCTGGCGAAATTAGTTTCTACTAAAATAGTTTGATCAGATGTATCATATAACTTACATCTAGGATTCAAAGTAGCAAGTAATTTATAATAGATTCTATACGACAAGCAAATTAATTCAGATCCAGGTGCATAGTTATAACCATGTGTTTTAACATTTAAGGTTAAAGCATCTAATATATTAGAATCAGTCAAAGATAACTGCAAATTGGGCTGAGCATTAAAATAAACTGGACCATAAGCCACCATAGATTCTATCGAATCCATCAAGGATTGACAAAAAATTAAATTCCTCGCATCTCGTAGAGCAGCTAAGAAAGTCTCTGGTAACCCTTTAAGAATTAAAGGTTTAAAAGCAATTTGAACCATGCCAATATGCAAAAATTTATACTGAGATTTAAATAATTCAATATCACGCTTATTTAATAAACGAATAGTTTGTTCGGATGAGTTTGGCGTCAAGGATTGTTCAGTTGTTTTAATCAACTGTTTATTACAAATCTTATCAAACCAACCATAATCATAAATGGTTTTTATATTAACTTTCGGAATAGTCCATTTGTTTAACCAATCAAGATTTTGAGGTATATCTACCTCTTCCAGTCAAGTGCTTTTAATATCTTCTTGATCCATAAAAGTGAGAATATATCTAAGCCGAAATTCTTCACATCAATTATATATATACCATGAAAGTTCCAAGGCTCTGATACCAACGATACAGGATCACTGAAAAACAAAAAATAAAAATTGATCCTCGGTTAAACATCGTCCAAACGAATGATAAAGCATATGATATTTCTGATAAGGATATTCCTTCTGTATCCGAGATGGATTTTAATCTTAATGATACTTAATGATGAGTGAACATCAAATTGATTTTAGTCCAGGTTCACTGGCAAGAAAATATATTCAAAACGAATTTTTAAATGAAAAATGGAACCGGTTTAAAACTTGGTTTTTTGACGCTTATAGTAAAGAAGATTTAAATAATATTTCTCAAGAGTTTTATGAAACTTGTGCATTACATAATCATATTATGTTTTTTGTGCCTTGGTTTATAACCACTTATTTGCCTTTATTCATCAACGTTCTTGAACGATCTTACAAAGATGAATCGGGTAATATTATTCAATCCATTTATCCTCCTCAAGCTCCGTTTATTTTACCAAATAATACTGGTATTACTTTTACTGCTTTTCATAAATTTATTGATAATGATGTCGCCGCAGTAAGTATAAATGAAATTAATCGTCTTATTTCTCAAAATAATTATTTGGGTCTATATGTCAAAGTTATTGGTGAACATATTTGTTCTCTAGACAAAAAATTAGATAGCCTGTCTAATCTGATTGTTCAAATTGATAGTAAGCTAAAATCTGTGAAACAAGTTTCGGAACAGGCTTCTTCGTCAAAACAGCCTGATGTTCATATTCAAAGGCCTCCTGAGATTCAGGATTTTATTCTTAGACCTTTGCACGACCTTGAAAATCTTCTTGATAAAAAGTTTTCTCAATTTGGTGCAAGTGCGAAACCGATAAGTCTCGCTGAAGATTTTGCAGATGAGATGGAAGCCACTTTTGATTTCAAAACTCAAATGGAAATGGAAGTTAATAAACTTCATGGGTATCCAAAGAAGAATAGTGGTAATACTGCTTATGCTAGAAAACCTAGCATGCAAACATATTACTATCCCAGGCCTACTCCTCAAGATGTTTTAATAGAGGAAAGAGATTGGAATCAAACTAACACTTCTTATAGTGGAAGTGAGATTTATGAATGGAATCTCGATGGGCTAACTGATAGGCAGTTGACGATTATGGTTCATAGGATGCTTATGTATGCTACTATTTGCAAAAGTGTCAATAACACTGACAGGACCATCTGCAAGATGATTATTGCAGGATTTACCGGTCAACTAAGAGGATGGTGGGATAATTATATGCCCTCTGATGCGAGAGCAGCAGTAATTAATGCTAAGGCAGCAAATGAAGGTCATGACAATTTAGGCTTTGCCCTTGTTCAAAATAGAGAAGACGTTGTGTATACACTTATTTTGACTATTCTTGAACATTTTAGTGGTAGATTTACCAATCAATATGAAACCATTAGATCTCTTCTAAATGGTCTTAGATGTAGACATTTAGGTGAGTTTAGATGGTATAAAGACACTTATTTAAGTCGGGTCATGGAACTTCCCGAAAACGGTTTAGAATTCTGGAAAGCCAAATTTATTGATGGCTAACCTTCTTTATTTGCAGAAAGAGTAAAAAAGACTCTTAGAAATCCTCAAGGAATTATTCCCTATAGTGATTTTACTTATGAAAAGCTTATTGGGGCTTGTACGCAAGAAGGCATAAATTTGTGCAATGAGTTAAAACTTTCAAGACAGCTTAAGATGGATAAGCTTAGAGAAAAGTCTCAATTAGGAGATTTTTGTACTCAATTCGGTTTACCAGATGCTTCAAAAAGCACCAACCGAGAAACTTCTAAATCAGAATCTCATAGATCTCATCAAAAGAAAAGAAGATCTAGAAGAAAGACTAGAGAAGAAAGAGATGAGCGTAGGACTCATCGTAAATCTCATAGATTTACCAGGAATAGGTCAAGGCAAAATCTTGATAAGATTAAGTGTTATAAATGTGGAAAATTTGGGCATATAGCTCCAAATTGTAAGCTGGAAAAGCTTAAGACTCTAGAACTTGATGATGATATTCAAGAGAAGATTTATAGTTTTATATATACTTCTGGTTTCGAATCAGATTATGATGATTCTGAAGCAAGTTATGCAACGGAGGAAGAGCAACCTGAGCCTTGTAAGGTCCATCAAGATTCGAATAATACTTGCAAATGTCATGGTGATACTTGTCACTGCGTACATGATGAATTTTACAAGCTGCAATCTCAGTTTGAAAACATGAATATGTTCACTATCACTGCAGACAATGTGATAGAAGTTCTAAAAGAAGTTACCGATAATACTCTTCGTGAAAAGATCATTCAATTGGCTGCTAGTAAAACTAGCTCTTCAACTAGTATTCTTAGTGATAAAAAGGTTAAAGATGATTTTAATTATTCTGCTCCTTACTCCTTGTCTGAAGTTCATAATAGACTCTCTTCTAAATAAACCATGGTTATTCGTGATACCTCTTTTGATGATTTAAAAGGAGAAATTGAACATTTGAAGGAAGAAATTAAATTTCTTAAACAAAACCATATTATTAGTGATCACCGTCTTACTCAAATTGAGTTTGCTAATAGCAAAGGAAAAAATAAGGTTGATGAATCTGCTGCTGAAGAAAATACTCTTGCCAACACTTTGAATATTAATCCGAAACAAAATATGTTTTTAGGAATGATGTAAATTGTTACAGCTCATAAATGGTATGTTAAATGTACTATATTAATTGATACTTTTTCTATAACTAACATTGCTATGATTGATAGTGGCGCTGATGTGAGTTGCATTCAAGAAGGTCTAGTACCTACTAAATATTTTGAAAAAATAACTCATATGGTTAAATCTGCATCTGGTCATGCTTTGGATATAAAGTATAAATTATCTAATACTCGTATTTGCCAGAATAAAGTTTGTATTCCTCACTTCTTTTTCTTAGTAAAAAATCAGTTATACCCTCCTATTATTCTAGGAACTCCTTTTATAAATGCAATTTATCCTTTTACTACTATAAATGCTAAAGGATTTTCTGCTACTTATAAAAATCAAGATATTAGTTATACTTTTATCACCGAGCCTATTTTTAGAGATATTAATGCTCTAATTGAAATGAAACAAAAGCATGTTGATTATTTACAACTTGAGATATTTAGTATGAATATATTCGATACTTTAAAATCTGCTAAAGTACAGGAAAAGATTAAACTCATTTATGAAAAAATGGCCATTGATATTTGTGCTGATCATCCTAGTCCTTTTTGGAATCGAAAAAAGCATATTGTAACTCTTCCATATGAAGATGATTTCTCTGAAGAAAATATCCCTACTAAATCTCGTCCTTGTCAGATGAATACTGAATTGGTTGAATTCTGCAAAAAAGAAATTGATAATTTATTACAAAAAGGATTGATAAAGCCTTCCAAATCACCATGGTCGTGTACTGCTTTTTATGTTAATAACGCAGCAGAAAAAGAACGAGGCGTTCCCAGGTTAGTTATAACTTATAAACCTCTAAATAAATTTTTAAAATGGTTTAGATATCCTATTCCTAATAAAAGAGATTTATTAACCATATTATATGATGCTAATATCTTTTCAAAATTTGATTTAAAATCTGGATATTGGCAAATCCAAATATTTAAAGACCATTCATATAGAACGGCATTTAATGTTCTGTTTGGACAGTAGGAATGGAATGCAATGCCTTTTGGGTTAAAAAATGCTCCATCAGAATTTGAAAAGATAATGAATGATATTTTCAATCCGTATTTGGATTTCATCATAGTTTATATTGATGATATTTTGGTATACTCAAAGACTCTTGAAATGCATATTAAGCATTTAGACATTTTTAAGAAAATAGTTATTCAAAATGGTTTGGTCATATCTAAACCTAAAATGAGTCTTTTTCAAATAGAAGTTAGATTTTTGGGTCATTTGATTTGTCAAGGAAAAATGACTCCTATTCAGCGATCTATTGAATTCGCATCGAAATTCCCTGATATTATTACAGATAAGATGCAATTGCAGCGATTTCTGGGAAGTTTAAACTACATTTCCCCATTCTACAAGAATTTATCTCGAGATTTAGCTACGTTATACGACAGGCTAAAAAAAGATCAGAAAAAGCCTTGGACAAATAGTCTCACAGATCTTGTCAAGACTATTAAAGAAAGAGTTAAATCTTTACCTTGTTTAACCCTTGCTAATCCTGCTTGGCCAAAAATTGTAGAGACAGATGCGTCTAATATTGGGTATGGAGGTATATTGAAACAAATTAATCCGCATGATAAAAATGAATATCTTATTCGATTTCATTCAGGAAAATGGACCGACGCTCAGAAAAAATATGCAACGGTAGCTCATGAAATGTTAACTATCGTTAAGTGCGTTTTAAAATTTCAAGATGATTTATATAATCAAAAATTTTGAATAAAAACTGATGCTCAGTCAGTCAAATATATGTTTGATAAAGATTTTAAATATGATGCGTCTAAGCTAATTTTTGCTAGGTGGCAGGCACAATTAGCCCCTTTTAATTTCGAAATTCAGTATAAAAAGGGAAGTGATAATTCCCTCTCAGACTTCTTATCAAGAGAATATCTTGCTTCTGATGGTTTTCTTGACTTCTTTCCTGATAAAGATTTGGTTACGATTTTGAAGGCAGTTCCTCTTAATAGAGATTTAAAGGAACTTATATTACGGAAAATTATAGACGGAATGGTAATTGATATCGTCAATAATTACATGATTGAACAAGAGCTTTATGAAAGATTTTATTGTGATGAAGTTTATAACCTCTTGAATGATTAAAAATATAACCTCTTGAATGATTAAAACTAAATGTTATGTTTGCAGGATGGATCCTCTTTGGATAACCAAGGCTAGAGGAAAAGGCAGTTATACTCGTGAAAGGGGAAGATCATCCCCAAGTTCATCAAGATCATCATACGGATCTTCATCATCTAGTACTCCAATTATACAAAAGGGAGGAATGAGTTTATATAACTTAAACTCTAGAGCACAAGAAAAAGCTTCATCATCAATACATCTGGAAGATATTTCAGAAAGTGATCCATTATATGCTAAACTTCAGGAGTTTCTAACTCAAAAGCAAGGTGATTCTTTTGCTTCAATCGCCAAAGAAGAAGTTGATGATATCAAAACATATGAAAAGGTAGAAAAAAGAGAAATGATATTTCTCTTAGAAAACTCTGACATCCAGAGAAGAGAAGAACCTTGAAAGATATTCCAGAGGTATTTAGTTAATGGGCTTTATTTCCCGGGTGAGTCATACAAAACTCGGAAGTATTTCGAGACTCTGCTGATAAGCACAGGTGTTGAATTTCAACATTTTTCAGGATATAATACAAGTGAGAATGTTTATAACTTCTCCAAAATGATTATAAAACACGTCATTCATATTGAAGATTGGGGTATTTCCTCAATGACTGAAAGACAATTCAGTCTAAACAAAGTCATGGTGAGCTTTACCTATTGGGATTATATTCAGGCATTTAATAAAGTTCTCTGTTATAACAATGAGAGGCATAAACATACTTGGTTTATAAAGTATGTGCCAAGATATTTGTGAATCCTATACCAAATTGGTTTTTAAACTGGTGGTCATACCACGGGCCAACAATAAAAATATTGCCCGAACCATTTCTCAAGTTATACAAAGAATGGGTCAAGGTTTCCCCAGATCTCAACAAGTTATATCATCAAGAACATATTTGTTATTTTCAACAAATTGAACAAATATATTTTTTTATAGAATTCTCTGTTCCATGGATTCATAAATTGGTTCCAGAAGTAGATTTCACTGAGGAACAAATCTCTTGTCTATACAGAACTTATTATAATAATTTTTGGGACAAGTTGATGAAGAAAGATCCTCAAACAAAGTCCATATACGGACAAGAACTGCTAGATCTAATTACGAAAACCGTACACGATTATAAATCAATTCCTAATAAAGGAATTATGACTGATGACTCGACCTCCGTAAAACATATGCCTAGAAAAATTTCTAATCATGATGAAGGAGAACAAAATGAAATGATTATGAGATATCTAGAAGAAGTCAAGAAGAAGATTCTTCTAAATATAAGTCATTACGCAAAATCAGATTCTTAAATGCGTAGTGAAACAAGTGAAGATATGCACGAAGCCCAACAATATGAAGAAGAAAGTCCAGTGGATGCACTGAAGAAAGCCAAAGATTTTTTGGCAAAATTAAAGGACAAAGTGTAAAGCTTAGGCGCATCGGTAGCGGGCCCGCACTACTGTAGCAACACTGTTCACCAACAGTAGATACACTGTTACCAGTACCCAGATAGGGGCCCAGTATCCTGTACATAGATGCTTTCTTTTTTCTATAAATAGGTTTGTTTTTCTTTAATTAAGGGCAGGTTTTAGAAACCCTCTCTCCTTCTTCCTACTCTCTCCCCACTTGTAAAATATTTTCAAGTATTGTAAGCTTACCGAACTTTGGCTGGAGGAATAGTAAAGTGTGCTGTTTGGTACAAGGTACTTCCTTTTATTTTCAATTTTTATCTCTGAGTTAAGTCATGACTATGTCCGGCTAAAAAATTATATCTATGCCGGATAACTAACTTCTCTTTTATATAGACCATGAACGGCTCTAAGCTTTATTTAAATATAGAAGAATTTTAGTATGGCTTCTCGACTTGGTTCCGAGATTGAGGTACAGTCAGATCTAGTACTACTTTTATTGGCTTTGTCTTTATAACTCCGTCTGATGAGTCGTGTTTTTTAGCCCGAAATTGAGTTTGATAAGTAGGGCGCCTCATACCCGGTTAGAACTATCAGACAATGGGCTTAATAAAAGTATGTATTAGCTTCTTGACAGACCCTTTGCTTGGGTAAAATAATTAAACCATGCAGTCTGAGAAACTACGTTAAAATTCTTGTGTATTTCGATTCTTATGTAGTTAGACTACCTCTAAGGATATTGACTTGCTTGATCTATGACTGGGCGGACCACCGCCAGGTCAGTGATCGTATTATTATTATTATTATTGTTATTATTATTATTATTAGACGCATCCGTCTCTACAATTTTTGGCCAAGCAGGATTAGCAAGGGTTAAACAAGGTAAAGATTTAACTCTTTCTTTAATAGTCTTGACAAGATCTGTGAGACTATTAGTCCAAGCCTTTTTATGATCTTTTTTTAGTGTCTGCTATAAGGAATACTTTTTTCATCAAACTGCATACAGATTTTTCCATCGGAATTTTGACTAATATGAGAATATTCAGAATAAAAGAATTTTAATATGGCTTCTCGACTTGGTTTCGAGATTGCGATACAGTCAGATCTAGTACTACTTTTATTGGCTTTGTCTTTATGACTCCGTCTTATGAGCCGTGGTTTTTAGCCCGAAATTGAGTTTGATAAGTAGGGTGCCTCATACCCGGTTAGAACTTATTATTATTATTATTATTATTATTATTATTATTA
>NC_064289.1:36600061-36742530 GCF_019186545.1 Solanum stenotomum | reverse complement strand
CATTTTCTTTTCTTTTTTTGGGTTAAATCATACACTAAATACTAGTAGCTTGTAGAGTGATTCTTTGTAAACAAATTGTCAACATATATTAATTTTTCTACGAAATAAATATTTTCTCTTTAGATTGTGATACTCTTCATATTTTGTGTCTCTCATTGAATACCAAAAATATTATTGTTAATTTATTATGACCATATAAGTACTATTATTTTGGTAATTTCAATCGTAAAAAATATTTAATATAGATAAAACATTAGTATGTACTACAAATTTTAACTTGTGATTGAAAATAATTATTAACTATGAAATATTTATCAAAATAACAGTGTTATGGCTATATTATTTTATCATGACAAATAATTATACTTTTTATGTCAACTATTGCCACAATTATTTAGTACAAAAAAAATAAAAAAATTGTCTATAATATTTTATTTTAAATCATTTCTTGTGGCTAAAAGGATATTGTTACTTCAACAAATTTTAACCAGATCATGGCAAAATTGAATAATTATCTATGCAATTTTGATATAGCAAAAAATTCATGACTATATTATCTAATATTGCCACAATTTTTATAACTTCAAGAAAAGTTATTGTTTAGCCAGAGATTTGCTTCAACAATAATGTATTGTAGCTAAAAGTTATTATTACTACGATAAATTTTAGCTTGTCGCAAAAAATAATAATTAGTTACGAAATATTATGAAAGCAAAATAATTTATGGCTATTTCACTAAAGTTTTGCCACAATCTTTTATTACTTGAAGCAAGATTATTTATTTAGATACAATATTTGTTTTAAATTATATATTGTAGCTAAAAGATTACTATTGCTAGAGTTAATTTTATTGCGTGGCAAAAACTTATAATTAGCTATAAAATTTCACCGTAGCAGAAAAATTATAGCTATTTAGGTACTTATTGCTACGGTAGGTAGCAATTATAACAAAAATTAGGATTTAGCTTTGTCAATTTGATTTTCGTGGCTAAGAAATTTGACAAATTTTTATATAGCCACAAAATTCAAATTTTTGTGGCAATTACTAAATAATAGCTACGATTTTCAAATTCATAGCTTAAATTTTGTAGCTATAAATCCATTATCTTGTAGAGCGCGATCACTTAGTCCGAGTTAATGACTTTAGTGTTGAGATACCTCCTATTCAGTCAGTTCCTATAGTAAAAGAGTTTTCAGAAGTCTTTCCAGATGATCTACCCAGAATCCCTCCTAAGAGAGAAATAGACTTCAGCATAGTCTTCAGCATAGACATTCTTCCCGATACTCGTCCTATCTTATTTCGCCATATAGAATGGCACCAGCAGAGTTGAAAGAGCTTAAAGAATAGTTGAAAGATCTGCTAGATAAGGGTTTCATTCGACCAAGTGTCTCACATTGGGGGCGCTCCGATCTTATTTGTCAGAAAGAAAGATGGTTCCCTTAGGATGTGTATAGATTATCACCAATTGAACAAGGGTACCATCAAGAATAAGTATCCTCTTTCGAGAATTAATGATCTTTTCGATTAGCTTCGGGGTGCTTCTTGTTTTTCTAAGATAGACCTCAGATCTGGCTACCATCAGTTGAAAGTAAGGGAGCTATTCCCAAGATAGCATTCAGGACCCGTTATGGTCATCATGAGTTTCTGGTCATGTCATTTGGTTTAACCAATGCACCCGCAGTGTTCATGGACCTTATGAATAGAGTATTCAAGCTTTATTTGGATATGTTTGTTATTGTTTTCATTGATGACATTCTATCTATTAGAGGAATAAGGAAGATCATGCTAGCCTTCTCAGAATAGTTCTTCAGACTTTGAAAGATAAGGAGTTATATGCTAAGTTCTCTAAATGTGAGTTTTTGGCTTGAATTTGTGGAATTCTTGGGCCACATAGTTTCCGGTGATAGAATTAGAGTTGATACCCAAAAGATAGAGGCAGTGCAGAGTTGGCCTAGACTCATATCTCAAACTTATATTAGGAGTTTCTTGGGTTTGGCTGGCTATTATAGAAGGTTCGTAGAGTGGTTCTCATCTATTTCGTCCCCTTTGACCAACTTGACTCAGAAGATAGTGAAGTTTGAATGGTCTGAAGCTTGTGAGAAAAGCTTTTAGGAATTGAAAAAGAGGTTGACTACTGCCCAGTATTGACCTTACCAAAAGGTACGCAAGGTTTTGTTGTGTATTGTGATGCATCTAGAGTTGGTTTGGGTTGTGTGTTAATGCATAATGGCAATGTTATAGCGTATGCCTCCAGACAATTGAAAGTTCATGAGAAGAACTACCCAACCCATGACTTAGAGTTGGTTGCTTAGTATTTTCTTTGAAGATATGGCGTCATTATTTGTATGGTGTGTATGTTTATGTATTCACTGATCACAAGATTCTTCAGTACGTATTTACTCAGAAAGAGCTTAATCTTAGACAAAAAGAGGTGGTTAGAATTACTCAAGGATTACGACATGAGTATTCTTTACCACCCAGGTAAGGCTAATGTTGTTGTTGATTCCTTGAGTAGGTTTTCAATGGGTAGTCCCTCCCATTTTGAGGAGGATATGAAAGAACTAGCAAGATATGTGCATAGATTAGCACATTTAGGAGTCCGACTAATGGATTCCACAGAAGGAGGAATAGTGGTAATAAATGGGGCTGAATCTTCATTAGTGTCAGAAGTGAAAGAGAAGCAAGACCAAGATCCTATTTTGCTTGAATTGAAGGCAAATGTTCATAAGAAAAAAGTATTAGCTTTAGAACAAGGGGGAGATGTCGTATTGAGATATCAAGGTAGATTGTGTGTACCAATGGTGGATGGACTCCAAGAGAGGATCATGGAGGAAGCTCATAACTCCAGATATTCCATTCATCCGGGTTCCACAAAGATGTATCGTGATTTGAGAGAATTCTATTGGTGGAGTAGCATGAAGAAAGGCTTCGCAGAGTTTGTTGTTAAGTGTCCAAATTGCCAACAAGTTAAAGTAGAGTATCAAAGGCCCGATGGTTTGGCTCAGAATATAGAACTTCCGGAATGGAATTGGGAGATGATTAATACGGATTTCATCACAAGTTTACCAACGTCTCGCAGGCAACATGATTCCACTTGGGTGATTGTTGATAGAATGACAAAATCAGCCCACTTTTTGCCGGTGAAGACTACCCATTTAGCAGAAGATTATGCTAAGCTATATATTTAAGAAGTGGTAAGACTTCATGGGGTTCCCTCCATTATTTCAGACAGAGGTGCACAATTTACTGCACAGTTTTGGAAGTCTTTTCAGAAAGGCTTGGGTTCAAAGGTGAACTTGAGTACTGCTTTTCATCCTCAGACTGATGGGAAAGCGGAGCGGACCATTCAGACCTTAGAGGATATGTTCAGGGGGTGCGTGATCGATTTTAAAGGTAATTGGGATGATCACCTACCTCTCATTGAGTTTGCCTACAACAATAGTTGCCACTTTAGCATCCTAATGGCTCCTTATGAAGCTCTTTATGGGAGAAGATGCAGATCTCCAATTGGATGGTTTGAAGTAAGTGAAGTTAGGTTGATAGGATCAGATGTAGTGCATCAAGCTATGGAGAAGGTGAAAGTAACTCAAGAGAGGTTGAAAACGGAGCAAAGTCGTCAGAAATCCTACACTGATGTTAGGAGAAGGGAGTTAGAGTTTGGGTGTATTTGAAAGTTTCACTCATGAAGGGGGTTATGAGATTTGGTAAGAAGGGGAAGCTTAGTCCCCGGTATATTGGACCTTATAGAATATCCAAGAGGATTGGCAAAGTAGCTTATGAGTTAGAGCTACCACAAGAGTTAGCAGCGGTTCATCCGGTATTTCATGTTTCCATGTTGAAGAAGTGCATGGGAGATCCTTCACTTATCATACCAACTGAAGATATTGGGATCAAGGATAGCCTATCCTATGAAAAGATTCTGGTTCAGATTTTAGATCGCCAAGTTCGCAAGTTGAGGACTAAGGAAGTAGCATAATCAAAGTCATTTGGAGGAACCAATTTGTTGAGGAAGCTAGTTGGGAAGCTGAGGAGGATATGAAGAAGAGATATCCGCATCTCTTCGAATCCGGAGAAGTTCCAAATCAAGGTACTAATCCTTTCCATAACATTTTATTTATAAATTGGCATGTTGTGTTTGCTTTGCTTGTTGGGTGTTTGAAATGTATGACTGATATTACACCCTTAGCCTAGTAAGAGTAATCTCATTCGAGGACAAATGTTCCCAAGGGGGAGATATTGTAACATCCCGGAAATTGAAATAACTAGGAAAGAGTTAAGAGTTAAGGAAAGAATCACTTTTGGAAAGTATATGAAAGTTTGGAAAATTGAGTTTTTGGTTAACTTCAAACGGCCATAAATACTAGATTAGGATGAGTTAGGTGTATTTTCAGATATGGTTGGAAATCTCTTGGAATAATCTTTCCAACGCCGCTGAGTTTGCGCGATTCCGAGTTTGTATGAGTGAGTTATGCCCTTTGAAAGTTTGGTTGTTTGATTAAGGAAAGTCTAATCCGGATTTTGGAAGGGTAATTTAGTCTTTTCCTTACCTAATTATTCTAATTCGTTTTTAGGAGTTAATTGGGGTAAAATCAGATTTTTGTTAGCTTAGAAAAGTTGAAGTTTCACGCTACGGCTTGGAGAAAAGAGAAAAGAGGAGAAGGGAGAAGAGAAATCAAGATTCGTCAAAGATCGTCGAGTTTAGCTTGTGGATTTCATCAAGGGGGGATCTCTACGAGGTATGTGAGATCACATAGCGTTGTTTTAGTTCACCCACGCGCCAACCATAATTTAATTCAGCGAATTTAAGTCTTTAAAAGTTTAGAAATTGAGTTCTTAATGCACATTGCTGTAAGTTTCGTTTGAATTTCTTGTGGGTTGTGTTATTGGAATTTCTTGCAATTTGATTCATGTTTTTGGGTGTAATTTCGGTCTGAATCTATCATATATTGAGGGTATAAATGATTCTAAGTGTTTGGGGAAGGAACCATTGAAGTTTAGAGGGTTTAGAGTTGAAAAACGAGCAAGAAAAGTCGTAGAAGACCTGGGAAAAGGGGTGGGGCGTCACACCAGCCAGCGCGCTCCAAAAGTTCTTCTGAAGTTTCACCTTTGGGGCGCCGCGCCGTCCAGCGTTCCCTAGGTCTGGTTCTGAAATTCAAGGGCTGGCGCCCCGTGCCTCTCAGAACGCCAAGGACGCCAGTTCTTCCCATTTCTTCTTCACCTTTTCGAACTTGTTCTTTAGAAATGTACCTATGTTTTCTAGTTAATTCCAACACTCTAAGGTACATCTAAACATCATGAAATCATCCATAAACATGAGACCATGAACCTTGAATCCATAATCCAATTCAAGGAAAGTTAGGATCAAAGTCAAGTCTAGAAGCTAAGAAGCAACTCAAGAGAAGTTTATAAAGTTTTCAAAAATCTTTCACAAACGTTTTAACTTTGTTTAAAGACTTAAGTTTCAAGTTGAGTAAAGGGTAAAGTGTTGAGTTCATTTCTCCAAAAGCTATAAGGGAACTAAGTATTCCCAAGAGTTTAAAATGTTTTCATATTTGAACAAAAAAAGGAAACACCGATTTCCAAGAGAGCTTTTAAGTTAAAGTTTTGAGTAATTATCTCAAACAAAGAAAGAAGTTTTGATTTAAATCATATGAGTTTAGTATATTTTTGGAGTAGTATTGAGCACCGATATGGGGATGTGAGTTCATATTAACTCAAGTCTCCATAAACCATGTAGCCATCATGGGTAGTAAAGGATCATACTTTTTAGATGACTCCTTGAGATGCTTTTAACATACACTAGTGGTTACACTTAGTTAAGGCGTTCTATATGAAGGCAGAGTATATGACAGATCTGGCAGCGTGGGCAAGACGTTGTATCACCACTTAGGCTCATAGTGGTGGTTGTAGGTTAGAGAATCTCCCACAGAAACTATATTACCTTATTATATGAGTAAAGTTTAGTTTGTTATTGCTTTTTCTTTAACAAACTAAGTTGTTTTCCACTGTTTTTACAAGCTTTCTATACATTGCATGTGATTTATTGCTTTATATTGAGTTAAGTTATTCAGGAGTTGAGTAAAGCCAAGGTAAGTGTTCCTTTCAGATCATATTCAAGCTTAAGTTGTGTTTAGCATTCCAACTCGCATACTCGTACATTCAATGTACTGATGCCAGTTGGCCTGCATCGTCTTATGATGCAGACAGAAGTAACCAGGATCAGCATCCAGCGCCTCGTTGATAAGGTTGAGCTTCCGGAGGACTCTTATATCATTTGCTTTCTAGTTTTCAGTTGTTAGGATGATCGGGGGTCCTGTCCCAACATCCCTCTTTATTTTAGAGGCTTCACAGACAGTTAGTAGTTCAATTGTCTTTACATTATCATTTCATATGTTAAGACTTGATTTGCCATTTTGGCCAAGTTGAATGTTTGACTTTATAAGAATTCTCGGTATTTTATTATTCAATTGAGTATAGTGTTATTGATCATTATAAATATGCATAGAGTCTTCCGTTGAGTAAGTAAGTCAGACCAAGGGTTAGTTCGGGGCCAGAAATGGTTCTCGAGTGCCAATTGATGAGTCCACAAATTGAACTCATTTAGGGCTTTATTTTAATAGAAATTGTGTCCTCATATGCTTATTTTATCTCAATATCTGATGAAAACATGTAAGTTTCAGGTATTTCAAGCTTGAAGGAAAGCATGGACATTGCTTCGCAAAAAGAAACAAAAGGGCTTTAAAGAACAAAGAAAATAAAGACATGAGGATTGCCGAGTCCACTTGGCGAGTTGTTGAATGGTCTAACTTCACCTTTTATTCCAATGTGTTGATCCCTGAAGGAAAGGATCAGGACGGCGGAAAAAGGGACTAGTCGACGCATCACTGAGATGTTCCGCGAGGTAGTACTATGTCACCCAATGACCCAGAGCACGACGATGTTGACGGATGGTGCAAGACAGCGATGATCTACATCAATAGGTGAATCGACGAGTTGATCGGCAATTCCGACTAATATCGCCGAATGATCTGCTGCAGAGAAGATTTTTAAAAACTATAAATACTAGTTGAGATTTTTAGCTTAGAAATAAGATTTTTAGTGTCGAACAATTATTATAATTTTCATATAGAATAGTACTTTTTATTTTTGCTCTGAGTTTAAGAGGGTTTTGAAAACTTGAAGAAGAAGAGGGTTTCATCTCTAAGGATTTTGACTTAGGTCTCTTGGATTCTTCATTCTTGGCATGTAACAAGACTTAAATTTTCATACCCATTTGAATGCAAGCTCATTTAGGTATAAATTTCTATCTCTTGATGTGTGGCTGAAAACCCCAATTCTTGGGTGTGATTTTGTGAATATGGGCTAGATTAGTTGTTGGGTCTTGCTTGTTTATAGTTTAAATGTAGTTTAATTTTGATTTCTTTTAGTGGTTGTGCATGAATCTAATGGATTTGTAGTTGCAAATACAAGTTCACTCATGTGTTTTCGGCTTGCTCGACAGATAGGTCGCGAAACCAAGACTACTAAATTGATGGCCTAAGGAGTGGGTCAACATGAGGTTCAGCTCGAGAGAGTGAGTGGGGTAAGGTGTAGGATGGTCTTCATGCGGCAAGTGGGTGTTCGAGAGGAACCCATTTGGAATGGGGTAAGATGCTCGAGAGAGAGCTTATTTCCATTTAAAGCTTAGCCTAGTCAAAATTACTCTATAAGTTTTCTATCAGAAACATGTACCCAACAATCTTGTTTATCCCATGTTCTGATCACATCCCAAGAATTCCCTTCTCATTCATAGATTTCTTTGTTATTTTTACTCTTTTTCTTTTGCTATACTAGTGACAAAATCCCCATTGTTAATTGACACTTTTGTGTCCCTCTTTAATTTACAATATTTTTAATCGTTAATATCTTTAGCTACGACTAGTTAAAACTGATTTTATTTTTCTATTAATTCTCAAAATTACTCCCTTGGGACTCGACCTCAACCCTTGGTTGGGTTATTATACTATTGCACGATCGTAGACACTTGCATCGGAAGTTGTGTCGTTGATTACACAAACATAAAAAATGGTGTCGCTACCGGGGAGTGGTGTTATTTGGGAGTTCTTAGTTAAGTAGAATTTTTTATTCTTCCTAGTTTTAGTTTTACTAATCTAAATTGTAGTTTTGTTTTGCTAGTTTGAATACCAAAGTAGGGAAGTAAGGAGGGAAAATCATTATGGATATCACACGAATCATCCCCTTCTAAAACTATTGAACCTCAGGGACAACCTCATGACATTTAAACAGGTAGGGGATAAGAAAATTCAGGAAATGTGGCTGAAGTTTCAAGTGGTGCTACAACCATGCCTATCTCACGGGATAACGGACAAGGGACTACTGAGTGCATCTATAGGGGTCTTGGACTCGAGAATAGAGGTATAGCCGATCAACTTTGCGAGGGTGGTATGCTACACCAGCCCTATGAAGTCGTAGCAAAACTCATTGATGGCATGGTAGAAGCCAACAAAGAAGCCAAAAAGAAGCAGGAGTGGGACGCACTAGTCACCTAGTTGGATGTTCTATCCAACTGAGTCACAGAATTGGAAGTACAAGCCATGGGAAAATAAAATCACCTCTCCCTCCGAGAGTGTAAACATGGCAAGAAGCAGAGAGGTGTGCAAGATAATGAAGCTCTTTCACTCAATCAAAAAAAAATTGAGGCATGGGAGAAGATGTTGAATGAGATGAAGGAGAACATCGAAATGCTAAACGAAGCATCAACCTCTCACTCCATGACTATTCAGTTGCAGGATGCTCAAATCAGCCATTTAAAATCAAGTCATTACCCACTATTCACCGAGGACTCGCCTAACTACAACATGGGTGACTCTGAAAATGAAGAATAGTTGCTGACTTACGTCGTGTCGCGATGTTAACTAAGGCATTGTTTGGGAGGCAACCCAAAACCCCTTAATATTTTATATTTTCGTATTGGTAAAATAATGATGTGTTGTTGGTGTAGGTTGAAGTGTGAGAAGTGCTCGAAAAGTGCAGGGTGGCAAGCAACAGATCCAATTGGTGAGTCACCAAAGAGGTCGGAGAACTTGACCTTAGCCGTCGTTTGACTCCAAACACCTCCAAAATTGGAGCCTGTAAAACTCGGCAAGCTTGTGAAATTATAGGTGCATCGCCGACTCTGTTGGCGATCTCGATGGAGACCGTCGTTTGAACTCCCACGTTTACTGGAAAGTTCTATAAAACTCCACGAAACAAGTGATTACTCGGCGACACGCCAACTGACTCGGCGATTCAGATTAATATCCCCGGGTGCGTAAGAATTGGACGACGCTTGAGTAAAGTTGAAGCAGTGTGGTTGTGAAGCGTTCGAGAAAGTTGGTTGAAAATAGGCATGTTGGGTTGCTTAGCGATGCAATGTAGAGCTCGCTGAATCACTCAACGGTTCGTCTAATGTCCCCACCTCGCCTTTTTTTAATGCTAAACTTGTGGAAGGTCTACACCATAAGTCGCAGAAGAACCATGCCACCCTGACAGACGGAGTAACCGCATAGCCAGGATCACTCCTGTACCTTCCTATATGTATTACTTATTTTTATTTTTGGATACTTTTAATCGCATTTGAGGACAAATGTTTTTGTTTGAAGTGGGGTGAGTCCCACACCTTTGTGTGCTATTAACGTTTGTGTTTTGTTTATATTTGGGTTGATCTGCTTTAAATTTTGTCTTATCTGCTTTCTGTGGATGTTTGAGCTCATGGCTCCTTTTGTTTTAAATTAAAAAATGATTTTGACCCTTCCGAAATTTTGAATTTTTCGCACATTTTTGCCACCTCTTATGTGTTGAATGTGGCTTTCTTTTGCAAAAATTTGAGTCTCGGTTTCGATCAATACCGATGACTTGAATAGTGCTTACAATCGAAAAAACATGAATGTGCGGCTACGACGAGGCAAAATGAAGTTGCATAGACAATATGTGAACGCTTTGTATCTCGTTGTTATTAGCTATTTATCAAATCGAGTCTCTTGTGATGACCGTTGCATACTAGCGAAAGTGTGGAATCTTGTTTGACTTTAGTGTCGATGCCTTGTGTGATGAGCTTACTTTGAACCATGCATGATAGATCATAGAATTTTCCCTGTTGGTCCGATCAACTAAGTGATGCTATCTCTTGATATGATCTTAGGCAACTTCTAAGAGTGTGAGCCAATTTGGCATATACCTTTTTTGTGACCTACCATGTGAGCGTGTGATTCTCTTTTGAACACCCCTTAAGCCTTACCTTTCTTTGGAAGAAACTTGATGAAAACTAGACCTTTCTTAATCCATCACCCATAATCCTCATGAAGTTGTGGTTAGTATGAATAGCCAACTTAGGCCAAAAGCCTAAGTTGGGGGTGTGGTAAAAATAGAAGGCAAATCAAGAAGTGCAAGAAAGTCCCTCCTACCCATGGTTTTGAGGAAAAAGGAACCCCTCCATATATATATATATATATATATATATATATATATATATATATATATATAAGAGAAAAGAAAGAAAAAGAAAAAGAATGAAAAAGAAAGTTGTGAATAATAGTACAAAAGAAATGGGGTTCCCAAACAATCCATGGAAAGTGAATAATAGGATGTAGGATGACTTATGAGCACTAAAGAGAATGATAAAGGAAAAGGAAAGGAAGTGTTATGAGCACCACATTTCATGAGGACTAAAGTCATTGAGCCTAAATAACCATACCTTTGCACTCAGCCCCATTACAAGCCTCGAAAAGACCTTTTTGATCTTGAGTGAGCAGAAACAAGTGTTGATCGGAAAATACGGACAAACCTATGGGTGAAAGAATTCATTGTGTTTTTCCTTGTGAGAGTGAGTGTTGCTTCTGATTTCGAAGCTTTGAACTGTGAACCATTGTGTGATTATGGAATCATTCTTTCTGTGAGGGCATTCAAACACTTTAGTTGATCTTGAACTTGCATTTGAAGCAAGTATTGTGAGCATGAGGTTCTTTGATATTGGTGAGTGACAACTAGAATCTTTGAGTGCACATTTGATCATTGTATAACTAAATTGAGTCTTGTTTTTTGCATTCATGATTGAATCTTGTGTAGCACTATTCAAGACACCCTTTTTGAACAGCTGAACTTGAGTTTGCTTGAGGACAAGCAAAAATTTAAGTTGGGGGTGTTGATGAGTCCACAAATTGGACTCATTTAGGGTTTTATTTTAATAGAAATTGTGTCCTCAAATGCTTATTTTATCTCAATATTTGATGAAAACACATAAGTTTCAGATATTTGAAGTCTGAAGGAAAGCATGGACACTACTTCGCAAAAAGGAACAAAAGGGCTGAAAAGAACGAAGAAAATGAAGGCCTGAAGATCGCCGAGTCCACATGGCGAGTCGCCGAAGGGTCTCACTTCGCCTTTTGTTCCAGTGTACTGAGCCCTGAAGGAAAGGATCAAGTCGGCGGAAAAAGAAAGCAGTCGGCGCATCGCCGAGATGTTTCGCGAGGCAGTACTATGTCGCCCAATGACCCAAAGCATGACGATGTTGAAGGATGGTGCAAGACGGTGATGAACTACATCAAGGGGTGAATCATCGAGTTGATCGACGATTTCGACTAATGTCGTCGAATGATCCGCTGCAGAGCAGATTTTTGAAAACTATAAATACTCGTTGAGAGTTTTAGCTTAGAAATGAGATGTTTAGTGTCGAACAATTATTATAATTTTCATATAGAATAGTACTTTTTATTTTTGCTCTGAGTTTTAGAGGGTTTTGAAAACTTGAAGAAAAAGAGGGTTTCATCTCCAAGTATTTGGACTTGGGTCTCTTGGATTCTTCATTCTTGGCATGTAACAAGACTTAAATTTTCATACCCATTTGAATGCAAGCTCATTTAGGTATAAATTTCTATCTCTTGATGTGTGGCTGAAAACCCCAATTCTTGGGGTGTGATTTTGTGAATATGGGGTAGATTAGTTGTTGGGTCTTGCTTGCTGATAGTTTAAATGTAGTTTAATTTTGATTTCGTTTAGTAGTTGTGGATGAATCTAATGGATTTGTAGTTGCAAATACAAGTTCAATCATGTGTTTTCAGCTTGCTCAAGAGAGAGGTCGTGAAACCACGACTACTAAATTCATGGCCTAAGGAATGGGTCGACGTGAGGTTCAGCTCGAGAGAGTGAACCCTAGTCCCATATCCTAACACTCAGCTCGAGAGAGTGAGTGGGGTAAGGCGTATGTTGGTTTTCATGCGACAAATGGGTGTCCGAGAGGAACCCATTTGATACAGGGTAAGTTGCTCGAGAGAAAGCTTATTTTCATTTAAAGCTTAGCCTAGTCAAAATTACTCTATAAGTTTTCTATCAGAAGCATGTACCCAACAATCTTGTTTATCCCATGTTCCGATCACATCCCAAGAATTCCCCTCTCATTCATAGATTTCTTTGTTATTTTTACTTATTTTGTTTTACTATACTAGTGACAAAACCCCATTGTTAATTGATACTTTTGTGTCCCCCTTTAATTTACAATGTTTTTAATAGTTAATGTCTTTAGCTACGACTAGTTAGAACTGATTTTATTTCTCTATTAATTCTCAAAACCACTCCCTTGGGACTCGACCCTAACCTTTGGTTGGGTTATTATCCTATTGCACGATCGTAGACATTTGCATCGGAAGTTGTGTCATTAATTACGCAAACATCACCAGTCACGTCCGGGGTGTAGACTCGGGGTGTGACATTACCCATCACTCGTCCCCAAGTAACAAACTTAGGAAGAATAGGCTAAGGATGGAATGAAGTAGTACTTGAATCGATGAACAATTGGGGATACTTGTCTCGCATGTCCCTCTCGGTTTCCCAAGTAGCTTCCTCAACTGGACAATGTTTCCATTGAACTTTCACAGACTTAATCTCCTTGGTCTTCAACTTACGTACATCACGATAAAAAATTACAATCGGTTCCTCCTCATATTGGAGGTCTTTGTCTAACATAATTGAGTCCCACTTAATGATGTAATTCCCATCACCATGGTATCTCTTCGACATGGACACATGAAATACCGAATGAACTCCCGATAGATTAGGAGGTAAAGCCAATCGATATGATACCGGTCCTACACATTCAAGAACCTCAAAGGGACCAATGTTTCGCAGACTTAGCTTACCCTTCTTGCCGAATCTCATCACCCCTTTCATGGGTGATAACTTAAGAAGAATATTTTCACCGGTTTGAAATGTCATGTCTCTTACCTAATGATCCGCATACTTCTTTTGTCTACTCTGGCCTGCTAAAATCTTAGCTTGAATACTTCTCACCTTTTCTTGAGCATACTTCACTAAATCAACCCCCAAATGTTTCACATCTCCTGCCTCAAACCACCCTATGGGTGATCTACAACCTCTCCCGTATAATGCCTCAAATAGTGTCATATCAATGCTGGAGTGATAACTATTATTATAGGAGAACTCACACAAAGGTATGAATTTATCTCAATGTCCTCCAAAATCAAGCACACTGCCCTCAACATGTCTTCTAACACTTGAATAGTCCTCTCTGACTGCCCGTTTGTCTGTGGATGGAAGGTTTTAGTAAATGTGAGTTGGGTGCCCAATTCATCATGTAATTTCCTCCAAAACCTGGATGTGAATGGGTACCACGGTCTGAGATGATAGAGAGGGGCACCCATGAAATCTCACTATCTCTTTCACATACACCTTAGCCAATTGTTCAGCATTATAATATGTTCTTATCGGAATAAAATGGGCTGACATAGTCAACCTATCAACCACTATCCAAATAGAATCAATCTTCCCCAAAGTCTTGGGATGACCTACCAAAACATCAATGGCTATCATTTCTCACTTCCATTCCAGAATTGGCATTCTTTGAAGCAAACCTACAGGCCTTTGATGTTCATACTTCACTTGTTGACAATTCTGACATTTAGCCACAAACTCCACTATATCCTTCTTCATGCCCGGCCACCAATAAATTCGCTTCAGATCTCGATAGATCTTAGTCACACCCGGATGAATAGAATACCGCAACCCATGAGACTCTATCAACAACTTTTGAATCAAATCATCAACTCGAAGACCACATATTCTTCCTTTGAAACTAAGTACACCTTCCGCATCAAGAGTGGTCTCATGTGCCTTACCAATCACAGTCTTCTTTCTAAGTTCCTCCAAATTTTTATCTTCAAATTGTTTGGCCTTGATCTCCTCAATCAATGTGGCTCGTGCTTCAATGCTAGCTAACACCCCACCTCTTTCTGAGATGTCCAACTACATGAACTTAGATTCAAAGGTCTGAATTTCCTTAGCCAAATGTCGTTTGGATACACTCAAGCAAGCTAAATTACCCATACTCATCGCTTTTCAACTCAAAGCGTCTGCCACCACATTAGCCTTGCCCGAATGGTATTGAATGGTCACATCATATTACTTGAATAACTCCATCCACCTACTTTGACTCAGATTCAAATCCTTTTGAGTGAACACATGTTGCAAACTACGATGATCAGTAAACACTTCACACTTAACACCATAGAGGTATTGCTGCCAGATCTTAAGAGCAAACACTACCGTGCCAACTCAAAATCATGTGTTGGATAATTCCTCTCATGTACCTTCAATTTACGCGAGGCATAAACTATAACATTCTTATCCTGCATCAACACAACACCCAAACCAGAATGTGAAGCATCACAATAAACAATAGAATGTTTACCTTCAACCGGTAATGCTAGAATAGGCGCGATGGTCAAGAGAGTCTTGAGCTTTTGAAAGCTCTCCTCACATTTTCCAGTCCATTCAAATGGTATCTCTTTTTTGGTCAAATTAGTCAAGTGAGTGGCAATAGAAGCAAAGTTCTTCACAAATCGACGGTAATAGCTAGCGAGACCCACAAAACTCCTAACTACAGTCACAGAACTTGATCAAACCCAATTCTTAACCGCCTCAATCTTTTGAGGATCTACCATTACCCCTTCTTTTGAAACTACATGTCCAAAAAATGCAACCGAAGTCAACCAAAATTCATACTTAGAAAATTTAGCATACAACCCTTGTTTCCCAACAACACCCAAAACAATGCAAAGATGGTCGGTATGCTCTTCCTAACTTTTTGAATAGACCAAAATATCATCAATAAAGACTATAACGAAAGAATCAAGAAATGGTTTGAAAACCCCATTCATCAAACTCATGAAAGTTGCAGGCACATTGGTCAAACCAAAAGACATAACCAAAAACTTATAGTGCCCATAGCAAGTCCTAAACGCCATCTTGGGAACATCCTTAGGCCTAATTTTCAACTGATGGTAGCCAGACCTTAGATCAATCTTAGAGAAAACTGACGCCCCTTGCAATTGGTCAAAAAGATCATATATTCAAGGAAGAGGATATTTGTTTCGAATATTTTATCCCTCCATATCGCATGGCTCCGGCAGAATTAAGAGAGCTTAAGGCTCAAATCCAAGAGCTTCTTGACAAGGGATTTATTTGTCCTAGTGCTTCCCCATGGGGTGCTCTAGCTTTGTTTGTTAAGAAAAATGATGGCAGTATGAGAATGTGTATAGATTACCGGCAATTGAATTGGGTCACTATTCAAAATAAGTATCCCTTTCCTCGAATAGATGATCTTTTTGACTAATTGCAAGGTGCATCAGTTTTCTCTAAGATTGATCTAAGGTCTGGCTACCATCAATTGAAAATTATGCCTGAGGATGTGCCCAAGACGACATTTAGAACCTACTATAGGAACTACGAGTTTTTGGTTATGTCTTTTGGTTTGATCAATGCGCCTGCAGCTTTTATAAGTTTAATGAATGGGGTGTTCAAGCCATTTCTTGATTCTTTCTTCATAGTCTTTATTGATGATATTTTGGTCTATTCGAAAAGTGAGGAAGAGCATGTCAACCATTTTCGTATTGTTTTGGGGGTTCTTGGGAAACAAAGATTGTATGCTAAATTTTCTAAATGTGAATTTTGGTTGACATCGGTTGCATTTTTGGGACATGTAGTCTCAAAAGAAGGCGTAATGGTAGATCCTCAAAAGATTGAGGCGGTTAAGAATTGGGTTCGACTAAGTTCTGTGACTGAAGTTAGGAGTTTTGTGGATATCGCTAGCTATTATCGTCGATTTGTGAAGAACTTTGCTTCTATTGCCACTCACTTGACTAATTTGATCAAAAAGGAGATATCATTTGAATGGACTAAAAAATGTGAGGAGAGCTTCCAAAAGCTCAAAACTCTTTTGACCACCGCACCTGTTCTAGCATTACCGGTTGAAGGTAAAGATTTAATTATTTATTGTGATGCTTCACATTTTGGTTTGGGTGTTGTGTTGCTGCAAGATAAGAATGTTATAGCTTATGCCTCGCGTTAATTGAAGGTGCATGAGAGGAATTATCCAACACATGATTTAGAGTTGGCAGAGGTAGTGTTTGCTCTTAAGATCTGGAGACATTACCTCTATGGTGTTAAATGTGAGGTATTTACTGATCATCGTAGTTTGCAGCATGTGTTCACTCAAAAGGATCTGAATTTGAGAAGGGAAGGTGGATGGAGTTACTTAAATATTATGATGTCACCATTCAATACCATCCGGGTAAGGCTAATATGGAGGCAAACGCTTAGAGTCGAAAAGCGGTGAGTATGGGTAGTTTAGCTTGCTTGAGTGTAACCAAGAGACCTTTGGCTAAGGAAATTCAGACCTTGGAGTCTAAACTCATGAAGTTGGGCATCTCATAAAGAGGTGGGGTGTTAGATAGTATTGAAGTAAGGGCCACATTCATTGAGGAGATCAAGGCCAAATGATTTGAGGATGAGAATTTGGAGAAGCTTAGGAAAAAGACTGTGAATGGTAAGGCACAAGAGACCACTCTTGATGCGGATGGTATGCTCAATATTAAAGGGAGAATATGTGTTCCTAGAGTAGATGACTTGATTGAGAAATTATTGGCAGAGTCTCATGGTTCGTGATATTATATTCATCCGGGTGTGACCAAGATGTATCGAGATTTAAAGCGAATTTATTGGTGGTCGGGCATGAAAAAAGATATAGTGGAGTTTGTGGCGAAGTGTCCAAATTGTCAACAAGTCAAGTATGAACATCAAAGGCCTGCAGGTTTGCTTCAAAGAATGTCAATTCCGGAATGGAAGTGGGAAAGAATAGCCATGGATTTTATGGTTGGTCTTCCCAAGACTTTGGGAGAGTTTGATTCTATTTGGGTAGTGGTTGATAGATTGACCAAGTCAGTTCATTTTATTCTGGTAAGAATAGATTATAATGAACAATTGGCTAAAGTTTACGTGAAAGAGATAGTGAGGTTGCATGGGGTGCTCCTCTCTATCATCTCAAACCGTGGTACCCAATTCACATCCAAGTTTTGAAAGAAATTACCTGATGAATTAGGCACACAACTCACTTTTAGTACAACCTTCCATCCACAGACAAACGGGCAGTCAGAGAGGACTATTCAAGTGTTAGAAGACATGTTGAGGGCATGTGTGATTGATTTTAGAGGGAATTGGGATAAGTTCTTACCTTTGTGTGAATTCTCTTATAATAATAGTTATCACTCCAGCATTGATATGGCACCATTTGAGGCACTCTATGGAGGGGATGTAGATCACCCATAAGATGGTTCGAGGCTGGAGATGTGAAACCTTTGGGGATTGATTTAGTGAAGGATGCTCAAGATAAGGTGAGGAGTATTCAAGCTAAGCTTCTAGCAGCCCAGAGTAGACAGAAGAAGTATGCAGATCATAAGATAAGAGACATGTCATTTCAAACCAGTGAAAATGTTCTTCTTAAGGCATCACCCATGAAATGGGTGATGAGATTCGGCAAGAAAGGTAAGCTAAGTTCGCGATACATTAGTCCCTTTGAGGTTCTTGAATGTGTAGGACCGGTAGCGTATAGATTGGCTTTACCTCCTAATCTATCGGGTGTTCATCCGGTATTTCATGTGTCCATGTTGAAGAGATATCATGGTGACAGGGATTACATCATTAAATGGGACTCAATTGTGTTAGACAAAGACCTCCAATATGAGGAGGAACCGATTGGAATTCTTGATCGTGATGTGCGCAAGTTGAGGACCAAAGAGATTAAGTCCGTGAAGGTTCAATGGAAGCATCATCCAGTTGAGGAAGCTACTTGGGAAACTGAGAGGGACATGCGAGACAAGTATCCCCAATTGTTCGTCGATCCAGGTACTACTTCATTCTTTCCTTATCCATTTTTCCTAAGTTTGTCACTCGGGGACGAGTGATAGATAAATTGGTATCTATTGTAACGACCGAGTTCCGTCGTTATAGAAAAGGTAACGGGGAAAAAATTTTGGGTCGGAAAACTTTTTCATAGTAACTTGGAATTTCTCAACCTAGTCTAGATTTGGATGAAATCGGAGTGGTTGAGGTGTAGGGAAATCTAGTAGTAATCGGGTTATTCAATTATGATTTTGATTACATGAGTAGTTAGATAAGTCGTTAAGGAATTCGTACGACTTTACGAAATTGAATTTGGGTGAGTAGAACTCTCGAAATTGATCTTAGCGTAAACGGTATTTTCTGAGCGTCGTTGATTAAAGGTGTGTTGTGAAATGGGGTTCTTGGAATTAATTAAATAGGTCACTATTTTGTGCAAGCCGCTTTGGCGGTGGTTTTGGTCGCTCAAGCGGTGCCGCTGAAGCAGGGTGAGGGCCGATGTGGCGGGTCAGACGCGACTTAAAGTCGTAAATAAACCCCTAAATGACTTTATTCTGCACTTTTTTACTTTTAGAGCTAAGGAACGAACCCCAGGCGAATCCTAATAGTTTTCCACCATTCTTGAGGCTAAAGGTAAGCTTTTCACTCCCCGAATTCGTTTTTCGATCCGTAGAACGTAATAGAATGGGTAATTATCGATAAAAGAGGGTTTTGATCTAGATTCTATGGTGGAAAGAACCATATTTTGGATACTTGGGATCATGGGTTTGGTCTAGGGTTCGTAGAATTGTTAGTAATCAGGGTAATTAGTGATTATTTATTGATTTCCGTGTTATTATGATTGTTGGTAGACCAAGAACAAGCAGAACGAATCCGTAAAGAGAAGGATCAAGTTTCTTAGGGTTTCAAGCTTGTTTCGAGGTAGGTGATGGTCGTGATTCTATGATTGTGTGATGTATGTTTGTTCTTGCTTCATTATGATACTTGCATGTATGTGAATGTTGCATTATTGATTACACTTGTTGTAAATGAGATAGATGAATGATGAATGCCATGAATCATGACTTATTTGTATGAACTAGAGAAGATACTTGTGATTGTGATTGTGGTGTGTTGAATGGATCAGTTGTCACGTTCCAGTATAACTAATTGGGATCAGTTGCCACATTCCGGCATAATTATGGGATCGGTTTCCACGTTCCGACATAATCATTGGATTGGGTACCACGTTTTGGTATGCTAACTATTTGGGTTTGGGTTCCATGAGAGGACCAATGACTTGTCATAATTATGTGTATTATTGAGCATGTGATAATCGATATTGTATATGTTCGATATTTTGCATGTTTATAATGTTGTATTGACTAGCTTATGTTACACTTAGTGGGATAGCCGCGTGATCCTACCAGTACACTGTGGTTGTGTACTGATATTGCACTTGCTCTTATTATTGTTGAGTACAGGGCATTTTCAAGCGGCTACTGACTGACCTCACTTAGAAGATCAGTGATCGTCGTTCGAATTCTAGGGTGAGCCAATTCTTCCGGGATGCCATAAGTTCTCCTTTCGTCTATGTCCATATTTCCGGACTTAGACAGTTCTATTAGTTATTAGTACATTAGTTGGGGTTATATCCCTTCTTGTTTAGACTTGGTTCATTGTTAGATGTTTTGGTACATTGGCTTTCAGGATCTAGGCATTATTTCCGCATTTGTTTAGTTGTTAGACCTTTTGTTGGAGTTTATGGGAACTCCCTATTTCTTCTTAGGATTTAACTTGCTTCCGTAACTTAAATGCCATAGTATTTTGATTAAAGTTGGTTAGCTAATTAGTATTAATGGTTCTCCCACCGGAGGGTTAGTGTGGGTCCAATCACGACGGTCTGGGTCGTGGCATAGGGTTGTTCAAAATCGAATCGAAATAAACAATTTGAACCGAAAAAGAGTTATTAGTTCATCGGTAATGGGTTATTGGTTTAACAGTTTTGATAATTATTTTTATCTTTTAAATATAGGGCTATCGGTTCTTAACAGTTTGAGGGTTTTTCTTAACGAGTTAATCGATAACCTGATAGTAAATTAATAAAAGGAAAAAAACTTAACTATACAAAATAAGTACCTAAATAACAACTATACAACAGTAGTTCTTTTTTTCACCAACATAACGATAGTTTTTTTTTTTACAAAACAATGAAATTATTTAAAACGAAATCATAACAATAAAATAAATAATAAAAAGAAAAAAAACTGGAAATTAAAGCATGACAACCCACGATTTATTTTTTAATTTCTTAATTTTCTCCCCTTCTTTTATTTACCTTCCATAAATATCTCTAATATAGTTATTCCTTCTCTCTCATAATTCTAATCAAAATCACTCTATACCTCCCCTATTTTGAAAGTGCGTTCAATGGAAAATATGAATATTTTTTCAATTTTAATTCAGCACGATGGGAGATGGAATGAAACAGGTATTCACCATAATAATTGCTTCGATTATGATTGTTTTAAAGTATATTTATTGGTTTTATTGATTTAATTCTTTCTATAAACATATATTGTTATAGCTTTATTGATTTGTGTTTTTTGGATGGGATCTGTACAACATAAACTATATTGTTCTCAATTGCTTTGCACCATACGTAGGTACTCGTCTATAGTTAAATTATTGGTTAATTAGTGATATGTAATGGTGTAGTCGATATATTTTGAAAGCATGTGTTTTTTAATTTGTGGTGTATATACACCAAACCATTATGGTGTATTTTTGTTGAATTTTTATGTTATTTATCGGGTTATTCTGCTAAGCTTTGTTATTTATTTTGTATCTACCAAAAACAAAACTACCAACAAATATAAAATAAGATTTTATAAAGTTTTGATATATGACGGTGGTTAGTTTGTTTCTTGGTATTGTTTGGTTAGTTTGTGGTGCAAATGATGATGTATATCAGTTGAAGGGTTCACAAATTTTTAACCCTAACATACACCATAATAATTATAAATTATACCAAAATTTATACCAATTTTGCATAGCATTTAAATCAGTAAATTAATTTTAGCATTCTGTGTCATAAATTATACCACTATAATACACAAATATAAGTTTGGATTGTACACTAAATTGTCACCATATTAATTAAACTATAATACTATATATGGTGTTATTTATGTGTAACTATTTATGAACCTCTGACGTAGTCACCATATTATACACCAATATGTCACCATACTGTACATAAAAGTGTCACCATATTCAGGGCCGGCTCTATGCTTTCAAAAATAAGGCCTTTGCCTTAGGCCCCCAAATTTCGGGGGCTCCAAATTTTTGTCAAGAATAAATTATGTGTTAAAATTTTTATAGAAAAATTAAAGTATAATTTTTTTAAAAATAAATTATTTTATCCACTTTAACATTTTTTGTACTTTGTTAAAAATAAAAATTAACAGTGAAAAGTGTTGAACAAAGTGAATTACAGATTCTTTTTTATTTCTTTTTAAATTTTATTTTTCAAGCATTACTCTAAGCATATTAAAATGAGGTTTACCAAGTCATCAACTTTTTGAGTCAAATTCTATGATTCTAAACTTCTAACTCTTATCTTTATTTAATATTTATCAACTTATTACTTATATCATTATGTTAACAATACATATAATAATTGTCTCACTTAAAGGATGTTTTTCAATGTTGAGTTGATAAAATTTTACCTAAAACTAGTAACTCAAAAAACAATATTAAGTACTAATAATTTTCATCTTAATACTGTATTTTTTTTTTTGAATAAATACGTATATGAAGTGTATTTATATTTTAGGCCGCAAATTGAAATTTCGCTTTAGGCTCCCAATTACGTTGAGCCGCCCCTGACCATATTATATACTATTTCTAACTAATTTGTTATTTAAAAAATTATAAATAAGTGGTTGTATTATGGTGTTAGACATTGTTGTAGGTTAGTATGTGTCTAATTATTTATCGAAATGTATCGCAGGAATGTATGTGGATTTCAAGATGACAGGATTGAAGGAGTGATATATGACACAAACACCAAAAAGATGTTTACCAAATAGATACAACACTTTGTAATTTTATTTTTTTATGAATGAAATTTTTACTAATACTAGTGATTTTTTCATATATGTTGGTATAATTATTTATTAATTCGATGATAAATATTGACAGATAATTGATAATATTATGGTGTAAGACAACATATAGTTGGAATAAATAACAAAAATCAATGTTATAACCATGATTTTACTTCGTGTGCAATTTAATTATTTGTTGGTGTAAGTTATTCATTGTGATTAAAAATAATTCTACACCAAACTTAATCTACAATGTACATTATTTAATATACTTTTAAAATATATATATATATAACGGTGCTTTGAGTGTGATGGTTTATAATAGGAATAAAATTTGATTATATTTTGGTATAAGTTATTTACTATGATTACGGAAAAAAATGGTAACCAATATAATACAAAATCTATACCATTTAATATACTCATCCCCCCGCCCCCGCCCCCCCTTTTCCTCAACTAACAGAGAAGTAAAAGGAGATCTTCCTGAATAATTGAAATGAAATTAAAGAGAGAGAGAAAAAAATCTTTTTCCAATAGTAATTGCATGAAATTAATGGGAAATGTGCTTAAAGATAGAAATCATATTAATTAGATGATACATTATCACTCCCAAAAAATTAGCATCAAAATCTAAATAGATAATTTTAAAAAACGTAATTGAAGAGAGAGAGGAAAATATTTTTACCATAGTAATAGTATTAAGAAAAGAGAAAAAAATCTTTAAGTAAAAATGGTAAAAATAATAAATACTGAGTTCCATAAAATCAGCCACTAAGCCAAGAAAATAGGTATAAAAACGTGTGAAGATATGTATATCTAATAAGTTATCATATTTGTAATTAAAATGTTATTGTTGTAAATAAAAAGAGTAGACTGATATTATGTAAATTAAAACCTTAAGTTAAATATTCTTGTAATTTTTCCATTAATAATATTTATACCATTTTGGTATATAATCCTTGACTTAGGATTCAGTTTCATATTTTTATTTTTGGCAGTCTCAAACTTTCGATTATTCTACAATGTGTTAGTGTTTTTTTAGTAATATAAAATTTATCAACTCATGTGCATGATTTATTTGGTTTGTCACCGTGTCTCTAAGTGATTTTCAATCATTTATTTTTTGTGTCAAATGTTAACGGTTAAACCGAACCGATAACGATCAGTAACTGATAAACCAATAACCGATAAGCCAATATCTTAATAGTTCCTAACGGTTTAGCATGTCTACAAACTGATAGCCAATTAGTTGAATGGATAAACTTTAAAATCGAACCGACCAATAATTCATATCATGATTAGTTGTCTCTGGATATCTTGTCATTGCAGTAATCTTTGTCGTATTGTAGCTCATGTCACATTTGAAGAATAGGTAAGACACACTCTCTTCCTCCAGATTATACAATGGACAAGTTGAATTAATGCTTATTTTCAAGTTCAAAACTCTATCTGTAATGTAGATTGTAGAGTATGTGGTAAGCAGCTAGTCTAAAAGATAAAAATTCCTTAATTAGTCATTACGCACTAGTCTTCTTTAGAGAATATCTAATTAAATTCTTAAACTCATGAGTCATAGTCATTCCAGCTTGTGTAACATGCTTGCTTTCAATATCTTCTTTAAAACCCAAAAAAATCTAATTAAATTTGGCCTATCATACATACAATTTCAATACTTTAATAATATGCATGCACCCATACGACCCACTATCTACTACCATTTTGCACAATTATTTGCATATTGCAGTTTTGTTCCAAGACTTGTCATCAATAAAATTTACACCCCCTACTAGTTTAGATTGACATAGTGTGCCCTATTACGTGGGAGGATCTACCATTTTGGGTGGGGATTTCTGTAAACCCATAAATTCTTTCGTAGATTATGTAATTATATTGAAAAATTTATAGAATCGTATAATATTAAACATTACCAAAGTCAATGGTTAGTTTGCGGTTCAAAAATACATTATTTGAAGTGTTTCTCCTTGTGTGATGCACATTCGAATCTCCCCGTACTCTTTTTTTAACTTCTCTTATATCTTTTTTGAAAGGATATCAACTGTTTCTTTTTTCAAATTAAAATAAAATATCGGCTGATGCAGCTTTTTACGGGTGGTTCTTTTTATAAAAAACAATAATAAAACTCTCTTTGTCCTATTTTATGTGACATCATTTGATGTTGCAGTTTGCACAATGCCTAAGAAAAAAAGAAAGATTTTTGCACTAGAATGAAATAGAAAGGTAAAAATTGAGCCCACTGAATGCACAATGTCCCCTTATGAAAATTATTCTCATCTAGTACCCGATGTTTAAAGGAATAGATTCTCTTGGGATAGAACGATTCTATTCACCAATGTATTGATACAAAAACAATAGTGTCAGTGAGTCACTCAACAGGAGTAAAGTATACGAACAATTAATTGTGCAGAAGAAGAAGAAGTAGTAGTTCAGAATTTTCGTTGTTTTAAAATGAGAGGAAATCCCTCTATTTATAGATAACAAAGAGTAATGTGAACAAATGTTTATTGTGCCTTATCGGAAAGGTCACAACTATTTGGAAAAATTGCAACCCTTCAGAAAGGTCACAACCTTTCATAAAAGTCACAACTTTTCATAAAAGTCACAACTATTCATAAAAGTCACAATTTTACATAAAAGTCGCAACTTTTCATGAAAGTCACAACTTTACATAAAAGTCACAACTTTTCATGAAAGTCACAACTTTACATAAAAGTCACAGCTTTTTATGAAAGGGAAGGATAGTTTTGAAAATAAATAAATTAAAAGGGAATCCATGTTTGTGGTGGCACCATGTAGGCAAGCCTATGGTTCTCTTTTATATATACTAGTACTAGTAAAATTACCCGCGCGAAGCGCGAAAATTTAATATCATGTTTATAAAATAATACTTAAAACCTATCAGTCATTAATAATGTAAAGGAAAATGAAAATTATTACATCTTATCATTTATCCTTAATAATATAAGCATAAACTAATGACTGTAAAAATACATATCAAGATCTGTAACATAAGCAATGTTGTCAGTGAGCCACTCAACAGGAGCAAAGTACACAAATATTTAATTGTGAAGAAGAAGAAGAAGAAAAAGAGGTTCAGAATTTTCGTTGTTTTAAAATGAGAGGAAATCCCTCTATTTATAGACAACAAAGGGTAGTGTGAACAAATGTTTTTTGTGCCTTATCGAAAAGGTTACAACTATTTGGAAAAGTTGCAACCCTTCGGAAAGGTCACAACCTTTCATAAAATTCACAACTTTTCCTAAAAGTCGCAACTTTTCATAAAAGTCACAACTCTTAATTAAAGCCGCAACTTTTCATAAAAGTCACAATTTTTCATAAAAGTCACAACTTTTCATGAAAGGGGAAGGGTAATTTTATAAATAAATAAATTAAAAAGCAATTCTGGTTTGTGGTGGCGCCACGTAGGCGGACCTAAGATTTTCTTATATATATGATTCGTACCCGCGCAAATTTACTATTCACTTGCTAATATATTTTTTAAATAGTTATGGTAATATATTATAACTATTTATATAATAACATTAACAAATGCTTTAGTATGCAATTTTATTTGTTATAATATTATTCTAATAGCTATGATCAACTATGTTTTTAGTTTGCGAAATATTAATAGTGAACTATTAATAAAGCCATTATTTTCTTTTTTAAAAATCAAATTCTAACTTTCATATGAATTGTTTGAGACCATAAAAGTAAAAATAATTTTAAATATTCTATATATGTATAATTCAAAAACCGCAAATTTCAAAAATATTATTCACAAATACTAAATATAATTAAGTGTTGATTATGCAATAATGAGAAATAGAAAGACACAAAGTAGAAAATTATAGACTTATACTAATTAAAATACTAATAAAATAAATTATAAATTATTTTATTTAATTTAAAAAAACTTCAAAAGTAATAAAAAAAAATAATATATATATATATATATATATATATATATATATATATANATATATATATAGCATGACCTTACCATCAAAATGGATCCTTTCATAAATTTCATATCAATTTGAAAGAAAAAAAAGGCAAAAATAATAAAATAGTGGATAATTTAAATAAATAATTTTATGAAGTTGATATAAATCCTTTAAAACAATATCAAGAACATAAACTTTTTTAAAAGGAATGATATACACTCTTTAAAATTCATATTAAATTAGTTGTTGTATAAATACATTAAAATTTAAATTTCTAATATAAGAAGGCAAGCTTTCTTAAAAAAATATATAACGTGTTTGATAATGCTTGAAAAAATGGAGAAATGAGATGTTATGTTGGAGATTCAATTATAGATTATATATATTCATTATAATTAGCATATGTAAACTATAAAAATTATTTATTATTCTTTATATATATAATCAGATATATCCTGCATTTGAGACAAAATATGTATTATATAAAATTTACAGAACATATTGTAATTATATTACAAAAGAACCATACTCTTCCTATTATATTTATGTTTATATTGTGTGTTTAAACTCAATACTCCTACATTGTTAGGATAATAACTTCATACATATAATTAGTATACCCAAACACTCAATTATTCAAGAAGTCATTTAAATTTCACATATTGTCTTAGATATTGTCTTATTGTGCTATAATAATAATAATAATTTAATAAAAATATTTAAAAAGTTAATTATGATACGTACGACCCATACCAAAAATATATTTGTATGGTGATCAACAAAATTCACTCCTTTCACTTGGTCTAGTAGAATTGTTATTGATATATTTGTGTTCGATCTTCAATCTTCAATAAATAGATCCAGTTATCACCTGAAATTTGAGTTAAATTACAAATATTCCTTAGCAATAATTATATATATATATATCAATGGCAGTAGAAGTGTCTAGTAATTTTTCAAGTGCTCATATCTAAACAGAAAGTAAATAGTAAACAAAGGAAGATAAATAATCATAAGAATCCAAATATCACCCACTGCATCTCTTTTATCATCATCTATATAAACGAAAGCAAAATCTGAAAATTCGTAGAAAATGATAAAAATATATATATTAAATTAGAAGTCAAAGAAAAATTTATATATAAAAGTCATGTGTTCTGTTGAATTTTGTATAAGTACTTAAATTTGAAAATGGTTACATAATAAAGAAGAACTTAAAATTAAATAAAATTTCAATAATTACTTAGTAATTGTGCATATACTTCAAGCATGAAATCTCTTCATAGCATCAAATGGATCAAGGATTTGGCCTTTGATGAATTTCATACCTACAAATATTTGTAATATTTTTTTGTTGCGCAAAAAAATGATAGACATTATATGCTTGTTTTCGTCAATGAAAATTTTGAAGATGCCAAAATATGAAAATAAGTGAAATTAGAGATTCGTAAGTTTTTTAATATTCTCAGTGAATGTGTTTATATATATATATATATATATATATATATATATATATATATATATATTGTAATTTTTGTTGATGTTAAATTTTGAATTTATCATAAACAATTATAATTAAATTTTAAAAATTCAAAAAAGTTGGATAGCAATAGAGAAGGTAAAATGGGTCTTGCAGTTAGAAAATGTGGTTTGCTCAGTTTTTTTTTTTTTTTTAAATTTCGATTTTAAAATTAATTTATCTAATTATTTAATTTTAATTATCTTTTAGCTTTAAAATTTCAAAAAAAAACATGCCACGTCCCTTTTCTTTAGGAATGACTGTGGATGATATATCATCAATAGGCCTCTGCATTTGAATTTCAATTTACTGGATTTAAAAGTGTAATTTTTAATTATTTAATATTAATTATCTTTTACCTTTAAATTTTCAATTATTTTTCTCACCTTCCTTTTCTGTAGAAATGAATATGCATGATCTATTATAAATAGGTCTCAATAATTTAATAATTTTATAAAAGACTTTAAAAAGAAGAAAATATCATCGTGATTGGCACCACACTAACACTCCGATGGGAGAACTACTATTACAATCACAACCAAACAAATAATCTAAAAACTAACGCATTTAAATCAAACACTAAGGAAATAAAAATAGAGTTCCCATAAACTTTAACAAAAGTTTAACAATAACAACTAACAATGCGGAAGAATAATCTAGAACCTGAAAGTCAATGTACCAAAACATTCTAACAATGAACCAAGTCTAAACAAGAAAGGGATACAACCCCAACTAATGAACTAATCAACTAGCTAAAACAAGTGTCTAAGTCCGGAAATGGTGGACATAGACGAAAGAGAACCCATGGCAGCCCGGAAGAATTGGCTCACCCTTGAATTCAAAGTGATAATCACTGGTCTCCTAAGTGAGGTATGTCAGTAGCCGCTTGAAGATGCCTTGTTGTACTCAACAAAAATAAGAGCAAGTACAGTACCAGTACACAACCACAGTGTACTGGTAGGATCACGCGGCTATCCCACTAAGTGAAACATAAACAAGTCAAACAACATTATAATCACATGCACACATATCAACATATACAACATCATCAACATTTACGAACAACGAACAACTTCACATTTTATGTCAAATCATTGGTCCTCTCATGGAACCCAAACCCAAACAGTTAGTATGCTGGAACGTGGCAATCGATCCCATATTTATGCCGGAACGTGGCAACCGATCCCATTCACACACCACAATCACAATCACAAGTATATCATCAAGATCATACATTTAAGTCATGATTTCATGGCATTCATCAATTATCTATCTCATTTACAACAAGTGTGATCAACATTCATATATATACAAGTATCATAATGAAGCAAGAACAAGCATACATTACACAATCATAGAATCACAACCATCATCTACCTCGAAACAAGCTTGAAACTCTAAGAAACTTGATCGTTCCCTTTCCGTATTCGTTCCGCTTGTTCTTGGTCTATAAACAATCAATATAATATGGGAATCAATAAACAATCATTAATTACCCGAATTACTAACAATTCTGTAAACCCTAGATCAGACCCATTATCCCAATTATCCAATTTAGGGTTGTTTCCACCATATAATCTATAACAAAACCCTCACCCATCAATATTCACCCATTCTATTACGTTTTACGAATCGAAAAATGAATTCGGGGAGTGAAAAGCTTACCTTTAACCTCAAGAATGGTGAAAAACGAGTATGAGTCGCCTGGGGGTCGTTCCTTAGCTCTAAAAGTTGAAAAGTGCATAATGAGGTCATTTAGGGGTTTATTAACGACTTTAATTCGCGTCAGGCCCACCACAGTGGTCACCACCCCGCCACAGCGTCCCCGCCAAAGCGGCAAAACCCAACGCCAAAGCGGCATTCTCAAGATAGAGAGTTATTTCATCAATTCCAAAATTCCATTTCACAACACACCTCTAACCCACGACTCTTAGTAAATACCCTTTACGCTAAGATCGATTCTGAGAGTTCTACTCGCCCGAATTCAATTCCGTAAAGTCGTACGGATTCCTTAACGAGTTATCTAACTACTCATGTAATCAAAATCATACATGATTCACCCGATTGTTACCAGATTTCTCGACACCTCAATGACTCCGATTTCGTCCAAATCTGGACAAGGTTGGAAAAATCCAAATACTACGAAAAAGTTTTTCGGCCCCAAATTTTCCCCCATTGTCTTTTCTATAACGACGGGAATAGGTTGTTACAATTATTATTATGATATTTTTATTTATTATTATTATTATCAATCTTACATTCACTTCAAGTAAAATCTTTGTATATTTATTTATTTATTATTATTATTATAAAAAAAAAATTGTAAACTGCAATCAAACTTTCTAATTTCTGTCATCTATTTTATCTTTTGAGACATATAAAAGCAAGCAATATCAACCACTGCATCTCTTTCATCATCCATATAAACGAAAGCAAAACCTGAAAATTAATCCAAAAAAAATAAAAGATATAAGAGCATTAATAAAAAGTCAAAACAAATCATATGCTCTGTTGATTTTTTTATGACGATGGTTACACTATAGAAAACTGAAAATTAAGAAAATTTCAATACATACCTAATATTTGTGGATACACTTCAAGCACAAAATCTCTTTCCCAAGCATCTATCAAATAGATCTATGATTTGGCCTATAATAAATTTCATACCTGTAAATCTTTCTACTATTTCTTTGTTGCGTTAAAAAATTATAGGAGTTGTATGTTTGTTTTATTCTGTAACAATCCTATACATGCCAAAATAAAAAAAGAAGTGATGAAGATTGATTCGTGAGTTTTTCAATATCAAAATATGAAAAGAAGTGATGAAAATTGATGATTACCTTGACAAAATGAAGTTTAGGATTTCTTTGCATAATGCAGAGTAAATCCCTTTCACCAATTGCTTAAACGAATGATGAAATTTAAAAGTGATCGGTTATATTTAATTCATGACTTTATATAATATTTGAATAACTAATACATCCGTAACTTTTTTATTTAATACTTAATTGAGTTGTTTAAAACTTAAAATTCAAAATGAATTAATTAGTAGTTATATAATCCTAATTTTTAGCTACGTGGCAAAGAAGTTTTAAAACTCCTTTATTTAGTTGGATAAATGTTTTTACTAAAATAAATATTAATTCATTTTTAAAATTATAACTTTTATAAGCGTAAGATTTTGTAAATTTTTTTGGTTAATATAGTGATCTTTTTTTGTATTGATAATTATCAGCATTATTATTGCAACATATATATAATCAAATTTAATTATTATTTTAATCCTTTTCTTGATTTATCTTCTTATTATTTTTTATTTTATTTAAGATTAAAAAGTATCCTTATCTTTTGAACAAATCTTTATCCATTGTGCATGTAGCATTATTTCAGTCACATATTTGTTAGTAGTTAATATTTTTTTGTTCCTTCTATGAATTTATCTTTTTATTCTTTTTTTGTTAAAGATTATGAAGTATTAGTATCCTTTAAAGATTATTTTTGATAATAATAATATGTGAACTTTAAATATTGTCTTTAATTTGAATTCAATAACTCTAAAAAATTTTAATAAGAAGCAAGACACTTACAAAGAATTGTGCTCCTCTTATGACTCGTCTTGCTTATGCTCTCTTCCACATCTAAACTTGTGTTCTTGTTGTAGCGCAATCGATAGTTATTTATGAACAATGGGTACATCAACATTAACAATCAACTCCTTAATTATTAATAACTTCAATAACTTTTTGATAATGTGAAACTATTAAGAAACACTTACATGATGCTTCTTTCCATAGTTAATAAAGTTAATGACATATGTAAAACTTCATCCCATATAACTTGCAAAATCTCGAAGACGGCTGCAATTTTAAAAAATGAATAACAAAATATACAAATTGAACTATATATAAAAAAATACAATTCATAGAGAAAACCAAAAGAAGTATCCAAAAAGACTCATTGACATTTTGATACCTTGGCACTAAGAAAATCATGGAAAGCATTTAAATTCATATTTTGAGTGATTAAATACATATCTTTCTAGCACCTTCTACTCATATTCACATTTCTCCTTGATGAATTGTTTCCATCATCACGCATGAGAAGACTATTGCCCTTCTGAAATAATTAATTAAATATTAAATATTCAAATTATGATAAAACTTTTGAAGTTACAACACTGTATAGTAATTTTGAATTTGCGGTAGTTTTTTTTTTTTGTAGAAGTGGGTGGGGTTGGTTTAGAAGACTTACTAAGGTAGTTTATTTATAGGATAATTGTAATGCTATAAAAAGTCATTCATTACGAGAAGTTAATAAACCGTTGATGAGAAGTTGTCATCAATTTGAAATTCAAAAACATCAATCAGATAAGGATTACGATCAATTCAAATTAAAAAATAAATTTTTTTTTTTTTTTGTATATTTTTAATTTCAAATTCAACATAATCTTTTTTGGGGAAGTATTCATATTTTTATTAATAATATGATAATAATTTTTTTACTGAAAATATTAAATAAATTATTATTAATATTATTATATTTATTAATAAAAAATGAAACCCCCCCCCCCCCACCCCAAAAAAAGAAAGGAATAAGACACTCTATATTTTTTTTAGAATTATTATAAAAAAATTTAAAAAAACGTTTAGTTATAAAATAAAATACAATTTTATTATTTGATTCTATTACATATATATTTAATTATTAAAAATATCTATTTTTTTAGATATATAGATAGAGATATATAGATAGATATATATAGATAAATATAAAAGATTATTATTATTATTATTATTAAAATTAATAAAAATATGATAACTACCCACTAAAAAAGGAATCACACATCCTATTTTTTAGAACTGTTTTAAATAAAGAAAAAAAACTTTAGTTGTAAAAAAAATAGTAATTTATTATTTATATATATATATATATTGTCAAGATCTAACTAGAATAATATCAACAACCTTTTTTGGGACAATTTTCTGATTTATAGTAATAAAACTTCAAACTATTACAACTAAGAATAGAAATATGAGTGCTGAATTGAACTACTCTACTGGGATTCCATAGATGAGCTTCATATCTGCAGAAGAAGAATTAGACTGAGGGAGAAGAAGAAGAAGAAGAAGAAGAAGAAGAAGAAAAAGAAGAAGAAAGAGATCTGGAAAGAGAGAAGAAACGAGAAAAATACCAATTGATTCGTTGCCTTCTTCTCTCCTGGTTGTTAGACTTATAGCCAACTCATTTGAGCTGGCAGCATCGTAGCCCTTCAAGCTCATTACAACTTCCAATCGTAGTCGTCTATTGAATGGATTGTTATTCCTCTTCCGCCCCCCATATCGAATCCTCCTAACTACAGAACTTTATTTGCTCTTTATTTGAAAGCATAACATACCCGACGGCATCAAATAATCCTTGTCCTCAAGGATTAGCTATGAACTCTGGAAACTTAGCCTTGATGAAGTCAAAATCCTCCCAGGTAGCATCTTCAGGAGGTAACTTAGACCATTGGATCAGGAGTTTAACACCAACTGAATTTTCCCTCTGTACCAGCTGCCTCTGCAAAATGGCAACAGGCTTGACAAGGAATTGGCCTTCAGCATTAGTCATGGGTAGGGTTGATTGAACCACCAATCGAGAACCAACCCGTTTCTTCAGAAGGGAAACATGAAAGACATGATGCACCTTGGAAGAAGGTGGAAGAGCTAGCTTGTAAGCAACTAGTCCAATCCTGCTGATCACCCGATAAGGCCCATAATATTTTGAACTCAACTTAGGGTTCTTCCTCAGAGATAAGGAAGTTTGCCGATAGGGTTGCAACTTTAAATACACTATATCACCAACTTGGAACTCCCTGTCAGTTCTACGATGATCAGTAAAATACTTCATCCTCTCTTGAGCCTTGTGGAGATTGTCCTTTAATAATTGTTGCATTTGTTCTCGGTGCATAATCACATCTTCAGCAGCAGGCACCACAGTGTCTAAGAGAGGCCCAAGAGAGTTGAGGTGGAGAATAACCATACAAGGCTTCAAAGGGGGTGAATTGGAGGCTACTATGGAAGTTAGTGTTGTACCACCATTCAGCAAAATATAACCACTTCTTCCAATTAGTAGGTCTGTTGTTAGTCATACACCTCAAATAAGTTTCAATACACATGTTCACCCTTTCTATCTGGTCATCTGTTTTAGGGTGGTAAGCAGAGCTATAGGACAATTGAACCCCTTTTAGTTTGAACAAAGCTTGCCAAAAATTGCTAAGAAACACCTTGTCTCTATCAGTGACTATAGAAGTAGGGGTACCATGTAAGGTCTGAACTCTCTTCCAAAACTTATCAGCCACAATAGTTGCAGTATAAGGATGAGATAGGGCTATGAAATGTGATGATTTTGTGAACCTGTCAACTACCACCAAAATGACATCCTTTCCTTGAGACTTAGGCAACCCCTCTATAAAATCCATACTAATATGAGTCCATGCTTGGTTGGGAATAGAAAGTGGTTGAAGAAGACCAGGATATGATACAGTCTCATCCTTGCTCCTCTGACAGATATCACATTCTGCAACATAATTGATTACCATTTGTTTCATAAGAGGCCAATAAAACACCCCGGATAACCTCTTAAGTGTTCCTAATTGACCGGAATGACCCCCTAATGGTGAGCTATGAAAAACATGTAGTAGTTGTTGTCTTAGTGTACCAGTAGATCCCACATAGATTTTTCCTTTCTTCCGCAGGATCCCAGATTGATAGTGCCACAGATTAGGACCTTGTAAGTCTACCACCAACTGAGTAATAAGATCGGAAGCAAACGTGTCACCTTCATAACTGGTTGTGATGTCTTGCACACAAGTTGGAACCGATGAGCTGATAGCTTGTAATTTATCATGCAAAGAAATTGTTTCTTCTTCGTGCACCCCTTCAAATTGTCTAGAAAGAGCATCAACAACTCGATTCTCAGCCCCTCTCTTGAACTTAACTTCATAGTCGAAGCCTAACAACTTGGTGAGCCCCTTTTGCTGGATAGCTGAAGTAACTCGCTGATCAAGTAAGTATTTCAGGCTGTGGTGATCAGTTCTTACCACAAAGTGTCTATACTGTAAGTAGATCCTCCACTTGTCTATAGCGCTAAGCAATTCCATGTACTCTTTCTCATAAATAGACATGCCCCTATGCTTCATAGCCAATACTTTGTTGAAATAGGCCACTGGCCTCCCTTTTTGCATAAGAACCGCACCAATTCCTGAGTGACTTGCATCTGTTTCAACTACAAATTCTTAAGAATAATCAGGTAAGGCAAGGACTGGGGTGTTAGACATAGCGTCCTTCAGAGCCAAGAAAGCAGTTTCAGCCTCATCACTCCACTTAAAACTGTCCTTCAGTAAGTGGTCTACATATTGTACCATAGTTGGCTACATACTTCCTGTAGTATCCCGTCAACCCTAAGAATCCCCTCAAAGCTCTCAAGGAAGAGGGTCTGGGCCACTGCACCATAGCCGCTACCTTTTCAGGATCAGTAGCTACCCCATGAGCACTAATGACATGACCAAGATATTCAACCTTAGATTGACCAAACAAGCATTTGGATCTCTTAGAAAAAAGTGAATATCCCCTCAATGTCATAAAAACAGTAGTAACATGCGTCACATGTTCCGCAAGAGACTGACTATATATTAAGATATCATAAAAAAAAACTAGCACAAACTTCTAGAGAAAATGTTGAAATACCTGATTCATCAGAGCATAGAATGTGGTTGGGGCATTAGTAAGCCCAAATGGCATCACTCGAAACTCATAGTGCCCCATATGTGTCTTGAATGTTGTCTTAAACACATCATCAGATTTCATTCTAATCTAATGGTAACCAGCTCTTAAATCCACCTTCGAAAATATCGTTGAACCATGTAACTCATCCAATAGGTCATCTACAATGGGTATGGGATACTTTTCTTTCACTGTAGCCTCATTCAACCCTCTATAGTCTACACAGAACCTCCAAGTCCCATCCTTCTTTTTCACTAGCAATGCAGGTGAAGAAAAAGGCGACTGACTAGGCTGAATAGTACCATGTGACAACATATCATTCACTTGTTTCTCCAGCTCCTCTTTTTGAAAGTAATTGTACCTGTAAGGCCTTAAGCTAACAGGCAATGATCCTGGCTTCAACGGAATTGAGTGATCTAAACTCCTCACTGGTGGTAAACCTTTAGGTTCGGCAAAGACATCTTCAAATTGTTGTAGCACCATTTTTATTGGTTCTCTAATGGTTTCCTGCTTAGTAGTTGTGTCCATGCTGACCATGAACAAGTGAGCCATCAAAGTCTAACCCTCCCTGATCAGTTTTCCCATCGTACCACTACTAATCATGTGAATACTTTCCTCTTCGGGAATAGCATGCAACACCACTTTATTGGTCTTTTTTCCAATAGTGACACTCCTCTTCTCATGGTCAAACTTGGTAGGGTTGTATTTTTTTCATCCAGTCATTCCCTAGGACTATACCACACCCTCCCAACTTGATAATCCTTAGATCTTCTCTGAATGATTTCCCTTCCATTTTCCAATTGAAACTCGTACAAGTAGAATTACATAACCAATAGTTACCATCAACAACAATGACTCTCATAGGAGAGCTATAAGTTTCCACATAACCTGTTTCCATCACAGCTTGTGAATCAATAAAGCTACGAGTGCTTCCTGAATCAACCATCACAGTTAGATTCCTATTCTTAGCTATTCCCTTTACTAGAATGGTATTCACCCCATTGTGATTGCCAGACAAGGCACTCAGATAAATAGCCTCTTGCATCTCATGTTGGATTTCCCCTTCAATTATCACATCAGTTAGGGCTTGCTCCTCTATTATTTCGCTAGTTTCAGTAGGTGTCGCCCAGGCCGCTTGCCCATCTTCAGTGATTCCCTTGATGCAATTCAACTGTCTATTCTTACATTTATGCCCTGGAGTATACTTTTCTCCATATCTAAAACAAAGATGGTTGTTATTCCTATATTCGTAAACTTCTGGACTCAACCGACAAATGGTTGGTCTAGTGGAAGTCATAGCTGATGGTTTTGGGGAAAAACTACTCACATGAGCCTTGATAGGTCTAGTATCAGTTTTGTCCTTCTTAAGAGCTGCTTCTATGGCCTTCTCTTGCATCCTGGCTTGTTCAATTGCAAAGCTAAGGGTAGTGGGCTTAAACATCTTAATAGCATACTTGATCTCCTCTGTGAGTCCTCCCATGAAACTAGATAGGAAATGAGCTTCATTCAAGGCCGGATTTCTTATCAACATCTCTGCTTTGAGATCCTCAAACCTTCCCAAATATTCATCTACAGATCTAGTCTGATTCAACTTGTTAAAGACTTCCACAATATCCTCCATTAAAATTTCTCCAAACCTAATACATAATTCTTCTTTGAACTCTACCCAGGTCAATACCCCTACACTCAGTACCATAGAGTTATACCATGTTTCAGCCATTCCATTAAGATAGAGTGTTGCTGCTTCAACCTTCAAGTTGTCAGCAGTTCTATGTAAATTAAAGTACCTTTCACACTTTCTGAGCCATACCTTAGGTTGGTGACCTTCGAAACTGGGCAATTCCCACTTAGGAGGGTGGATGAGAACTCCCTGGTGCCTTAAATTCCTATGTTCTTGTCCTGGAATGGGTAAAATGCCATCCCTTGAGGAATGTTCAAATCAGCAGCTACTGGTCTCCTTTCTAATGCAGTTAACCTTTCCACAATTTGTTCTAAAGCTCCTCTGATTCCCACCTGTGTTTCACAAATCTCACGATTACTATTAGCTAACCTTTCCATCGTATCTTTATGTCAATTTAGTCGATCGTCCATGGATTTGAATCTAGTACCATCCGCCATTATAGATCTTCACGCACAGGTCGCAGAACCTAGGCTCTGATACCAATTGTCAAGATCTAAACTAGAATAAAATCAACAACAACCTTTTGTGGGACAATTTTCTGATTTATAGTAATAAAACTTCAAACTATTACAACTAAGAATAGAAATACGAGTGTTGAATTGAACTACTCTACTGGGATTCCATATATGAGCTTCATATCTGCAGAAGAAGATAAGAAGAAGAAGAATTTAGACTGAGGGAGAAGAAGAAGAAGAAAGAGATCTGGAAAGAGAGAAGAAACGAGAAAAATACCAATTGATTTGTTGCCTTCTTCTCTCGTGGTTGTTATACGTATAACCAACTCGTTTGAGCTGGCAGCATCATAGCCCTTCAAGCTCATTAAACAACTTCCAATCGCAGCCGTCTATTGAATGGATTATTATTACTCTTCCGCCTCCCATATCGAATCCTCCTAACTACAGAACTTTATTTGCTCTTTATTTGAAAGCATAACATATATATATATATATATATATAAATATATGTTTTTTCCAAAGAACGTGGGTAGTTCTTACAAATATGTTATATAATTAAAATTTATTTTTAAATAAATAATTAATATTAAATTTGAAAACTTCCAAAAAAAAAGAGGAAGAAGAAGAAAAGTTCTAAACGTTAAAAACACAGTTTTTTTAGTGATTGAAATTTTTATTTTTAGATTTTTATATTTTAAATTAATTTTAATAATTCATGAATTCTTTTTTTTGTGGTGCTTACACATGACACGTTTTCTTCACCTACTATATATAGATAGATGATATGATATGATATATGATTGTTATTGTAACTCGTAGAAGACATCGACGGTACAATTGTCAGGTACCTCAACTCTTTCTTCTGCAATATATTTTTTTTCTAAATAGCTTACACATATTTAATGATTTGTTTAGTTAAATCAAGAATTATACTTAGATTTTTGTTGGGTAAATCTAGTTACTTATTTTATTTGATATTTTTGTGGAGTTGCATTTTAATTTTATTTACTGTTAGCCTACCTACCGTCATAGTATGTGTTAGGATTTGTGTTTTAGTTATTTATTTAACTTTTTGTATTTAAATAGGTTGAAATTGTGAAAGAGAGTCCATATGATCACAAAAAAATTCAAGTCTCGAGTCACTTAAGATTCTCTTCCATCGCTAGTATGTCAATTCTTCTAGAACATCAAATATAGACTAAAAAAGTTAGATCTAGGTCCTCTTGAATCCAATATATCTAATGACATGACAAATCGATAATAATATATTTAAAACCCACAAATTTAAAATTCTGAATCTACCTGTGTTCCCCAAGCAAGTAACCCTATCAACATATGAAAGAAACGTTGTTGATCCAACTTGTAATTTTTCCAAGTATCCCATCTTGTAAAGGTAATCGACTATTTAATCCTTTTGAGAGATAGTTCAGTTATTTTCATTTTTTGGCTTAACTAAGGTCTAAATTTTCCATTTCCAGTCCTCTTGTTATTTACGCATGAGTGAGTGTGTACGCAAAGGAGGAGAATTGTCCTATACTTCCTTCTAATTTATTTCTTCATAGCTCAATATTAGTTGCATTTCCTTTTGCTATCTCAATTTACAATCATCAAATGAAAGGAGTAAATATTCATTCTATATTCTGCAACTGACAAAATAAACGTTTCAATTTGTTTTGCAAATCCAAATATCACCAACAAAACCTCAAAGCAGTTCCGCTGCACCATAAAGTAGAGATACAACACAAAGCCGCATTACATTTTCTTGCTGAAACCACAAAATCACTCCCCCTGCACCATAAAGCAGATATATTATATTCAAGACTGGTTGACATACAAATCAGATAAAATCTAGTAAAAGACGGCACCAACTTCAGATCAGTATTTCATAAAAGTCCACCAAACCCAAAGATGGTGCTTGTACTGTAAGCTGGAACGTTCAACAAGTTCATAGGATAACTGATCCAATAAGAACACAATGGCAGTAAAGTCGAACTAAGATCATCCCCTCTGGTTATCCTAACAAGTCTTTTGGCTCACTCTAATAGCATACCTTTTGCATGATGGGTCAACAAGGAAATGGGAACAGCGGCTTCAAGACATTAGGTGTAGGAGCTTTGTAGAGGTGGAATCTTCTAGTTGTTCCTATTTGACTCGAAACTGATCGATCTAGCCATGAGTAGGTTGAAGAGAGCTCTTACACACCTTGGAGGACCCTACTTTACAATGGATACCCTAATGGGCCCATTTCAGGTCCAACCACATGTCCCTTTTTATCATGTGTTCACTATAATTCAACAATTCTTTTTTTTTAAAAAAAAAAATTCGACTTATAATGAAGGAGAAGTAATTAAATTTGTTCTTAAATCACTGAAGACAATCCGGTGAGGACGTTAACCTGAAAGAAAGATTTCTGTGTTATATATCACAAAGATCAATCTTCCACAATCGACTGATTGAAAGCCCAACTCTTTTGGAATACCAGAATTTCCTATTTCAGGTACTGAGTAGCAGTCAACAAGATGATAATCTAGTCTATCATACATGATGATTACAACAAACAATCCTAGTTCAGTTCAGAACAATGACAATATTATCCTTTTCTTGCTCTCTCCCTACTACTACTCTTCCTTCCATCTATTTGTTTCTTTTTTTTTTCTTTCAATTTTACTTTGAATGCATTCAGGGCTTTCTCTGTCCTCTTTTCTGGTTAGGATAAGGGGAAATTACCTTTTGACGCTTTGAGCTTGGTGGCAGTGGAGGATCGCGGCGCTGATGTGAAGAACTTGCATTCTCTGTGTTTTCTTGCACCTGCAGAAAAGCAAATGATACTGAAATATATAGTCTATTGTGGAAAGCTTTCAATTCTACAAGTGATAGGTGTTGCAAACTATTAAGTGTCTTTCCAAATCAACCTTGATTTCAAATTTGGCTTCATATAAGAAAATAAGATGTCAAGCAGATATATATACCTGTGTTTGACGACCATCGCTTCTATCTTCAGCCATATTTGATCGTTCACTAGGTAAATTAGCAGATGATGTTCCATTGGTTTCAGAAATAATTGGCATGATATGACGTAGAATATTTGATAGAAAAACCCCTTCATCTCCTGCTGCTTCTGTCTCCTGAGAATTACTATTGTTTTCCGCTTCCACACCATCTCCACTAGTGGAATTCATACTTACACCACGATCATTAACATTCTCATGATGAACAGATTCACCAGAGAATAATGACCTCAGAAGTTGGTCAACACTACTTTGGTACTGAGCAGAAAACTCTTCACCATTTGATGCTTCACTGAATGAGCTAAAGTTACCTGAAACCATTGTGACATATCAAATACGTAGAGATAGTTTTTGCATAAGCTTATATACTCAAATGGAAAATTAAAAGCAATGTCAGACCAAGTAAATGACAGCCAGATAACCACATTGCAATATCACCTGTCTCTTGGAACTCAGAAATAAACAAAAACTCTAACCAGATTTGACCATAAATACTTTTAACTCCTTTTTATCAAACTGGAGCATACGAAGCATATATATATTTTTTGATATGTAGCATACGAAGAATAGTGAGGAAACTGACATGTCAAAGCCTCAGTTATATTTAGTTCATACAAAACCTGGAAATATCCATCATGAAAAATGTTTCCTTTTAAGATGGAAGATTGATACACTAGACAAGAAAGGAAATCTATTGAACAATATATACCAGTGACCGACGAAGTTAATGAAAAAAGGTTAAATTCGTGACCAGTAAGATATACCGCAACTTTATGATAACAGATGTTGGATATGTTCACATTGTCAAGTGTGAAGATATCTACAGAAAGTCCACAAAACTTGTCAAAGTGCAACCATCTTCTACCTCATAAGATTTAGCATCATGTTCAGAGCCAAAAATTTGCAAGCGCTTTATAGATAAACCAACAGGAAGTAATAATTACAAAAAAAATTGGTTACCTTCAACACTAGGAAGTCCAGCATTTTGCTGTTGCCCAGCAGAATCAGGATTAGCTGGGTTTCGAGTCTCAACACCATGTAAATTATTTTGATCAGATTCTTGAGAAGCTCCTGAATTATTAGAATTCCCAGAACTGACATGTTGCACTCTAGCTAAAACTGGATAGAATATTCCCATGGGATTTCGAACTGAATCAGAAGTTGAACGCCCAATGGAAGCGGGAACTGCAGTAACTACAGTCCTAATAGGAACTACCCGCACTGCTGACTCCCTGGCAGAAGAGCTTCTAGTGCCTCCAGTGTTCTGTTGATCAGAACTTCCACCAATAGAAGCTGCTTGGCCAGCTTGCCCTGGTTGCTGTGAACCACCAGTAGGCTCTCTTCGATTCGGATTTGAAGCCATAAATGAACCTAATGATACAGGTCATTCAGTAAAAGAGAAGATAAACATGGCAGTCTTTGTAACTAGCAACAGCATAATAAACGCAAACAAGAAAGAGTAACCTGTTCGTATTCTAATGTCAATATTCCTTGGAATAAAGCCAGAACTAACAGATCCCCCAGAAAATCCAGTATTATTTTGTACAGTTCCAACAGGAACAGCCCCAAAGCTTGCATTTGGCTGAAAAGGTAATGGCTACACAATCAAAGGAACAACTATCAAGCATCCACACAATCGGCTGCATAATAAAGTATATATCTGACAAGAAAATAACCTGAACCATTATAGGATTGGGGCCAGCAGTGGACACAAAGACAGCGGGTCCAGCATTCACCACAGCATCATCCTACGGTTGTTTTTCCCTTGTCAGTACTTTTTACCTTCGTATAGCAGGATGAAAAGAGAAAACAACAAATCTGGGAAATAACCACAGAAAGGGTGATACCACACTCTTGAAATAGAAAACATACTGGTGTTTCGCCCATTCGCAATGTCATTGTCGTCCGACCAAGCTCAAGTAGCATAGCACCTATGTTTCGGAAAAGACCTCCTGTTCTCAAAGCATATGCTTGAATTCTCATTCTCTCCCCTGGATTTGTCACACTTGCTTGATTCTCTAGCAATGTCGAAAATTGCTGCACCAAAGGTCAGAAAATGAGACACACGAAAATCAATTGGCGCAACAGTACAACCCCCTAATGTAAGCTACCGGTACATCTCTAACCTCTAGGCATCTCTAGAGGACTTCCCTCGGGACTTTGTCGTAAGTTTTTTCAAGCTCAATGAACACCATAAGCAAATCCCTTTTCTTTTCCCAATATTTTTTCACCAGTTTCCTCAAAAGTACATTTTTCACTTTTGTTAATATTAAAATATTTTGCAAAATATGAGATAATCATTATTTTATATAATTTAGGATAAAATAGTTAAGTTCAACATGAAAAAGTTATTACATGTTGATTCCATAAAAAAGTTCATTAAATTAAGAAAAAGTAAAAAATGTCATTTCTTAACATGCATCTTTTGAAAGAAAAATAAAGCTTAAGTAAGAACAATTTAAGTTTATTGACTTCTCCAGTAATGTTTTGTGTGGTTTAATTTGAAAGAACATCTACAAAAGTATATTTCAATACCAAAGCTTTTAATTATTTATGTTTATTTATAAGTTAACCTTTTTATTTTTTGAGAAAGTAACAACTTGTATTCTATTTCCAAAAAATCAGGTTTCCTAATTACAATTGAGGTAGAGTATCCAGAAGATCTTCAACCCTTTAACAAAAAATTACAAAGAGCTTAAGACATCTATAACTGTTTCTAGATCTTCCATATACTCTTGTTTACACCAATAATGAAACAACACGAAACAATTCATCTTCATCTTCTCGATGTTGTTGCTCTTGTTCTGGTGGCACCTGAGGTTTCTTTGTGTCCAAGCGGACCACCAGATACAAGCTGGTATAATTTTCCACCTATCCTCGTGGTCAGAAATGTTAGCATAGCTGCTCCAGATCTTCAGGGTCTGAGCAATTTTCCTTGGCATCACCCAGCTCAGATCCTTCATATTTAGGAAAATTTCCCACGGTTGAAAGGTAATTCTGCAGTGTATGAATAGATGAGTTACTGTCTCAGCCTTTTCTTCACAAAGAGGCACCTAGGGCTTAGATGGATCCCCCTCTTCATGAGATTTTCTTGAGTTAACACAACTTGTTTAGCCAAAGCCAAGTAAAACAGGAAACTTTATAAGGAATTTTAACTTTCCATATAAGCTTTCAAGGTCAGTCATCAATCTGATTATCATAAGCATTAAGCTTTTTGTAGGCCCCTTTCACATTGAATCTACCTTGACTGTGGCCCTGCAACTCCAATCTATCTAGGTCATTTGAAGTTCCTTTGAATTGCTCCAACTTGCTGTAGAACTCAACTAACCTCAAAATCTCCCAGTCATTAAAAGGTCTTCTAAAGCTCAAATTCCATCCCTGTTCTGACAAAACTTAAGCCACAATGGCCCCTTGTTGTTGGTTTAGGATGTATATGCCATTAAAGGTATCCTTAAGGGAAGCTTGTTCAAGCCAGTTTTCTTCCCAGAAAGAAACCTTCCAGCTATCTTTTGTTCTTATACTACAATTCTCTCTTAGCTTTGGCCACAGATTCCTGATGGACCTCCAAAGGCTGATTCCGTAAGTGTCAGTGGCCATTTTGGTGGTCCATGCCATTTCATATTTCAACTGGATTACTTCTTTCCAGAGTACCAGTTCACTAGATGCAAGTCTCCAAAGCCACTTCATTATAAGGCATTGATTCTGTGTTATTAAGTTCCTCACCCCCATAACCCCTTTTTGTTTACTCCCAATCAGTGCATCCCACTTTACCAAGTGGAATTTCTTGGTTTCACTATTTCCTTCCCAGAGAAAATGTCTTCTTAGAGCATCCAATCTCTCAATGACCCCATCAGGGATAGGTGAAAAGGACATCATATATGTAGGCATTGAGTTGAAAACATTATTGATTAGTGTTAGTCTTCCTCCTAAGGAAAGATATTGACTTCTCCAGTTCACCAACCTTTTCTCACACTTCTCTACCACCCCATTCCATATATCTATAGACCTATTCTGAGCTCCCAATGGCATGCCCAGATAAACAGTTGGTAAATCCCCAATACTTCCACCAAGAATCCAAGCCAATGAGGTTAAAGCAACCTCATTAACTGGATATAAGAAGCTCTTATTCCAATTGATGTGTAACCCTGAGATTGCTTCAAAAAGAACAAAAATGACCCTGAGAATCATGAGTTGGTTCCTACTGGCCTCACAAAAGATCAGTGTATCATCAGCAGCATAGAGTAATCTCTAAGTTAGAACCTTCCCTGTTTGAAGCTCTAAATCCCTTCAACCAATTATTTTCTTGGGCAATTTTCAACATATCATTTAGACTCTCCATGGCAATGATGAAGAGGAAAGGAGATATTGGGTATCCTTGCCTTAAACCTCTCTGTGAGAAGAAGAATCCTTTAGGGGTACCATTGATAAGGACAGAATTTAACTGTGCTTATGCAAAACTTCATCCATCTTATCCCTCTGAATCCTCTTTTCGGGAGGGTCACCAGCAAAAAATTCCAATCAAAGTGGTCATAGGCTTTTAGTATATCTAACTTGCAAAGAATGCCAGGTATATTGCTTGACTCTATAATCCACTAGTTCATTTGCCATAAGGATGGCATCCATTATTTGCCTTCCTTTGATGAAAGCCAATTGTTGGGTGTCCACCAATTTGTGTAGACACTACTGATCAAATTGATAGGTCTGAAATGTGTGAGCTCTTTAGCACCCATCTCTTTAGGAATCAAAGCTACATAGGTAGAGTTGAAGCTTTTCTCAAAAACACATCTTTCATGAAAATTCCTGATTGTACTAATTACTCCCCCCCTTATTACTTCCCAGCAATGGACATAAAAAGCCATGGTGTATCCATCAGGGCCAGGAGCTTTGTTTCCGGCACAAAGTTTCACACATTCCCATATCTCCTGTTCCTCAAATTCGTTTTGTAACATTTGGTTGTCTTCAAAAGCAACTATGTGGTCTACCCTGCATCCATCAGATGGTCTCCATGTCTCTGTCAGTGTATAATCTTTGGTAGAAATCCACAATCTCCTTCTTTATAGCTTCTGGATTTTTGGTTGCTTCCCCATACACCATTAGTCCATCAATATTGTTATATCTTCTATGAGCATTTGCTGATCTGTGGAAAAAACTTGGTGTTGTTGTCACCCTGTTTCAGCCAGTTAACCCTTGATCTTTGCCTCAAAGCTATTTCCTCAAATTTAGCTATGTTTTCAAAATCTACAAGGAATTCATCTTTTGAGTGTGTCTCATCTTCTCTTAGTGTTCTTTGATCCTGAATTTCCTCTAATTCTGTCAGTTGATCAAGGATGCTTTGTTTCTGGATTGCTAAATTCCCATGGGAAGTTTTACTCCATTCAATTTATCTTTTAAAGCTCTCAACTTGAAAGTTAAGACAAAATCTGGCCTCCCTTCACAGACTATAGAGTTCCACCACACCTTAACTCTATCCAGAAAACGTTCTGTTTGCAACCACCAATTTTCGAATTTGTAATAAAATCTTCTAGGTTCCCATTTCCCACTTTGGAGCATTATGGGGGTGTGATCAGAGCTTACCTTGTGTAAGGTTGTCTGCTTGATGTTCTTGAATTCCTCATTCCATTCTTCAGAAAATAAGAACCTATCAAAACTGGCAGAAACATCATGTCTATCCCCTTTCCTCCATATGTAATTGCCCCCTATCAAATGCGGATCTTGTAGGCTCATATCCTCAATGAAATTAGACAGATCATTCATTGCTCTTGTGAATCTAGAGCAGTTTCTCTTGTCTGAAGGAAATCTGACTGTGTTGAAATCCCCACATACTACCCAAGGCCCATCAAACAGTCCTCTAGCTGAGCCTACTTCCCACCATACTTCTTCCCTTTCTACTCTGTTGTTTGGAGCATAGACACCTCTAAAGAAACCAAGTGACGTCTTGGTTCTTTCCATTGAACTTAGAGGATATGCCCCCAAACTACTTACTTCTCCTGTCCATACTTTCTCATTCCATAGAATTAGGATACCTCTCCTTGTCCCACTAGCTACCAGTTGACAGAATCTGACCCCTCTGTTAGCCCACAATTCTTTAACCAAATTCTTGATATCTCCTTGAATTTTTGCCTCTTGAACGCAATAAACATCAGCTTTTCATTCATGAATTAAAGTTTTAATGCTACACCTCTTGCTTGCCTATTGATTTCATCATACAACAATATTCTGACATTAAATATTTTTTATAATTAGTTGAATATTGTATATCTTTTGCAAAATTTAAGTTCGCCAATATGGATCCAAATTGAGAGGAACAAATGAAATTGATTTTACATATGATAAAGCTCAATTGGATCATCGGAGACTATAATCTCAAAAAAATAGTAGAATAGAAATTAGAAGAGCTTTTGTGCATGCATTTGTTTTTTTTTTTAAAAAAAAAAAAAAGTAATATATAAACTGCGGAAAATCTTCTCCTTTAACTTCCAGAAACCTATTTGTACTTCAATATTTTAGAAGAGCTTAAAAAGTGGCAAACTAATGTTACAAAAACAAAGAAGTAATAGCAGAAAAAATTAAAAATATCAATATATTTATTTTTAACGTTAGTTTGGGACCGGGCTTAGCACAGGCCAAATGATACTAGTTTTTAGATAAAGCAGGAAACTGGTAGCATATAATTCTTCAGGATAAGAATTAAGCATCCCTCACTTACTCAATTGAGTTCAAGAATCTATCCTTCCCTAAGGCTAAAACTCCGCCAAGTGTGTGTGTATATATATATAACCAAGAAATATTCCGCAATAGGGTTCAAGCCCGTGATACGCCCAACCACACATCAGGCATTGCACTCACCCCTCTGACCAAAGTCCGGGAGTGGAAAAAAATACTCTTACCAGATATTAGCAGTTTTAAATAGAAACTACTAAAAGTACAAGCACATACCGACAAACACTCTACCACTTGTTCCATGAATAATTGTCTCGTCAAAATAATCACTTCTGCCAAGGATGCAGGTGTCGGAAACCCCCTCTCTCCGATTGAATGAGTGGTAGCCTCCAAAGCTGTTCTATCTGCTACATGTACACCAGCAGATTGTGTAGTCTCACTTTGTCCTCTAACTGCCAACACCAAATTTCAGTTAATAAGAATAGCTCTTACCCCCCCCCCCCCCTGTAGGAGGCAAGAATATGTAAAAGAAGAGAAAGGGACTTTTACCATTGGCTCTGAACTCTGCAGTTAAATGGATCAAGTACTGGGTCAAGGTTGTAAGAGAATCAGGAATAACCTGCATGAAAAGAACAAAGATATTAACGTGGAAAACAGAGGAGATGGAGTACAAAAACATATGAACAATGTTCTGCCATCTGAAATGATGCATGAGACGGTCAACATGTTGGTTACATGTTGAATGAAGAGTGTGCCCCAAAACATGAAGCAGAATTTGAAGTCGAAATAATTGATGCAAAATTTACCCGTGCTTGCAGAGCTTCTGGTGGGACATCCATCGGACGTGCAGAAGCACTAGTAGTGACGCTGGATTGATCCCTTGTATGAGCTTGCTCAGTCTGTGATCTACCAGAATCTCTAATATTTCCGAGACTTGCCGGACCAAAACCCTGCAAAGAATACAGCATGCATGTTTACAAAGTCACAAACGATTATCCCACGGCCAAGACTGAAACTCCTCCCAACCCCACATATGGGATGTGTGTTCATTAAGACCAGGGTACTTAGTCCATACATAACGACCATAACGGAAAAACTACTTGCCTCAGTTCCAAACCAGTTGGATTGGCTATATAGATCCTCACTAACCATGTTCAACAATTAAATTCATTTCGGGCCAACATTTCAAAAAATAAAAATGATAAGTACTTGAAGTTCTCTATATTTATTGGCATAAGAATATGCAATAGGGAGATAAGTCTTATAGAATGAATAGGAATATAAAATAGGGATAAAAGACCCTTAGAAAGCATAGGACCTAAAGTAAATGTATAAACATGACTAAAATAAATTCCCAAGAGATTTGGTATCGCCTATATAAATCTTTTCATTGTGTCCTATCTTTCCCAAGAGATGATTTAAGTCTACCTCGTCCCTTTTTAACACTCACCAGAATTTCACACCTGTGGGTCGATGCATTAGAAGGTCGACATAGAATATGGCCAAACCATGCAACGCGACCATAATGGAACAACACATAAGATTATTGGGACTTCCCAACATAACTTGCATTCAAACCAAACGACCCCTTCCACCTAGTGACAAGTATTGGGACTTCCAACTGGATAGTTTCTTCTCACACTTCTCAATGACACCATTCCAGATTTCCTTGGATTTGGATTTGGATTTAGCTCTTAAAGCATACCAAGATGTACAGATGGAAGGACCCTACTTCTCCTCCCCATGTTGAGGGTAGGAACTCCATATCATTGACTTCATTAATTGGATACAGTGAGCTCTTCCTCCAATTGATGTGCAGACCAGACAGTATACACAGATTCAAATAGAACCAAAATCACCCTCAGATACTTCAGTTCACCCACATTTGCATCACAGAAAATTAGAGTGTCATTTGCATATTGTAAGTGTGATCTTCATGCTAATGTTGTCCCTCCTATCCATTTCAAAACCATTAATCCAGTCGATGTGCTTAGCAGTTGTTTTCACTATATTGTTTAAAACTTCCATTGCCAAAATGAACAAGAAGGGGAACTAGGGATCACCTTATCTTAGCCCTCTTTGAGCTTCGAAAAAACAAGAGGAGAGCCATTGATCAAAACTAAAAAGCATATTGTGGAAATGCAATGCCTGATCCAATTGATTCATGTTCCTCCAAAGCCCATCCTCTTTATAATCTCCAGTAAGAACCCCAGTTGACATGATCATATGCCTTTTCTATATCAATCTTGCATAATATTCCATGTTTATTCTGTTTGAGTCTTGAATCAACAACTTCTTTAGACATTAACACAGCATCCATATTTGCCTCCCCTTGATAAAAGTCATTTGTTGAGAATCTGCCAGTTTTGCCATCACCTTTGTTAATCTCTCAGTCAGTACCTTTGGAAACAGCTTATAGATACTTCCTATCAAACTAATAGGCCTGAAGTCTCTCAATTACTAAACTCCTTTCCTTTTTGGGATTAGAGCTATAAAAGATGCATTAAAGCTCTTTTCAAATACCACATGTTCATGAAAATTCCGGAATGCATCTATAATGTCTTGTTTCATTATCTCCCAACAAGTAAGGATGAAATCCATAGTGAACCCATAAGATCCTAGGGTTTTGTGTCTAATACACCACAAAACCTCTTGTTCTTCAAATGTAGATTGCAAAGTCTCCTTTTCTTGCTCTGAAATAGCGGGGCAGTAGGCCAAATTGTAAACAGGTCTCCAGCTCTCTGTTTCTATATATAACTTCTGATAAAAGTCAATGATCTCCTCTTTAATTCTTGATGGATCTTCAATAATTTCTCCTTGAATCATCAGCTGGACTATATTGTTGTATCTCTTATGAGCATTTGTGAAAGAACTTGGTGTTCTTATCGCCTTCTTTTAGCCATTGTATCTTGGATCTTTGACTTCATAAAATTTCTTCAATTTTGACAAACTCCTCATACTACATAAACAGTGTAGCTTTCCTCACATTCTCCTCCTCATTTAATGGTCTGTGATCCAGGATAGCCTCTCATTCAGATAATTGCCCAAGTAGATTCCTTCTCTGAGAACTGAGATGTCCTTGATAACTTTTACTCCACTCCTTAAGCTTTGATTTGAGGGCTTTGAGTTTATAAACGAGGATGAAGTCTGGCTTCCCTGAGGGCTAAAAGAACTCCATCAGTACCTGCCTCTGTCCATAAATACTACAGTTCCCAGCCACCACTTTATCTACTTTGAAGTAGATTTATTATGTGCCCATGTTCCACATTGCAAAGCTATTGGATTGTGATCTAAAACCAGTCTTTGCATTAGAATTTGTTATATGTTGCTGAATTTGTCAGCCCATTCCTCTAAAATAAGAGTTCTGTCAATCCTAGATGTTGTGAGGTAGTTATCCCCTTTAAACCATGTGTAGATTTCCTCCCTTCCAAGTTAAGATCAATCAGCTTCATATCTTCTAAAGAGTCAAAAAATTCCACAATATTTTTGGATCTTCTCTTGCAATTACTCTTTTCTGTGGGGTATCTAACTAGATTACAGCTCTGCACTAATTTCATCCTATACTATTCTACTTTCAATGCCACAATTAGGGGCATATACACCTGTTAAATGACAAGAGTATTCCTGAAGAAGAGTTCAAATTTGCAAGTAATAGTATAAGCTCCAATTTCTAGAACCTCCCCTTTCCACACGCTACTGTCCCACAACAATTAAATTCCCCCCTTGAACCATTAGCCTTCAGATATGCATATCTCACCCATCTACATCCCCATATTTGATTAATCATCTCTTTACATCCCCCTCCAATTTGGTTTCTTGGAGGCAGGATATCTGTGTTCCAATCTATAACCAAACTCTTCACTAATCTTCTTTTATCCCTCTCATTCAGACCCCTTACATTCCATGAAACAAGTTGGAAATTCATGAGTCATTTGTTGTCAAACTCTTTCCCCTGCTCCTGTTGCCACTGTCCTTAAATTTCACGTCAAAAGATACTAGGTCTTTTAGTTCCTGTATACCTTTGAATCTAATTTTCTTGAATTCCTTCTCCATCATTCTCATATGTCTACTACTATCTATTCGTCTCAAGAGTTCCATTACTGCCTCCTCATGTCCCTAAATTTCACCCCAATCAATTTGCTCAACTTGATCAAATTTTGCTTTGCTTCCTTCCTAGATGAACCCAAATAGTTCAATTACTGCCTCCTCATATGCTTTGCTCCCTTCCTAGATGGAAGCTCAACCAGAAACTGGGAGTCATTCATAACATATATGTTGATTCCGTGAGAAGGCTTCCACATACTGCAAACCCATCTCCATATGTCAGTCAGAGTTGGCGTTTCTTGCTCATGTCCAAAAGTTTCCCCACAATACATCTGCCAAGCACATCGTCTTCTGAAACTATAGAGCTTCCAGGGAGGGTGATTCTGCAGGGAGTGATCTGTGGTGTCAAACCTTTAATTGCTTCTGTTGGATTCAACAAAAGAAGATTTGATCTGATGTTGTCTAATAACTGCTGTTTTCTCACCCCTTTCTGAGACCCCAATGAACTTTGTAACTTTCTGAGCTGTTTCTATCCATACATCATTTCATGTAGTCTCAGGAGTTGTAATAACTGACCAGCTGCCGCCTTGTATGTAGTCTCAGGAGTTATAATAACTGACCTCCTGCCCCCTTGTATGTAGTCTCAGGAGTTATAATAACTGACCTGCTGCCCCCTTGTACTAAAGAATTCAGCAAAGTGATGCTTTGTTTTCCATCTCCCAACTGTAATTCTTTGCTCCTTTGAAGCTTCAATAAGTACTTGGACTAGCCATCGCATAACTTTAAGGATTAAAGTTACTTTCCTCATACCTGCTACGCTCAGTCCATTCAAACCATGTTCCTGACCTAGAACTGAACTTAGAGATGTCATACGATTTAAATCTAGCGTGAAGGTAAATCCTTTCTTCCCCCATGTAAAAGTTGTGGTTCTAAATTCTGAAAAGGTGAAAGAAATAAGGGTGAAAGCTAGCACAGAAGGTGATAGCTTGGCCTGAGAAGACGAAAGAAAGTTTCCGGCTGAGAGATTTTGTCCATGGGATAATTTTAAAACCACATTTCAATCATCCATAGAAAAGGGAAAAGGACAAACTACAGCATAGGATCATGAGTGAAACCTTTGATACTTACATGGAGATCAATCCCCTCATTCCCACCGCCAGCGCTTGCAATTCCAAAAGATCCAAGCACAGCTGTTACAATCTTAAAATATGAAACAGAAAAAATGAGTTCCGTCTCCTGAATTCTGACAGCACATACATCATGAAAAGGAAGAAAGAATGATAATGCCTACGCGATTCAAATCAGGGAAAATTCCATCTCCATGATCAGATGAGCTGTAGGTTCCAACTACCACACCAGGACTCACTCGGTTTCCTTGACTGTACCCAGCACTTGATGCAGAAGCAGTTGCTGCAATTTTAAACTTAATGGTTATAAGGAACTCGTGACATGACAGAATCCATATAAAGTTTCAAGACATGACAGAACCCATATAAAGAATCTATCATGGTATTGTCTTCTGTACATTTTCCAGTACTGTCCGACTTCGATTACATCCATTAATAATCAAGTTTCCCAAGCTTTCTAGCTCCCCAAAGTTGAAGGATTATAAGATAAATCAAGACAACAAGAACGAAGACTAACACAATGGAAGTTCATACAGCTCTCTGAAGCTATAGTTCTTCATGTTTATTTTCAAATGGAATTCAATAGTTTGTCCAAATCATAACAAACCTTGGGGATCAGGGGTACTGTCTGATGAAGGTTGCCTCACAACCAGATGCAAAGTGTGACCGTCTTCCACATCTATTTGCAAATCCGTGAAGGAGCTCAAATTCCTAAATCGTATATTAGGTGCATGCTATGTTCCTAAATCACATGAGAGTCAAAAGGATACGGTAAGCGGAAAGCAGCTGGTCATCCTTCAACACTTTTCCACGGCATATGAGCCGTTGTTGTTCTGTCAAGACACCAGTAACTGTCGCAATTTGTTCCTTCAATGCAGGGACTGGAACCTGTATTGGAATTGACAAAAGGTATTAGAATGAGTGTCAGAATATTCTAAAAGTCAAACAGATAATACTACAGTCAACTTTTAAACTCTTAGTTCAAGAGCATGATTGGTCTTTGTGATTGTATTCCAATATCCAACAAGAATGCACATTGGCAACTCTCACAGATACAGAAAATCGGTGTATATGGAGCAATAATTACTTGAAATTCTACTGTTTGAAGAACTATATAAACAAATTACAAATAGACCGATTGGCCTTGATGTTTTTATTGTTCCCCCTGTTTGATAGGTAGCACAGCTCTTTTTCTTAAAGAATTGAAAATAAAAGCAATAGATATTTACACATTTATCCACTCGCAATGTATACGTCTGTGAGTCCAACATCTTTATCTTTATCTCAACTGTGGTCTCAGGACATTCAGCCTCACCACTTCCACAAATCTGCACATCTTCAGCACCGTTGCTAACCATCTTCTCCAGGTTTCTTTCGACCCCTGACTAGCAATCAAATGACAAACAAATGTGAAAATAAAGTGAAAAAATCTGCAGTAAAAAAACAGAAAAACTATGTGGCAGTTATATTGCAGAAGAAAATATGAGTATCCAACAATTATCCATTAAACCGATACATCTCGGGGCATGTATAACCCTGTTTCGTTGTAAACTAGAAGAGGGAAGGGCAAATGAAGAAATTGTCTCTTCCATTTTTTGGTTTGTTAAAATAGGTATTGAAAGAAAAATAGAAGAGAAAACAGTCCTCTTTCATTGCATCCCACCTTATCTTTTACTATCTTGGCAGAGAAACTGGAAAAAGTTGTCAAATCAATCAATCAACTAAGCTTCGATCCCAAGCTAGTTACATCTTCAATATAGATCCTTTTACATATTCTCCCAGTTCAAGCCAATTCCATTCCAATACTGGTAGTAACTACTCTTTTAAGGCAAATTAAGGGTTTTAAAACTGCAGGTTCCTAAAACCTCAGACTTGCCCCTACCCAATCTCAATGTAAGTGGAACCACAACATTATAGTCTTAATCTCAAATTAATTTGTATCACTATAAAGATCATTTGCCTCTATTGTGATACAGTCAAACCCCTTATTTTGAGTCTTTACGCCTAAAATAATGTTTTGAGACTTTCTACAAGTTGTTTTTACCATTTGGGACTTGTTGGGGTGGTTTGGTTTGAGACCGAAGGAGCTTGGGTGAGGTTTTCGGACCATTGGAACAAAAACTGCAGATTCAGTATATTGTTGTCAACTTGTGCACCACGATCACGGTCACCCTGCACAATTGCAAACAATGCTATCCCTCAGTATTGCGCAATCGTGCATGAAGATCCCGATAAGCTAAGTGGCCAATCACTGTAGCGTGATCATGTCCCATCTTCAGTGATTGTGTAAGCAAATGCCTAGGTCCTAGCCAGCCCACCTTTGTTCAGCACGATTGTGCAAGGTATGCAGTGACAGCGGTAATGTCCATTATTAAACGCACCAGATTTAGCCAAAACTAAGTTTAATTTTCCATGTTTTAAGGGTTCTAAGCTACAGGATTTCACGATTTCACTCTTTCTGAAAAGTAACCACCTAGTCTTTGAGGTAAGGTTTATAATAGTAGCTTTGGATTATATACATGTTTTCCTTTGAATTTTTAAGATCAAAACATGTATTTTCTAGTGTTTTAAGTTGGAATTAACCCTAACTCGTTGAATCACCTAAATTGAGATTAGACCAAGTAAAGCAAGTCAAGATAGGATTTTGACTATAGATTTAAATTCCCTAGCTTACGGGTGATCTGCTAATATAATTTGTTCCGGGTTTTGACCCCATTGACCCATATTCGACTTTGACCAAAGCCTAGATTTCTAAGATGGGTCCAATGGACGTAAATTAACCCCAAGGTTCATTAATTTGGATAGATTGAGAATTTTAGCAATCCTTGGTGCGGGGAAAAGCTATTTTACATCGGTAGCTTTTATGGATACCAGGTATGTTTAGACATTGACCTTAGAAAAGCATGTTTAAGAAAATCCAAATGTCTACTATAAGTTAGGGGGTGACTATGTAAACAAGGAGACGAGTGTATACATATACACAGGTATTTACATTCAAGTCACGAAAATTGCTAGTATTTATGAATTGTGTGTATTATCTAAAACATACATATGATATGAGTTTATAGGCGTTCTCATATGCTTTATTTAGATATAAGGAGATTATATGTCAAGTGGACTAGTTACGGGTGAAAATGTTGATTTTTTGGGTGGGAAAAGGCAACCTAAGGAGGGCAAGCAAGAAGGGGAGGGCAAAGTAGTGATGTATGGGAGAAGGAATAGGAATATGGGAAGTGTGTGGGGTAGAATAAGGAAGGAAAAGGGCGGGGGTTGCAAAGAAGTTATTTGATAGATAATAAAATTGTTAGTTGGAATGTGAGATGATGAATGACACAAACAAAAGGGTCATCATCAAGATAGGGATTAGAGTGTAGGTGAAATATGACCAGTTACAGGCTCAGGGAAACGCAGGGGGGATATTGTCACTTTGGGATGAAAGGAAGATTGAGATATGGAGGTGAAGAAAAGGGATTATATGGTAGCAGCGACATTTAAAAATATTGGGAATGGGACAGAATGGGAATTTGGTGGAGTTAATGGTCCTGTTTGGGAGGGGTCTAAGGTGGCTTTTTGGGGAGAAATGGGGACAGTTTTGGGACAGTGGAATATCTCATGGGTACAAGGTGGGGATTTTAACACCATCAAATTCCTGAAAGAGAGGGTGAGGCATAAGGTGGTTCCTAGGGAAATAAAGGAGTTCTCGGAGCATTGATAACTTTTTTCTTATTAATCTTCCATTGACAGGTGCTGCTTTCACTTGAGTTAGGTCGTAGGATTCATCTTTTAGATAGAGACTCGTTCTAGGTGTATGCCTCATGGAAGGAGTTTGCTCCAAAAGTTATACAAACTATCCTTATGAGGTTGACATAGGATCATTCATCCATTTTGTTAGATGGTGGAAGAGAAGAACTCCCTTTAGATTAGAGAACATGCGGTTAGGAGAGACGGACTTCATGAAAAAATGGTTAGATGTTGGAACAACTACGATGTGGTGGAAAACTGTCATTCAGGCTAGCAAAAAAGCTGAAGATGCTTAAAAAGGAAATAAATGTGTGGAACAAAGTGGTGTCTGGAAGGGTACAAGTGAAAATAAAAGGGACTATGAACGATACGGGGGAACAAGGTGGGACTTGGGAGAACTGTCCATAAAGCCATCAACTTTAGCCACATATGCTAAAATTTATAGTAGCCTTGATTCTTTTTGTGAACTGTCCATGAACTCATCAAGGATTATTGTAATTAACCAATCCACTGAAAACCAAATGAATACACTGAAAAACTTAGAGCTCAGGCATAGAAACATTTCATCTAGCCAACCCAAATTAGTTTGCAATTGAGGATAAGTGATGTTGCTTTTGTTCAGCAATAACCAAAGAGGATAACAAGCTGAATACATGTCTCTGTACACAGAAAAGTGTCAAATCAACAAAGATGTTCTTGTAATCGAGTGGCCATCACAGCTTATCTGAAAACTCAACCAACGAAAACGTCCTGCATTCTCTAACGAAAAAAAAAAAACAATCTTGCTGTATGAAGTTGGTTATGCTAAAAAATAGACCATGAATTACCATATGCCTAAACAGGAGTGAGAGCATAAACATAAACAGTACAACTTCATATATATACCTGAAACTCCTATACATAGAAAGTAACAGAGAAAATTCTAAAATTGATGAGATGAAGTACAAAAGTTTTTACCAGTTTCCTGATTTGATCAATCAAAAACAAGAATCAGGAACCCTAGAGATTAACGATGTATAAGAGAAGAAAGATGAAAAGTAAAGAGAATCAGATACAAACCAGGAAGAGAGCTTGATCGACAGCGTTTCGTAACAAGTATCTACTCAGTGGAGCGGACAACAAACAGAGCTGATGTCTCTCTCTTGCTATTTTTCTGTCTGAACGCAGCAGCAACTGTAAGATGAGATCCCTTCTTACATGCCTATAATACTTTGCTTACCTGTTTATTTTCTTTGATAGTCCTTTTTTTTTTTTTTAGATAAATAATAAAAGAATATCTCTATTTTTATTTGGGAATTAGGACAAAAAAAAAAAAAAAACGCATAACACATAAACAGATCTTTAATTTAGCTTCAGTTGTCAACTATGACTTTCAAATTTGATTGTGTACAAGTAGATATTTAAACTTATATTAAATTGAATAAATAAACATATTTGTCCTATATGACATTCTACATGGCAATTTTGTGTCTTATGTGGCGTCCTACTTGTTTAATTTTATACAAGTTTAAGTGTCTATTTGTGCACATCCAAAGTTGGAGGTCGTAGTTGTTAACTGAAACCAAATTAACAGTCATATTTATGTATTATGCCAAAAAAAAGTTAGTAAAAAAAAATTCTAAAAAATGAATTTCACTTGATTTGATTTGACTTGACTTGACTATTAAACATGAAGAATAAGACAAGCCTCACAAATTACCTTTTTAAAATTTTATTTATTAATAATTAAATTATTTCCTTAAATGATCACTCAAGTTTTTTAAATTACATTCAAATAGCACTTTCATTTCAATTATTAGGACCAAAATACTACTCAACTATCACTATTTTTCTTAAAAAGAAATACAAAACACCTCAAAAATCGCTTTCTCTCCTAGCTGGCATGATATATCATTCAACTTTATTTTTTTAATAATAGACTTATTTACTAAAATTATAATCTTCTTTTTTTAAAAAAAATACATTAGTTTACCATACATAAACTTTATATTTATCATACTTAAGAATTCTTGACCATATTTAAAATTTTATATATTTTTCTACTATGAAAAATAGCTTTTAACACTTGCTATAAATGTCATCAATTTTGAATAGTTATAGACAAATGTATTCAAAACATATCACGATTTTAAAAAATTCAATTGAAGTACAAATTGAGCCATGATATACAAAGCATTTCATGAACGTTAACTTACATTATTTTGATCATACTACTGTACAACAGATCAATGATATTAAAAGTCAATTAATTATTAAAAAAATTAATTGTGTACTTTAAAATTCATATTTCCAATATCTTTGAATATTTTTATTTTTTCAGAAGTGATCGCTCTCTCTATTATGCAAACTCTAGTATGTAACTCTTGACCCCATGGCCATTATGGTGACTGGTCAGTCGATTCCATTAGCTTCTGATATACAATTTTCTACTCTCCCCTCTTCTTCTACATCTTATTCAGATAAGAACCTTATTGATTTGCCTAGAGAATCTAATTTGCCTAACGGGGGAGCGTTTTGAAATTTAAAGAAGGCAAAGATGCAGCATTTTGAAACCCACAAATATGAATTAACCGGATATCAAAGCCCCTGAAGGTGATCTGATATTGTTTAAGTTGTCTACTTATAATAATGGTGTTCTGCGTGTGACATGGACGGAGGATGAAGTTAAAAGGATAAACACCTTAGAAAACCTTCAATATGCAGTCATAGCAAAATTTTCATAAGGTTGGCCGAAATTGGAGGAATTAAAGGAGCTAATTCCATTTCAATGTAATATCAAATGAGATCGTAAGATTGGGACTGTTGAGAAATAGGCATGTATTAATGAGGCTGAAGTTATTTGAAGATTTTGTGAACATGATGTCTAGGCCTTCTTATTTCTTATTATATTACTGATAAGGAAGGTATGCCATACCCTATGAGGCCTTAATCTATGATGAAAAATTCAAGATTGTTGAAGAAACCATATAAGTTATGGTATGAATTTTCTTCCTTGATCTATAGCCTACATTGTTTGGGAAGGAATCTTTATTTTCACTAGCTTCAACAATTAGGAAATCAATTCACCTTGATAAGGTAACTATTAACAAGATGAGACTAAGTTGTGCAATGGTTAAAGTACAAGTAGATTTACTGAGTGATTTACCTAAGTTTGTGGAGTTAGAAGTTACTGATCCCTCAAAGAACTCACTTAGAGTTGAAAAGGTAAAAGTGATATATGGTATGCTTCCAAAGTACTGCAAGAAGTGCAGATTACAGGGTCATAATGAAGATGACGATAGAATTCTTCATCCTGAATTAAAAAGGAAAGAATAAACAGAAGAGAAGAAGGAGAAACAAAAGGAAGCATCTCAACAACAACAATAAAGATTCCCAAGAAGAAATTATAAGTAGTGGATTCCTACTAGCAGAAGATTCATCAGGAATAACATCAACTTTGTTAATACCTTTGGAATGGAAATAGAGAAAGAAAATGTTACCACTAGTAACCCTTTCAATGCACTTACAGAGGAGGATACAGAGAATGCAAATGCAACAAAGGATATTATTGTTTTAGAAGATAATTTGGAGTAGAGGAATATTAAAGGGTGGATTCATAATGACTTCTACAACAAACATGAGGAACATGGTACTAGTATGCATGTAGTCACAAGTAAAGAAAGCCGTGAAGAAACTAACACAATTACAAACACAACATATAAATGATCCATCAATGAATATGGATCACAACAAAAGCCAGAATTAGATGAGTTAAATATATCAATATGATCATGAAGACTTGAACAAAGTTGTTGTTGAACATTCCAACCTGTAGAGCATAACAGAGGAAATCAACACAAGTAGCAGTGTTGAAAATCAAGCTATTGTAAAATTGGTTAAGGGGCATACAACTAATACTAGTCAAGAAGAGGAGTTCCCTACTCCTTTGCAAATTGATATTGTTGATGCTACAAATGCCTCTAAGCAAGAAGATTTGTTAGCCCTTCCATATAGTGATAATATTGTGGAGAGAACTAATAAATCACTTGGAAAACAATTGATAAAAGAGCCATCAATACGAGATGATAAACTAATAGTACTTTTTGTTGAAAGTCAACAGAGTAATCCTATGAAAATGCTTCATGAGCTAGTCTTTCATCAAGTAGTAAATAAGGAGAAATCAATATAAGTGATACCAGCACAAGAGATAAATTTAAAGGTGGAGGAACATAATGAATTTGAAACCAACAGAATTTCTCTGAAGTTTGTAAAGAAGCATGAGTATCACCTCAAGATAAATAAAAGAAGAGAAAGAATAAACCTCAATGAGTGGATCATCTAGGGTTAATATTGTGATGTTTGGAAAATCTATTTTGAAATGAAGTACAAAGCTCTCATATGGAATATCAAATCTATGAGGCCTCGTCATTCTTTCCATCGAGTTCAAATGTTTCATAGGAACCACAAATTTGATTTGGTGGCACTGATGAAACTTTTTCAAGAAATAAGGCATATTCAGCAATATAAAAGAAGATTGGGCATGACTTATGAAAATTATAATGTAAACGATAAGATATGATTATTTGTACATATGGATGTAATACTCAGAATAATAATTGATTGTGGAGTTACTTTTTGATAATGGTCATCAGATGATTAATACTTTGATATATGCAAAATATAATCCCTTTAAGACACTACAATTATGGAATGAGATCTATCATATTAGCCAAAACATGGCATACCCTTGGTTGGTAGGTGGAGATTTAAATGTCATTTTGAATGTTGAAAAGAAGATTGGGGGACTGCTAGTGTATCCTAATGAGGTGGAAGATTTTTCTTTCTTTGTAAACTCATGTGAGTTGGTTGATTTAACCTTTAAAGATAGTCCTTTCACACGGTGGAATGGTGGGGCTGATGAAGAGTTCATCTTTAAAAGATTGGACAGATTGTTTGTTATCATTTTTATCTAGGAGAAATGTGTTATGTGGGTTAGAAATTCTAGCCAGATCTAGGTTAGATCATGCATTAATGCTTCTATCTTATGGTGGACATGTTCCATATTTCCATAAGTTTTTCAGATTTCTTAAAATTTTAGACGGAAAAAAAAGATTACAAAGAGGTGGTGTTACAAAATTGAGTTGTTAAAGGTTATTCAGATGTCTTTATTGTCCTGAAGATGAAAATAAAGATAACTAAACAAGCACTATCAAAATAGGGTAGAGATTGTTATGAAGATATTTTCAACCACTCCTTATCAGGGAAGATATTGTTAGAGTTAAAGAACAACTATTTGAGGAGTCATATATTGTTGCCATCAACGCAATACTTAGTAGAGCTCATGTTGAGTATAATATGTACTTACACTTTGAGAAGGTATTTTTGAGATAAAAATTAGGTATTTAGTGTTCACAGAGGGAGATAAAAATATAAAATTCTTTTATTGTCTTGTAAAAGGTAGAAGGAAAAGATTGGAAATTTTTAATATCCAAAAAGTTGATGGTTCATGGACTGAAGGTAATGAAGTAGTGGATGAAGCCATTGAATTTTATCAAGATCAGTTTAATATAAGGTTAGCTGACATGTACTATATTTGGTTCCTTCTGTGATAACTGAAGAAGATAATGATGATTTGAATAGACCTCCTACCTTTGAGGAAGTCAGAAGGGTAGTTTTTTTTTTTTAGCTAAATGGAGATAGTGTATGTGGTTTTGATGGTTTTACTAGTCACTTCTATCAGGTTTACTGGGACATTGTCAGTAATGATATGTTTGAAGTAGTAAGTACCTTTTTAATGTTTTGACTTTACCTAAGTTTATTACTCATACAAATTTGATTTTAACCCCAAAAAAAGAATGTGTTTTTTTTTTTTCAGATTTAACACCTATCAGTCTTAGTAATTTTCTAAATGAGGTCATTTCCAGACGTATCCATGACATACTAGAGATGTTGTTACCAAATCTTATCTCTACTAACCAATTTGGCTATCAAATGTAGTAATTTTCTAAATGAGGTCATTTCCAGACGTATCCATGACATACTAAAGGTGTTGTTACCAAAGCTTATCTCTGCTAACCAGTTTTACTTTATCAAAGGTATGAGCATTATAGAGAATGTCTTACTTGCGCAAGAAATTATAATAGACATCGGGAAAAAAAGGAGTAAAACTACTAATGTAGTCTTTAAGCTTAATATGGCAAAACCGTATGATAGAGTGGACTAAAGTTTTTTTATGTAAGTTCTTGAAAATATGAGCTTTCTACTTTCTGAAAAGATTTGGAGACTAGTTGCAAATAACTGGTACTATGTGTTGATTAATGGACAAACTTCTGGGTTTTTTTTATTCTACTTGAGGGGTTTGATGAGTCTGAGATTTTGAATCATTTGGGGCCTTTTTATTTCAACAAATAGTGTCCTCAATGCCTATTTTTATGTCTTTATCTGAGGATATTTTGATGTTTTGCAGCTATGAAGACTAAATGACAAGGCAAGGATGAATCTGAGAAAAAAATCCAAAAATATTGAAAAGAGTGTTAAACTCCTAGCTGAGGATCGCCTAGCACAATGGGTGGATCGCCCAATAGGTCGGGATATCACCTACAGTGATGGTGTTCACTTCTGAAAATCTTCAAGGTAGGTCGGTGATACAAAGTGTAAATGGTGATTCGCCAAAGCAGTTGGGCAAGCTAAAACCTCCACCACCAAAAGTGACAGACTTTTGAGTTAAAATGAAGGAGAAATGGGAGAACAAAGGTGGTAATCGGGGATTCGTCGAACGTGAAAGGCTGACTCAATAGAGTTCGCCGATTGAGCTTCAAACACTTGAATTTTGAAGCCAAGAAAGGGTGAGCTGAAAAATAGAAAAGTGATCCGCCGAATCATATAGGCGAGCCCGACTAATGTCACCAATTAAGTCATACATGTAATTTCAGACTACCTTTATGTGAAAATATAAATAGCCCAAAGGAGAAAGAAAATATACATTTTTTTAATCTTTTGATGTTTTATTTTTTGACAGCGGAACTTTTACTTTCTACCCATTTTAGCTTTTTTCTTAGTTTGGGGGTTTTTGAACAATCTTGTAATTGAGGGTTCGATTCAAAGTGGGTGTTGAAGATTATTGTTAATTATTAACACTTTAATGGCTGAAAACATAATAAGTATAATTTCTTTTCCTTTTGTGATGTTTGGTTAAAACCTCAAATCTAGGGGTTTGATTATAAAATTTGGTGTTAATTTAATTTAGTGGGTCTAGTGTCTTTCTCTGCTTTTCTGATATTCACTCATGGATTTTAGCTATTTAACATTGGCTTAATTTATGGGTTTAGGTTGCAAAATTAATCGTAATTTAGATATTTGATTGATGCTTGAAGAGATTAATTGAAGTGGGTGAATAGCTTAATACTTGCAAATTGGGTTTGATTATTGTAGTTTGCTCGAAAGAGAAATTATAGTTCCATTCTAATTGTCAAATCTTCTCAAAAGAGAGATTTTAGTAATGTATTTGTATTTTACATGGATGAGACCGAAAAGAGATTCTATGAAATGATGCATTGAGATCAAAAAAGTTTTGTGTCGTTAGAGATTACCCAGCCTATCCATATTCGTCTAGCATTATTGAGCAAGCACCCTTATTTGATGTCGATACCAACTCACATGCCCCTACGTCATGTTTTACTTGTTTAATCCCTATTTTTAGTCAAATTGTGATAATTGATTCCAAAATCCTTTTATTAAATTTGGTGGAATTATCCACCCACTTGTCCTAATTACTACAATGAATTGGTTTGCACTTTTATATTCCTCATTAAATTTTTACATTTAGATCACTCCTTGTGGGATTCGACCCCGACTCTTTTGTTGGATACTTATATTGCTAGTGATCGCTTACTCATTTAATTGTTTTAGTGAGTAATTTGAGTGTTATCAGGGTAAAGCAAGGGGATCCTCAATCCCCTTATTCTGAGGTTCTTTCTAGGGCTCTAAATAACTTATATTCGTATTATAAGGATTTTGGTCTACCTAAGTGGAGTGAAAACAATACTCACTTAGCCTATGCTAATAACATCGTGATTTTGTTAATGTTGATTGGTTCTCTATAAAATTGTTGATGAAAACATTGCAGGACTATGAAAGGAAATGAGGATAGAAGATTAACAAAGAAAAAAATGTCTTTATTATGCATTCTATGATTGTTCAAACAGATATTTAGCTTGTAGAAGAATATGCAGGTTTTCCTAGAGATAATTTTCCCTTAACTTACCTTGGATGCCCAATTGGGCATGCTAGGAAAAGGAAAACACACTCTGCTGATCTGATGTAGAAAATACATAATAAGTTACAAGCTTTGAAAGGGGATTATTATCTTTTGGAGGAATGATTGTTCTAATCAATAATGTTTTATAAAGAATACCTATATATGAATTATATGTAATCATTCTACCTAAATGTGTGATTCATAATCTACACAAAGTTTTTGCAAGATTTCTTTGGAGCTTCAAGAAAGTGGGCAGAAATAAGCCCTAGGTTTCTTGGGCTGAAATTTGTCAACCTAAGATGGGAGGAGGTCTGCGATTCAGGTTATTGTTTGACGTCTCAAGAGCTTTGTTTGCAAATCTTTGGTGAAATTTTAGGACCAAAAACACTATATTGTCTCATCTCATGTGGAACAAGTATGTAGGCCTCAAATAGTGAAGTGGAAGTGAGGTTTTCAGACTTGGAAACATATGCTAGCGGCTAGGGATTGCATTGATCAAGAAATTTGGTGGTAGCCTAACTGTGGATCCCCTAGTATTATGTTTGATGATTGGACTCAACTTGAAATATTACACTACTATCTACGAGTGTCTTTTTCTACTTATCCTTTTTAGGATGATATTAATCAGTTGATGCAAGAGGGCAGGTGAAATGAAGAATTACTAAGACATAATTTTCATGAAAGAGTGGTAGAACATATACTTAATAAGATTGATATAGTGTAAGAGTGTGAGGAGGTGACTAAACTTTACTGGATTCTCAATCATTCATGTAGGTTCTATTTTAATTCAATATAGAAGGTTATAAGGACCCCTAGAGTAACACATGAAAGGTTTAGACAGGTTTGGAAACAAAGGCACTCTTTTTAAAATCTGTTTTTTCTAGAGATCAATCAAACAAAGAATTCCTATTGGGGAATTTTTTTTCAGAGTAGGACTAGACAAGGTGGTTCGTTATTGTTGTTGTGACATTAATGTTAATGAAACATTGGAACACCTCTTTATCTCTTGTAATGCAAAGTTGTTGTGGGAAATGTTTGCTAGAGCAGCGGGTGTGGAGGGGACTTTCTTGCAACTATAGGACACTATTTTTAAATAATGGAATGCTAAATGAACATCTAAATTGAGACCTTTGTTTAATGTTATCCTTGGTTTTATACTCTGGCAGATTTTAAAAGGGAGAAATAGAGTAAAACATGGAGGAAAAATCTCAAATTTTAACATGACAACATAAATCAATAGAAATGTTTAGTCTTGTTATGGTTTAGATATTCTTGGTTGAGGAATATTCCTAAAGATGATCCTATGTTGATTAAATTATTTGAAGGTTACAAATCTATTATAGCTACTTTGGTGATATACTAGTCATCTTTTGGTATTGAAATGTACAAATGTAGCTCATATAAAGCCTCAAAAGGTAATTCAGGACATAGTGCTAGGGGTTCCTCTGTTAGGAATTGATAAGGAGGTTTCATTTATGCAAAATCATATGGTCTGAATATCAAAACAAATCTAGAAGCAAAGGTCCTAGCACTGGTACAGATGTTAAAGCTTTTAATTTGTTTCAGGAGGTACCTAAAAAGGGAAGTCACTCATCATCCTATATGCCAAGAAAGTTCCTAATTTAAGAGTTACTAAATGTCAAAATCCTTATTTTGCATTTTAATTAGAACAAAAACTACATTACATAGACATGAGCATCTAGTCAAATCAACACTGAGAAGAGCTCAACAAGATTTATCTTATAGAAAGATCATTGATCTTATATCTGAGTTGTTTAGGCAATGGTATATGCTCCTTCGGAGCTCAATATGTCAAAGGACAAGGAATTAGGGTTGTGGTCTTCTCGCTTTGATAAGACAAATGAATAAACAAGAAAAGGGGCAAGACTTATTTAGAATGCTATATGATAGGAGCTTATAAGTCCAGAGGCGCACCAACCAGAGAACTACTGTGAAACAAGCAATTAATCATAATAGTTTCTTAAAAGGCTGAGATTATAGAGCTTACCTTTAACATAAAAGAGCTGATTTGGGCTACATCGAATTGAAGAAGTCTTCCTCAAACACGATTACATGGCACTTGTGAGAGTTAACCCCATTGAACTAAGAAAGAGTCTCATATCGACCAAGTATTTATTTAGAATATCTATTTTGATAGATCCGCTTTGGCTTTCCTATTCCAAAGATCTTCCCTAAAGAACGAAATGAATTGATCTAACCCACAATCTGTCTTTTAAACCTTTAAGAGTTTTGAGCGTTCTGGATGTAATCTATCCAAGCTCATTGCATCTCATCTCTAATATCTTTCGTTAAGAAGGATTTCTTCATTAATTTCATCTGTTTATGAGTTAATCAATGGCGGCCAAAGGTGAGGAAGACGATGGGTCGGCTTCATCGAGATATTTCCATTTCTGATTAATATTTTCTCTTTATTTCATTTTGTTTGTTTTTTCTATCAATAGATTTTCATTATTTTGTTTTGTTTTTTCAGGTATTGGCCACTTTTGGGCCTAAAACCTATTGGGAGAAAACCTCCGAGACATTTGACCCAAATTTCAGAGAAATCTTTAAAAAGAAACTTACGGTAACTTTCGTCAACTTTTATTTTTCCAGTTACCTAACTTCAAAACTTGAGATACAACCCTTGAACACTTGAAATATGACATACCACATTATTATTAATTTATTACCCACCCTCCTTGTGTTTCCACGAAGATACGAGTTAATTTAAATGTTTCAAAAAGTCGAGGTGTTAATAGTAAAGCTAAGTGACGATGACTTTAGTTCAAACTAGGGTTATTACAATATTTAGGAAATTCCAAGGCCAGGACTTTCATGTGAAGTCGTGCAGAGTGTTTGCACCATTAGATTTTTTTTGGTTATCGAATTATTGACTTACGAGGTTGACAATATGCTTATGGTCTCTCGAGCATCTAACCTTCTACCAAAATTGGATACCTAATTACATAGTTGATTGGGGATTGGCCCAATTTCAGAGCATTACGCTATCTTCTAGTTTATTAGCCAAGCGAGGCAAACTAGGTATATCCCTATCCTTGTTACACATCGATTACTTGGTTTAGCAAAAAAGGAACTCACTTTTCATATTTCGTATTCTATCTCTAAATCCCTTTCCTGAGTTCAATACAAGACAATAGTTGTATTTCAATGGTGATCAAGCATCAAACTAATAAAATACGAACATAAGAATAACTCATACAATAACCAAACTTCATCTTAAAGTTTTACAACTCCACAATCATTTGTAGCCGAAACCTTAGAAAGATAAATTTTAGCCACTCATAAATTGATTCACAAGTTTATAATCTTTGTCATGTCTCCAACTAGAAAGGAGCGGATATTAAGGATTTGTACGAGTACTTGCTAATTAATATACTAAACTCATGCTAAAGTTGTAGACTCATAAGAAACTAAACAAACACCATGACTCATACTAAAACATAGGTAACAAGAGCGCCCAATGGGCTACTTTATAACTTAAACAAAACTATGTGTAACACCTCAAAACTTAGCTCAGATAGAACAACAGAAAATCTGTGAACCACGGAGGGGTTCACGAACCATGAAAGGAACCACGGTCTCTCACCCTCATCGTGGTTCACACCGTCACAAGATTGGTGGACCACAGGACCCTTCACGGGCCGTGGACCACCACATGGGCGTTAGGAAGGCTCGTGGAGGTGAGACAGAGCAACCAAGGCTCAAGCGTCAGACCACGGGATGTGGACTTGATAATGGGTCATGGTGAGGCTTGTGAAGCTGAGCCAGTAGGCCCCTAGCCCAAGTGAAGGACCACGGTAGCCGTCACGGTCCGTGATCTTTCATACGGTCCGTGAAGTAGACCGTAGAGGGAAGGGCCCTGAACCAGTAGACACTTGCCAAGAACCACGACCCACTTGACGGGTCATGGTCCCCACGACGGACCATCAACGGCACTGTGGTTGGCCTTGCTAGATTTTAAGTTGGGGTCATTTTGGTCTCTTCCTTTATGCGTTGGATACCTAAACTACGTCGTTTTACTCAGTTTAAGCTTAGTATTCTAATCAGAACCTACCCTAATCATTTTATTCACAAAAAATTCATCAAACTTATAGCAAAAGAGAAGAAAAGAGGTGACCCAAACCCTTCAAAAAATTCAACAATGTTTCTTCAGTTCCATCCCCGAAATCGAAGGATTCTCTGTGAAATTCGTCACCAGTTATGTGGGATTTCACTAGTGGGTTCCTTGCATCCACTAAGTCCCTAGAATTCAGTTAGATTCTTGATTCCTATATCTTGTTTAGACCTAAGGTTTCTAAAACCTTAGAGATTGATTGTGATTTACATGTTATAGTATTCCTAATCGAATATCATGTTGTTGTGGAATCGTTTCTTAGTTCCTTGCATGAAACTCAGAACCCTAGTTGTGTAGATTCTCTTAGTTCATGAATTGCACTTGCTAGGTCAGTTAAATAGATATACATGCTCCAGTTTCGAATGTTTCATTCTCAGTACATAAATGTTGCATTCTCAGATTTGCATGTCAGTGAGCTATCCAGTATTTCAGTTATGTTGTGTCTCACACATTTACAGTTGGGAGTAGGCTTAGAACCGAGTTAGACTAGGGATTAGAGTCCCCTCATAGTCCCAGAACTACGTGCCCCCGTAGGTTTATAAGTTCCCTCTGTGGGTATCAGATTTAGTGATCATGCCAGTCATGCCTTTATACCCCTGGAAAGGTATATTGGGTCCTCTCGATGAAGCGTATACATCGGACTCCAAGTTTAGCTCACATGGTTTTATGTGGCTAATAGTAGCTCCCACAGTCAGACTATTAGTGCATTTGACCAGTTTTCAGTTATACAACAACATCCAGTCTCAAGATGTTATGTTAAAAATCAGTACTTGGTCATTTCATTCAGGTCAGTTCATTTAAGTATATTCAGTATTATTGTTATAATTTAGATTATGTCATTGCTCAATTATTCTTCAGCTATAAATGGTTGTTCAACTATTATCCATATCATGCATGCTCAGTACATTCCAAGTATTGACGCATACTTTGCGCTACATCCTTTCATGATGTAGGTTCAGGTACTCAGCATCTAGATCACGCGTAAATTGGTTCTTGATCCATATTCAGCAGCTTCAGTGGTGAGTCCTCATACTTCGAAGACAATAGACATGTTTTCTCTTTCAGTCTTTTATTTTAGTTTCAGTTTTATTAGAGTTAGCTGGGGCATGTCCTAGCAACTCTAGTCAGTTAGAGGATTTTTCAAACATAGTGTTAGACTCAGCTTTAGTTTTTGGATGATGTTCAGTATCACTAAACTCTTAGATATTATTTATATATATTCAGATTAGTATTGGGTATTCCCCACATTCAGTTAACTATTGTTTTAGCTTCCGCATTAGTTCTTGTTTTCTTAGATAATGTCAGTATGCATGCTTATGTTATGCTAGACAGGGTTAGCTTGGGGTCACTCATGATCCTAGGTCTCGTGTTTACGTCAAGGGGGTAGCCTCGGGGTGTGACAAACTTAGTATCAAAGCATTAGGTTCTAGACGCACTAAGTAGAGTCCTTTTCATGGGTGTGAAGTGCACCACATCTAATGAGAGGGAGGCTACAAAGTGTTTTAGAAAAAAATTCACTTTCTTGCTACTCTTATCGTGTGTGAGGTATGATCCAACTTTTCATTCTAATTCGTCGTATTATGTTTCAAATCATGCCTCCTCGTAGAGCCTACAGATGGAATAATAATGCACACAACGCTAACAAACTCCCTCCAGTCCCAGACCATGAGGTTTTGAATGCAAAGTTTCAGAATGACATACAACTTTTGGCTCAGAGTGTAGCCAACCAGAACAATTAGTGGGTACATATTAGCTAGGGTTTGAGATTTTGTTCAAATGAATCCGCTTGAATTTCTACGGTCACAAGTTGGTGAGGACCCACAGAACTTCATTGACGAGGTTAAGAAATTTTTTAGAGTGATGGAAGTGACTGGTAATGATAGGGTAGAGTTGGCATCCTACCAACTTAAGGATGTGACTCACATTTGGTTCACTCAAAGAGTCTAAAGCACAAGAATTCATGAATTTGAGGCAAGGTACAATGTCAGTCCAAGTACGGACTTAAGTAAACCCACTCTCTGGTATGCTCCACACATGGTTGCCGATCCAAGGGCACAAATGAGCAAGTTTCTGTTTGGGATATTCGACTTGGTGAAGACAGAGTGCAGAAATGTTATGTTATTAGAGGATATGAATATCTCCAAGATTATGACTCACACTCAATAGGTTGAGGGTGATAAGCTTAAGGAAATAACTAAGTACAACAAGAAGGCTAAAACATGGAATTATGAATACTGTCAGTAAAAATCGAATGGTGAAAATCGCTCACAACTTCAATAGTAGTCTACAGCCTCAGCACCTTCATCAACTATTGCTCTATCCCCAGGTTTTGACAGGATCAGAAAGGTAGGGCATCAGGCTCTAAGTCTCAGGAGAGTAATTCAGGTAATAGGACTTTCCCAACTTGTCCAAAGTGTGGTAAGAACCATCCAGGCGAGTGTCTTGTAGGCAAAAAAGGGGTGCTTTGGGTGTGGTCAGTCTGGCCTTAGGTTGAAGGATTACCATTTTGCTAGGCAGGGGCAAGGATGTAACAATAATAGGGCTTAGTCTATAGTTCCAGCAGCACCAACAAGTCGCCCAACTCAACAAGGTGTGTCATCTGGTACAGGTGGTGGTCAGCGCCAGAACAAGTTGTATGCTCTCCNGGTGCTTTGGGTGTGGTCAGTCTGGCCTTAGGTTGAAGGATTACCATTTTGCTAGGCAGGGGCAAGGAGGTAACAATAATAGGGCTTAGTCTATAGTTCCAGCAGCACCAACAAGTCGCCCAACTCAACAGGGTGTGTCATCTGGTACAGGTGGTGGTCAGCGCCAGAACAAGTTGTATGCTCTCCAGGCTCGCCAGGACCAGGAAGATTCTCCTGATTTGGTCACTGGTATGTTACGAGTCTTTAATTTAGATGCTTATGCATTGTTAGATCTAGGAGATACTATTTCCTTTGTAACTCCCTATATAGCAGTAAACTTCAGTGTCAATCCAAAAACTCTTTCAGAACACTTCTCAGTCTCTACTCCAGTTGGTGACCCAGTTATAGCTAAACGGGTATACAGAAATTGTCATGCCACAGTCTCTCAGAAAGTTACCTCAGCACACCTTGTAGAGTTAGAAATGGTAGACTTTGATATCATTCTAGGCATGGATTGGTTACATTTTTGTTATGCCTCAATCGATTATAGAACTAGAATCGTTCGATTTCAGTTTCCAAATGAGCCTGTCTTAGAATGGAAGGGTAGTATCGCAATGCCTATGGGTCGATTTATCTCTTACCTCAAGGACAAAAAGATGATTTCCAAGGGGTATATTTATCATCTTGTTCAGGTTAAGGATTTAAACTCTGAAACCCTAGTTCTTGAGTCAGTTCCAATTGTAAATGAGTTTCCAGAAGTGTTTCCAGAAGATCTTCCCGGAGTTCCTCCCGAAAGGGAAATCGACTTCAGAATAGATCTCCTTATAGATACCCAGCCTATATTGATTCTTCCTTATAGAATGGATCCAGTTGAGCTTAAGGAATTGAAAGAACAGTTGAAAGACCTTCTAGATAAGGGCTTTATCAGACCTAGTATCTCTCCATAGGGTGCTCCAGTGTTGTTCGTGAAAAAGAAAGATGGTTCTCTCAGAATGTGCATTAACTATCGTAGTTGATCAAGGTCACTATCAAGAATAAGTATCCCATCCCCATGATTGATCACTTGTTCGACCAATTTCAGGGTGCTAGTTATTTTTCAAAGATAGACCTCAGATCCGGCTATCATCAACTCAGAGTCAGAGATAGCGGCATTCCAAAGACAACCTTCAAAACTCGGTATGGTCATTATGAATTCGTGGTTACAATCAGTCGCTTTCCTTTGTCATGCAATATCTAGTGAAGGAATCCGAGTGGATTCTCAGAAAATAGAGGCAGTGAAGCAATGGCCCAGACCCACCTCTCCAATAGATATCAGAAGTTTCTTGGGCTTGGCTGGTTATTATAAGAAATTTCTGGAAGGATTTTCATCCATAGATTCCCCATTGACCAAGTTGACTCAGAAAAAGGTCAAGTTTCAGTGGTTAGATGAGTGTGAGAAAAGCTTCTTAGAACTGAAGACTAGGTTGACTACAACTCCCGTCTTTACTCTACGAGATGGTTGATATACCGTGAGTTTACAGTACTTCTAATACATTTCACTTACAAGTTGTGTGTGTCTAGGGCCTTTTTGTATTGGTTTTTATGTGTTTTTATTGTATTTTGCAGGAAAGATATTCAGGCACAGAAGTATAGAGACAGCTGAAAGAAATGCAGAAAAAGGGTCTATTGACGATCCGTAGGTGATAATCGTAGATCAGCAGGCAAGGTATGGATGACAAATCAGGGAAATCTGACCAAGTGTGGAACCACGGTGGCCATTGACGGCCATTGATCTACGGACAGTATTGATCGATCCGTCGAATGAGACTGCGAGGGTTCCAGTACCTGATTTTTGAAGATTCTAAGTGTGGAGCTACGGAGGGGATTGATGGACCGTGGATCGATCTACGGTCCGTACTGCAAGTCCGTCGTTTTCTTCAGAGAAGCTGATTTTTGGAAGCTGAAATATTTTCTAAGTCCTGGCTGATGGAAGGGACTTACGGACCGTAGATCCATCGACGGTTCGTAAGTCAGTCTCGTGGAATGAAGACGCGTGCCTGAATGAACTTTCCTAAATTTGTTTCCCTTTTAATTTAGGATTTGTTTTCTATAAATAGGGCATGTAAACCTCGTTTTTGGGGGTTAGACATTATTATTCTAGTTTTACTTTGTGGTTTTGGAGATTAATTTGCAACTCTAGTAATTATTAATTTCCTATGCTCGTTTTGAAGATTTTGGCTCTGCAATTCAAGTTAAATTTCTGGGTTTATTATTCTCTTTACGTAAGTTCATAATTTCTTCATCCAAAACTATGAATTGTGTTCTTGCTAATATGGGTAACTAAATCCACAACTAGGGTTGTTGGAACCATGAGCGATTAACAAAGTATGAATAGTAAATAAGCAATTCTTGAATACTGTTTTGCATGCATTGATAATTCTTTTGTTTAGAACTCTTTTTAACGAGTGCACGCGTTAGAACTCGCCTTGTTGCTACTTGCCGGACCAAAGAGGTAATCAACAAGAAAAGAATTATCAACATAGATTTAGTGTGATACTATCTAATAGGCTAGTGTCGATTGGTGCGAAGTAATAACTAAGCCAAACATCGATTATGATGTCTAATATGAGGTAAAGGTAAGAGTTAGTAAATTATACACACGTAGCCGGACCAAGGTGCAGGGTGAAATTCTCTAGATGCCGGACCAAGGATTTAGAGATACCTAACTTATCACTTTGCATGTAATACACTAGGAAATGATTGTTGTTACTAGGATTATTGCATTATGAGCTTGTGGGGAACACGTATACCTTAGTTATTTCTTTTATATTGATAACAACCAAAGTTGAGTTTTGATTACTGATTACTTATTAAATTCTTACTATTTGTTTCACACAAATAAACCCCCCTTTAATTACATGTTTCTGGAAGTAATTTGACTAATTGAATATAATTGTTGGTTAAAGTACAGTCTAAACCATTTTCCTCGTGGGATCGACCCCAACCTACAAGTTGGGTTCTTTACTTGATAATGATCGCTTATACTTCTGTAGGGAGGTGTAATTTGAGCATATCAAATTTTGGCGCCGCTGCCGGGGAATTTGGCTTTTAGATTTATTTTAACTACATTATTGAACATTAGTCAAATATTTCCTAATTTTACTTTTCTATTTGTTTTTGTCTCTCTCAGGTTCTCACTCTAGTGTATGCCAAGTACACAGAGTCAGGGTGAACCACTTACTTTTTACAATCCAGAGCTGAACCGCACTTTACGAAGAATGAACAATCCAAGAGATCCAATTGATTCTATCAGAGGAAATCTAGATGATGAAGTTGAGTTACAACAGAGGGTAGTTGGTGGGGACAACCAGGTTCCACCTGAAAATCAAGTGGGGGATGCGTTGAGGGCGCAAGATCCACTAGGCCCACGGCAACATGACAACTATCGGGGCAACATGAATATTGAAGACTCTGATGGGCCTATTGTTTTACCCCCTCTACCTCCAGGGCACACATTTGTGGTGACTAGTAGTTTGATGTAGATGCTTACAACAAAAGGCTTATTCTCAGGATCGCCATCGGAAGATCCACATGCTCACTTAGCCAAGCTAAGGGTGGTTTGCAAAAGTTGTGTAGGTAGACCAGACTTGGATCTGGATATCATTATATTACGAGTGTTTCCTCTGTCACTCACAGGCGATGCTGCAGTATGGTTCACTGAGCTTCCTTATAACTCAATATTTACATGGGACCAACTGGCGGAGGTGTTCCGAGCGAAGTACTATCCAGTGTCCAAGAAGCTCAATCACAAGGATAGAGTCAACAACTTTGTAGCATTACTTGGAGAGTCTGTGAGCAACTCTTGGGACAGATTCACAGCATTTGTAAGGAGTGTTCCAAATCACCGTATTGATGATGAGTCGCTGAAGCAATATTTCTATCGAGGACAGGATGATAACAATAAAGCAGTTCTTGACACTATTGCTGGAGGTTCATATGGTGATTGTACATATGCACATATTGCTGAAAAACTGGAGAGGATCTCTTGCAACAATAAAGCATGGAGCACTAGGAGGTCAGATACTGGAAGAAACAAATTTGTCGTTCATAATACAAATGTCAACTCTACAGATGATATTCGTGAGGAGATGGCCCAGATGAGGACAGAGTTGGGGTTAGTATTGAAGCATGTGAGCGGAGGAGCAGAAAAGGTAAATGTTGTAAACTACTTAACGAGAACTCCACCACCAGTTGAGGAGTGTTACTTTGAAGAAGATACTTATGCTGTGAATGATCAGGCGGGGGGTTTCCGACCAAATGCCCAAGGATCCAACACAGAAAATTGGCGCCAAGGTCAAGGGAACCAAGGTCAGAACTATGGAAATTACAACCCAGAAGGTCACTATGTCCGGGATGGGAACTTCAATCGCGACAACAACTACAATAAAACCAACTATGGCAACAGAAATGATCGGGTTGGACGCTATGTTCCCCCTCAAAATCGAGAATCTGGTGCTAGGGAAACTGGAGGCAATATGGCGCGTATTGAGGATATGATACAGAAGATGATGAGAAGGTTTGATGGAACTGATGAGAATGTGAAGGGGATGAGAAACGACTTATCTGGTATTGGTCAAAAGGTTGATGCCCATGTAGTGCCAATAAAGCATCTAGAGCAGCAGATGACTCAGTTGTCTACTATAGTGAACCTGTGTCAACCTGGCACTCTTCCTAGCAACCCCATCCAAAATCCAAAGAATGATGGTCATTGTATGACAATTACTACTCGAGGGGGTAAGCAAACCATAGATCCACCTATGTCGTCTGTGGTGGATACTGAGATTAGAAAAGAAGATGATGGGGTGGAAGTTAGAGAAGAGTCTGAGACTGCGACAGAGCAAGAAGCGGAGATATCTCAGAAAGTGGTCCCCATACCTAGACCTCCACCACCTTTCCCACAGAGGTTAACGTGAAGAAGACTGAAGATGGTAAATATCGCAGGTTTATTACTATGTTGAAGCAGGTTTCTATCAATGTCCCTTTGATAGAAGCCTTGGAGCAAATGCTTGGGTATGCCAAGTTTATGAAAGATATGGTGACAAAGAAAAGGTCTGTGAGTTTTGAAGATGATGATAGATTGCAGCATTGTAGCGCTATTGCTACAAGATCTCTGGTGCAGAAGAAGGAAGAACCTGGTGCTTTCACGATCCTATGTACTATAGGGTTGTTACACTTTGCTAAGGCATTGTGTGATCTGGGTGCTAGCATCAACCTCATGCCCTTGTCTATTTACAAGAAGTTGGGTCTAGGGGACCCAAAGCCCACTTCAATGCGGTTACTAATGGCCGATCGAACTGTGAAGAGGCCCATTGGTGTACTCCATGACGTGCTAGTGAAAGTAGAGTCTTTCATCTTTCCGGTGGATTTTGTGATTCTTGACTGTGAGGTTGATTTTGAGGTTCTCATCATCCTTGGGAGACCATTTCTTACCACAGGGTGTGCGTTGGTTGATATGGAAAATGGGCAGATGAAGTTCAGACTGAATAATGAAGAAACAACTTTCAATATCTGTAGGTCCATGAAGCAGAATGGTGAGCTCCAAACAGTATCTGCTATATCTTATAGAGTGGATAGTGGGTCAGAAGTGCAAATTGAAGAGCGACTAGGTATTGAGGCACTAGCAGCAGTTATGATGAATTTCGATAGTGATGGTATTAAAGAGTATGATGAGTTGGTATCCGCACTCGACAAGTGTGAATACCGGTCCAAACCAAAGAAGTATGAGTTAGACATGAAGAATCGCGAGTCCCCATCCACAAGACCATCTATTGTGGAGGCACCGAAATTAGAGCTTAAGGCTCTACCACCACACTTGAGGTATGTATACTTGGGCGAAGAGAATATTTTGCCGGTCATAATTACAGCAGATTTGAATGCAAGGCAAGTAGAGTGCTTGGTGGCGGTGTTAAAGAGGTTCAAGCGAGCTATTGGGTGGACTATTGCAGATATTATTGGGATCCCCCCCGGTATTTGTTCTCACAAAATCCAACTCATGCCAGATCATAAGCCCAATATTGAGCACCAGAGAAGATTAAATCCACATATGCAAGAGGTAGTTAAAAAGGAGATCATCAAGTGGCTGGATGCAGGAGTTATTTATCCCATTGCAGATAGTAGTTGGGTATGTCCTGTGCAGTGTGTGCCTAAAAAGGGAGGTATGACTGTGGTTCCAAATGAAAGAAATGAGCTTGTTCCAATGAGGCCCGTTACTGGATGGAGAGTTTGTATGGATTACCGGAAGTTGAATGCATGGCCTAAAAATGACCACTTTCCCATTCCCATTCCCATATCATTCATGGACCAGCTGTTGGATAGACTTGTAGGAAAGGGTTGGTATTGTTTTCTTGGTGGGTATTCGGGCTACAATCAAATTTCTATAGCTCCAGAAGACCAAGAGAAAACCACCTTCACTTGCCCATATGGGACTTTTGCTTTCAAACGGATGCCATTCGAGTTGTGCAATGCTCCAGCAACCTTCCAGCGGTGTATGATGTCGATATTTTCTAATATGGTAGAGGACACTATTGAAGTGTTCCTGGATGATTTTTCAGTTGTAGGTTATTCTTTTTATCGTTGTCTAGATCATCTGGCCGAGGTGCTTAAAAGGTGTGAAGACTGCAACTTGGTGCTGAATTGGGAGAAGTTCCATTTCATGGTGAAAGAAGGTATAGTGTTGGTTCATCGAATTTCAGAGAAAGGTATTGAGGTTGATAGAGCTAAAGTTGAGGTAGTAGAAAAGCTTCCACCACCCATTTCTGTAAAAGGTGTTAGAAGTTTTCTTGGGCATGCAGGTTTTTATAGGAGATTCATCAAAGATTTTTCAAAAATCGCACATCCATTGTGCAAACTGCTCGAGAAGGAGTTTAAGTTCTATTTTTATGATGATTGTATTAGAGCATTTGAAGAGTTGAAGAAGAAGTTGGTTACAGCACCAATCATTATTTCACCGAATTGGGGACAACCCTTTGAGGTAATGTGCGATGCGAGTGGATTGGCGCTTGGGGTAGAATTGGGACAAAGGCGAGAGAAAATTCTTCACCCTATTTACTATGCTAGCAAAGCTCTAAATGTGGCACAGAATAACTTACTGTGACCGAACAAGAACTTCTTGCGGTGGTTTTCACATTCGAAAAATTTTGATCCTACTTGCTTGGTACTAAGGTCATAGTCCATACTTACCATTCTGTATTGAGGTATTTGATGGCGAAAAAGGATGCAAAACCGAGATTGATTAGATGGATATTGTTGCTACAAGAGTTTGATTTTGTAGTAAAAGATAGAAAGGGGACCTAAAATCAAGTCGCCGATCACTTGTCCAGATTAGAGGAAGAGGCTATGCTAAATCTTGGAGATAGGGCTGAAATTAATGATACTTTTCCAGATGAACAGGTAGTGGCTGATTCTCATGATTTGATTCCTTGGTTCGCAAACTTTGCTAATTATTTGGCAAGTGATTTTGTGCCCCCCGATTTGTCTTTTGACCAAAGGAAAAAGTTTATGCATGATGTGAAGAGATTTTTTTGGGATGAGCCTTACTTGTATCGTAGTTGTGCTGATGGGATTATTCGTTGCTATGTGCCCGAGGTTGAGATGTTGAGTGTACTTAAAGCATGCCATTCATCACCCGTCGGTGGGCATCATAGTGGTATTCAGACTGCACATAAAATTTTGCAATGTGGGTACTACTGGCCTACCATCCACCAAGATGTTCATGATTTCACCAAGTCTTGTGATTGTTGCCAAAGAGAAGGAGGGATTTCAAAGAGGCAACAACTACCAATGAATCATATATTAGTGATAAAGTTTTTTGATGTATCGGGCGTTGATTTTATGGGCCCATTTGTGAGTTCATATGGAATGAAGTATATTCTTGTTGCGGTTGATTATGTATCAAAGTGGGTGGAAGCAGCTGCGCTCTCTAACAATGAAGGTAAATGTGTTACCGCATTCTTGAAAAAGAATATATTCTCCAGATTTGGTACATCGAGTGCTATTATTAGCGATGGAGGTTCTCACTTTTGTAATAAGTTGTTTAAGGTACTACTTGAGAAATATGGTGTCCATCACAATGTAGCCACTCCTTACCATCCACAGACTAGCGGTCAAGTTGAAGTATCCAACAGAGAAATCAAACAGATATTGGCAAAGACTGTGAATGCTAATAGAACGGATTGGTCAAGGAAGCTTGATGATGCTCTATGGGCATATCGCACTGCATATAAGACCCCCATAGGTATGTCTCCTTACCAACTTGTATATGGGAAGTCTTGTCATTTACCAGTAGAGCTAGAGCATAAGGCTATGTGGGCAATGAAGAAGTTAAATTTGGATTAGGGCGCCGCATCTAATCAAATGATGAATGACTTGAATATGCTTGATGAGTTTCACCTAAAAGCTTATGAAAGTTCAGCCTTGTACAAAGAGAAGATGAAGAGGTATCATGATCAAAGAATTGAAAAGCGAGAATTTGTGGTTGGTGATCTTGTGCTGCTATTCAACTCTAGGTTGCGCCTGTCTCCAGGCAAACTCAAGTCCAAATGGATCGGGCCATTTTTGCTCACAAAAGTGCTCCCTCATGGAGCGGTTGAGCTTGAAAATAAGGATGGAACAAAGTTCGTGGTAAACGGGCAAAGGATCAAGGTCTATCTAGGAAATGCTGAAACTGTGCAAGAAGTGATTGAGGCCTACAATCTTGATGAAGTCTGAGTAATCAAGGCACTTGCGTCGTGCCGCGATGTTAAATCAAGCGTGCTTGGGAGGCAACCCAAAATGTACAATCTAGCCAACGATAGGATTTTGTTTTCCATTTAGTAGTTTAGTTTTCTCTGATTACTTGCGTCTTTCTATCAATTTAGGTAGGTGTTTCAGTGTTTTAGTTCTTAGTGTTGGCTAGAATTAGTATAGGGTCCGTGTCTAAAAAGTGTCCAGAAAATGAAAAAAATAGTAGCTTATTGGTTGCTACATGTGCAGGTACACCACGAAATAAATCTGCAGAAAATGGTCTGGTGCAGAGGTCTACGGACCCCATCGACGGTCCGTCGATTCATCAACGAACCGTAAATGGTGTCCGTAGATCCCAGGTAAGTCTCTAAATTTTTGTAAGTGTAATAGTGATCTACGGTCCTGATCTACGGACCGTAGATTGACTCACGGACCGTAGACGGGGTCTCGTGAGTCCAAACCCTAAGGTTGTCTGACCTAACCCGGACCCCCCATTTAAAAAACCCCCATTTTTTTTAAACCATTCCACTTCCCTCCATTACTCCCAAAACTGTTTCCCCCATCCCATAAACTCCCTAAATCACTCCATAACTCCTCTATAATATCATCCATTCCATAAATTCCCAAATCCCCTTCCATTTCACTTAAAACCCATTCCAATTTCCACAAGAAGGGTCCGGTGTTTGGTTAGTAGCGAAGAGGTGATTCATTGGTATTACAAAGCTTAGTGTCGTCACACAATCACCCCGCTCTTCCTTGCGTGTAAGGTAATAGACTTTCCCCTCACTTTGAATTTCGATTCATAAATTGAATATAGAAAGTCGGGAGTTCGGTCTTGACCTTGGGTAATTATTATATGAAATCGCATGATAAACTTAGAAAATGCAATGCCCTTGGAACGATAGATAGTGATTGTGTAGCTTTATTGTATGTGATTGTAAGTCTATATGTAAGTTTCAACTTAGGGTTCCAAAACTTGTCTAAATTGTTTGGTAAAATGATCAGTCGGAATCTTAAGAATGAAGAACTAGCATAATTGAATGTTGAAATGCATGAAGAGACTTAGTTAATGATGTAAAATAAGGCCACATATGTATGATCAGAAGTAAAGAATGGCTAAAACCCGGCACAGATGGCATCCACGACACCCCGTCTACGGAACGTAGATCCATCTACGGACCGTACATGAGGTTCATAACTGGATGCACATAAAAAAAAATTGGTCAAGTGTGAAACCACGAATGTGGACTACGGACCATTCTGCACATCCGTGGTTTTCATCTGCGACTTATATTGTTGGTTCCCTGATCCACGGACCGTAGATCAGTCTATGGACCGTAGGTCTCCTCCGTGGATGACCACTGTAGCATCTGTCTGAAATTTTCCTGGGACTTTGTCACTGTTCGGTTATAGTTTTTATTGTTTATCTATGGTTAGTCTTGGGCACTAATATCGCTTCCACAAGTACGATGGTACCCAAGAAGCTGGTCACCTACTCCAAATGGGGCAAGTCAAAATCTGTTGCCCCTAGTTTTCGGTTAATCGATGAGGACACAGACACCGACACAGATCCAGCATATGTTCCTCTCAACACTAGGACTTCTCGCACTGCACCTCGAGGCACCAGAGGCACCCCCCGGAAGGTGCTTCCCGACGTAGTCACTGTCTCCCAGTCTGATGAGGAGCACACACTGATCGGGTCACCAACTGGGGCTGCTTCCAGTTTAGAGGGGTCTATGTCCGGGTCTGAGTCTGCCCATGCTTCAGGCTCCGAGTCTGATCATTTTTCAGGATCCGAGTCTGCCCATGCTGCAGGGTCCAATGCTAAATCAGCCTCAGGGTCTGGTGAGAATGACCAAGCTGCCTCGTCTGATAAGACAACTAGCTCGGAGTCCATACCTGCACCACGAAATGATGACCCCACTTCTGTAGCCGGCGAGCTAAATAGGTGGTGTGTAGAAGGCCAATGGCAAATTTATCGGGATGCCAAGATGGTGAACGACAAACAAAAGATGGCCCGACTAATTACAGAAGAGCGCAGAGTCCTCACGGGGAGCTTGCATACTGTTCCAGACATTCACCGGCTATTCAACCTTCACAAGTGTGACTGGATGGCTCGAGAGCCAGGGACGTATAGCGAGGAGATTGTGCGGGAGTTCTATGCTTTATATGCTGCCACTCTCCGCGGTTTCATTTCCAAGCGGCCAAAGCCCCTAACTCAGGATCCACTTACTTCCACTTTGGTTCGAGGTTGTCCGGTGGACATATCACCTGCCATGATCAGACGCTTTCTCTAGGGTCCTACCACAGGTCACTCTTGGTCTCTCAACACAGCTGAATTTGACTACAGATGGGACATCGTGCGGAGTGGCGCTTTCCAGAGGAACGCTGAGCAGCGAGAGGTTGTTCTACTATGGTTGGCCAGGTACATTGCTACAGATGGTGAGCATGCAGAATGGGTTGCCGCTCCACGGTTGGGCATCCGAAAGGCCACATTATATTTTGCGGCCAAGTTCTTATGGCTACTGGTGCGTAACAGAGTGTCGCCTACAAAGGCTGACAATCAAGTCACGTGGGACAGAGCAGTCATGGTTGCGGCATTGGTTGCAGAAGTGGAAATTGACTTTGCCTGCATGCTGCTGGCAGAGATTCACAAGAGGGCAGTCAGGACCTCCACTACTTACCCCTTCCCATGTCTAATTTTTCATTTATGCAGGGACTCTGGAGTGTCGATCTGGCATTGTGACAAGTTAGTCCACCCTACAGGGGCATTGGACATCGGCCTTATTCGAGATGAGGCAAATGTGGCAGCGCCTTGCAGAGAGCCTCAGGTTGAGGTACCTCCCTTGGGTACCGACCTTGCAGACAAAGTGGGGCAGGCACAGGGCGGTGACCCCAGCATCCCTGATCACGCCAACCCTGTCCCGGGCTCTTCATCTCAAGCAGCTAGTATGGCTCCTAATTCTTCTCGTTCCACACCACAGTTAGGAGCTACTGTTGTCCCATTGGCCAGAGTACAGAAGAGTGAGGCTCAGATGTCCACCCTGTTGCATCACATCCAGCCGTGGATGCAAAAGTCGATCGAGTCCGAGGCTAGAATGGAGCGCAGGATGGAGGGGATGATGGACCGGAAGGTCCAGGCCATTAATAAGCGCCTTGATACCTTTGAACTGCGAGTCCTCGAGCGATCAGCCCCGACCATAGATCTCTCTGCTTTGCAGGCTGACTTAGCCAGCCTCCGGACTGACGTTGATGCCATCTTTGCCGCACCTTCAGTTGAGCCTCAGGTTGCACCTACTACACTGGCTGATGATACAGTGCTAGATGCTCTATTCAGTGGGACCACCGAGGAGGAGCTTGCCCCTACACATGCCAAAGGCAAGCGGCATCGATTTCATCGCACTGAGGAGGAGAAAGCTCTCAAGAGACAGCGTAGGCAGGAGAAGGAGGCAAGGAGGGCCTCGATTGTACACGAAGAGTTGCGCCAGCAGAGAGTGCGTGAGAGAGTTGCAGGGGCATCGAGCTCTGCCCCAGTTGTAGCGGCCCAGCCTGTTTTGGGGGACGTTGTGAGCACCACTGATGGTGCGGAGAGATTGATAGAGAGCACTACTGAGGGTGCTATGATTGCTGATGTGGGCACTATTGAAGGTGCCCCCACTGTTGTTCCAGCGGGTTCTGGGAAATCGAGCCCCCCTGCTTGTTGATGATTCGTCGGCGCTTTACACCACAGGTTTGCTTCACCCAATCCATTTTCTTTTAATGTTTTTGTATGCATTGGGGACAACTGCATCCATTTTTGTTGGGGGTGGGGTAGATGGATTGTGAGTGATAGGGTGAAATCTGAATAACCCAACTCATGAATCCTCTCTTGGGGTTTTCTTGCCTGTGTTCTTTTACCCCAGGGGACTGTTTAATTTTTGTTGAACCGGCATGTATTAGGATTGTATGTGTAGAAGCATGATACAGAAAGAAGCATGATGGATTATGAAAAATGATACCCGTCAGATTTTGGGATGTATGCTAGAAGTTGTAGGCTACGATTAGTTAAATGTGTTGGCTCTGAGTATGACATAATACCGAATCAACTCGATGGCATGACTTGAGCTGAAACTTGAACTGGGTAATCTGATAATCTGATAATGAAACTATGTGTCAAGAGTGGGTGAGAATCGTTGAGTGTTGAAAGGGTTTTTGTGCAAAACTAGAACTTTCCTGGTTAGTCCTGCTAAGATAATTCAATCTAGAGGTTAGGAAGTGATCATAGGCCATTGTTCTTAAAAGTCAGCAAATTGCCTAAAAGAATGATCCAACCAAATGAAATAACTGCTCCGTTTGATCCAACTTTGAGCCTAAAAGTAAACCATTTCTTTCTAAACCCCGAACTCACCTTCCCATAATCTACTATGTTGGCCCCGGTCCCTCCTTGGACATGTGCACTTCGGGTTAGGCCAAAAACCTAAGTTGAGGGTGACTAATGTAAAAAGTAACCTCAACCTCAATCTTGGCCCTGACCCGACATCGGGTATTGTGCACCTCAACTAATGGAAAATCCATAAGTTGAGGGTGGCTATGAAAGAGGAAACTGAAAGAAAAATAGGTATAAAAAAAAGAGTGATGAGAAAAAAAAAGAAAAAAAAAGATAGAAAACGGGAGGAAATGATGTGACTTGTTGAAAGCCAAAAGAAAAATAAAATAAAAGTAAAAAGAGCTACAAAGTCTAAAGTCACTTCCGTGGTTGAAGAAAACGAAGGGAAAGAAGTTAAAGCAATAGTAATGACAGAAATAGGGCAAAAAGAGGTTAAAAGCCTAGTGTAATGTCAAAGAGGGCAGAAAGTCACTAAGCAGTACCCAAATGTACCACACCTGACCTTTAGACGGCTATGTAATTTATTGTGATGCATCTAGAGTCGTCCTAGGTTTTGTGTTGATGCAACGAGGCAAAGTCATAGCTTATGCTTCTAGAAAGCTTAAAGTACATGAGCAGAACTACCCAACTCATGACCTCGAGCTTGAAGCTGTAGTATTTGATATAAATATTTAGAGACATTACTTTATGGTGTTTACATAGATGTGTTCACATATCATAAGAGCCTCCAGTATGTGTTCACCCAGAAAGAGTTGAATCTTCGTCAGAGGAGATGGCTTCAATTACTCAAGAACTATGATATGAATGTGCTTTACCACCCTGGTAAGGCCAATGTAGTAGATGATGCTCTTAGCATACTATCTATGGGTAGTGTACCACGTGTTGAGGAAGAAAGAAAGGAATTAGCAAAAGATGTTCACCAGCTTGCTCGCTTAGGAATTGGTCTTACGGACATGCCATATGGTGGTGAGATAGTTCAGAATAGATCAGAATCATTATTGGTAGCGGAGGTTAAGGAAAAACAGGACAATGATCCTATATTACTCTAGTTGAAAGGTGCAGTTCATCAACATAAAGTAGAGGTTTTCTCCCAAGAGGGAGATGATGTGCTTCGTTACCAGGGTCGCTTATGTGTTCTTAATGTGGGTGAGTTTAGGCAACAAATCCTTACAGAACCCCATAACTCTAGGTATTCCATTCATCCAGTTGCCACTAAGATGTACCGTGATATACGAGAAGTCTTTTGGTGGAACGGCATGAAGAGGGACATAGCAGATTTTGTGGCTAAGTGTCCTAATTGTCAAGAGGTTAAGGTAGAACATCAGAAACCAGGAGGTATGACTAAAGAGATTAACATTCCTACATAGAAGTGGGAAGTGATAAATATGGACTTCGTCACGGGTTTACCTCGTACTCGTAAACAACATGACTCCATTTGGGTGATAGTGGACAAAGTTACTAAGTCTGCTCACTTCTTGGCTGTCAAGACTACAGATTCAGTGGAGGATTACACTAAACTCGACATTATTGAGATAGTCAGGTTGCATAGGGTTCCATTGTCTAACATCTCAGATAAAGGTCCTTAGTTTACCTCTCATTTCTAGAAATCATTCCAGAAAGGTCTTGGTACTCAGGTAAATCTCAGTACATAATTTCATCCACAAAAGGATGGTCAGGTAGAGCGTACCATTCAGACCTTAAAGGACATGTTGAGAGCTTGTGTGATTGATTTTAAGGGCAGTTGGGATGATCACCTACCTCTCATAGAGTTTGCCTATAATAATAGCTACCATTCTAGTATTTAGATAGCCCCTTATAAGGCATTATACAGGCGTAGATGCAGATCTCCGGTTGGTTGGTTTGAAGTAGGTGAAGCAGCATTGATTGGGACAGATTCGGTTCATGAGGGAATGGAAAAAGTTCAGCTCATCAGAGATAGACTTAAGACAGCTTAGAGCCGTCAGAAGTCCTATGTAGATGTAAGGAGAAGAGACTTAGAGTTTGAAATCGATGATTGGGTTTTTCTGAAAGTGTCACCCATGAAGTGGGTGATGAGATTTGGTAAGAAGGGAAAGCTTAGTCCTAGATATGTATGTCCTTACAAAATCCTGAAAAGAGTTGGTAATGTGGCTTATGAGTTAGAAATGCCAGCAGAGCTAGCAGTGGTTCATCCAGTCTTTCACATTTCCTTGTTGAAGAAGTGTGTGGGTGATCTGGCATCAATAGTACCATTAGAGAGTGTGGATGTGAAGGATAGTCTTACTTATGAAGAGGTACCAGTCGAGATTCTTGACCGTCAGGTCCGTGGGTTGAGAAATAAAGAAGTCACTTCAGTGAAGGTTTTGTGGAGGATTTAGTCCGTAGAGGGAGCTACTTGGGAAGCAGAAGCAGCAATGAAGGCCAAGTATCCTCACCTCTTTCTTTCTGATTCTGTTTCAGCTTCAGGTAATAGTTCCTCTCCGGTCTCTCAGTTTACTCTTGCGTAAAATTAGTCTCAGTATCTTGTACCTATAGTTGTTCTTGCATTTTCAGCGTATTAGCATGTTCTTGGAACTCAGTTAAGTTAGATTTCAGTTTCCAGTACTCAGCGGTAGAGATTTCAGCTCCTTCTCGCCATACTCATCTATTTTAGACTTTATTCGAGGACGAATGTTCCCAAGGAGGAGATATTATAACACCTTAAAACTTAGCTCAGACAGAACAATAGAAAATTTGTGAACCACAGACGGGTTCACATACAGTGAAAGGAACCATGGTTCGTCACCCTCATCGTTGTTCACACCCTCCTATGAGTGGGGGACCACGGGACCCTTCACGGGTCCTGGACCACTACACGAGTCGTGGGAAGGCTCGTGGAGGTGAGACAGAGCAACCAGGGCTTAAGCGTCATACCACAGAGCCCACAACGGGCCGTGGTCTTGATGACAGGCCGTGGTGAGGCTCGTGAAGCCAGTAGGCCCCTAGCCCAAGTGAAGGACCACGGTGGCCTTCACGGTCTGTGATCATTCACACGGTCCGTGAAGTGGACCGTAGAGGGAAGGCCCCTGAACTAGTAGACACTAGCCAAGAACCACGACCCACATGATGGGACGTGGTCCCCACGATGGACCATCAATGGTGTCGTGGTCGACCTCGTTGGGGTTATTTTGGTCTTTTCCCCTATGCGTTAGACACCTAAACTACGTCGTTTAACCATAAACTATGTTGTTTTACTCAGTTTAAGCCTAGTATTCTAATAAGAACCTACCCTAATTGATTCATTCACCAAAAATTCATCAACCTTAGAGCAAAGGAGGAGAAAAGAGGCGACCCAAACCCTTCCAAGAATGCAACAGGTTTTCTTCAGTTCTATCCCCGAAATCGAAGGATTTCTCCGTGAAATTTGTCACCAGGTATGTGGGATTTCACTAGTGGGTTCATTTCAACCACTAGGTCCCTAGAATTCAATTAGATTCTTGATTCCTATATCTTTTTTACACCTATGGTTTCTAAACCTTAGAGATTGATTGTGATTTACCTGCTATAGTATTCCTAATCGAATTATCATGTTATTGTGGAATCGTTGCTTAGTTCCTTGCATGAAACTCAGAACCCTAGTTGTGTAGATTCTCTTAGTTTATGAATTACACTTGCTAGGTTAGTTAAACAGATATACATGCTCCAGTTTCGAATGTTTCATTCTCAGTACATTAAGCCTAGTAATTTATTATATTTACTTGTACATAAATATTATATATTAATCTCAATACCTTACTAGTTACAGTCTTTATCCTTTAGCCATCAATTCACACTTGAAATTGACTTTTAGTTCAAAATTTCACATTATACAGCACGTCAAAATCTAAAGTAAGAACCCTATTCCTCTTAATTTCTCTTTGTGTTACATTTGTAGAATTTTTTTATTACATTATTGTGTTGTTGCGTCAAATTTATTAGAGAAGTCATATATTTATTTTATAAGTATTTTCTTATTGGTTAAACCAAAAACTGAACCGTTAAGGACCAAAACCGATAAACCGATAAAAAATCTCTTATTGGTTTGGTATTGGTTTCACGTATTTAAAAATGGAACATCAATAAATTGAACCGATAATACACAAAATCGAACCGAACTGAACCGAACGATGCACACCCCTAGTTCCTACAATCAAACAATTAGTGTATTTGACCAGTTTTCAGCTATACTACAGCATCTAGGCTCAGCATGTTATGTTAAAAATCAGTACTTGGTCATTGCATTCAGTTCAGTTCATCTATGTATATTTTAGTATTATTGTTATAATTCAGATCATGTCATTGTTCAGTTATGTTTTGTTCAACTTATATGTTTGTTCAACTATTATCCATATCCTGCATGCTCAGTACATTCTAAATACTGAAGCATACTCTGCGCTAATCATGATGTAGGTTCGAGAACTCAGCATCTAAATCATGCGTAGATCGGTTCCCGATCCGTATTCAGCAGCTTCAGTGGTGAGTCCTCATACTTCGAGGATAATCGACATGTTTTCCTTTTCAGTCTTTTATTTTAGTTTCAGTTTTGCTAGAGTTAGTTGGGTGCATGTCCTAGCAACTTTAGTCAGTTAGAGGGTTTTTCAAACATAGTGTTAGACTCAACTTTAGTTTATGGATGATGTTCAGTATCACTAAACTCTTAGATATTATTTATATATATTCATATTAGTATTGGGTATTCCCCGCATTTAGTTAACTATTGTTTTAGCTTCTGCATTAGTTCTTGTTTTCTTAGATAATGTCAATATGCTTATGTTATGTCATACAAGGTTAGCTTGGGGTCACTTGTGGTCCTAGGTCCCGTGTTTACATCAAAGGAGTAGCCTCGGGGTGTGACACTATGTCTAAGAAGCCTTTGGTAAGGATGCGTCTGAGAATCTGATAACTTCTTGGGACAACGCCTCGATATACCCATATAACATATTTACGTACCTAGAAAAATATAGGCTTTAGATATCTAATAGCTGATAAATGCTCAACTATGTCCCATATTTCAAGGCATAGGTGGTGATATGCTAAAAAATTACCCAACTTGTGAGGTCGGGGCCGAACCACAAGGATTGGAACATGTGGCTCATCTATTAATTTCACTGTTTGAAACAAATTAACAAATTGAATTATCAACAAACATATACATATATATATATACATATACATATATATATATATACATATACATATATATATATATATATATATATATATATATATATATCCCACACATGTATACATAGAATAGACATTGAGGATTATTCAATTCCCTGATTCAATCTTGCTCTGCGCGTCGATAATAAGTGACGACAACAGTATTGGTGTTATGAAAAAAAAGATAATAAATTTCTCTTTATTTAATTCAATTTTATATATGTCCAAGTGGTATAGGGTATAAATTAAATTTCAGACTTGACCTATTAATTAATCACTAAAATTAGATATGTAAAACTTACCCGCTAATTAAATAACCTTAGCTAAATGAGTAATTCAAAATTTCAATTTAAAATTAAAGTTAAAGGGTCTGTTATGAAAGAGAGAGGACTCGTTCTCAAAATGACCTAATGGGTCATTACAATCGGCTAGTTTGCCCAACTTGGAATTCTCTGATGGGGTGCCAAAATTCATTCGAAACCCCGTACACACAAATGAAATATTCTACCCCACCAAATTGGGCATTCTAGACTCAATGAAATAATTGAAACTTTTATCTGAGGTCATCTCGACGAAAATTAGGTCCCACACCCAAGTTTTTTTTAAAGCTAAAATCCACCAGGGGATCGGAATGAGACTGAAAGTGTCGGGATCCACACCAAAGGTCATTCTAGACCAAACTCAACATTCCAGAGCTAAGGAACCATCAAAATTACATTCTAAGATCGTCTTCATAGTATTTTGATCGAAATAAACTGAACCAACTCCAAGTGCTCCAAAACTCAGAAACTTACACAAAACTCAAACAAATGACCTGAAGACCAAACTATGAGTCTCAAAAATTCATAAATGACCAAGAGGGTAATTACAACAAGATACCTTAGGTGAATCAAGGAAGTTTCATTATCCCTATTCACAGTATAACACAAAACAATAGTCAAACATCAAATACATAACATGAAACCTATTGAACCCTTATATAGTGAACTCTTATTATTTTTCTTCTACTAAGGACTCAGAACTAAGGGTATACCATAAACTTGGTCCTTATAGCAATAAGAGACAAATAATAATACTTAAAAACTTAGAAGTTAACTCATCACATACTTCCTTTTATAATATTAGGAGCTACAAGTACTGATCATTTTGAATCACCAAGAACAATATGACATGACTATTTTATAATAACTAAAATGCAGAAGATGAATAAATATGCTAAGATCTATTATCAACAATGTGAATAAAATAATTAACAAGTATTTCTTTAAGCTTTCATGAAGAACATTTATCAACAAAACTCATGTTGAGGAAAGTGCATATGTGTCAACACTTTATGTAACATATAGCATGTAAGCAAACTCTTCATAAAATAAGTAACATATACTTAATGATTAACTTAATATGTAACAACAAACAAGGAATTGATGGTACAAATAATGTGTAAATCATTAACCCTAAAGGGTACTGAGCATGAAGGTCAGTGAACCTATGGAAATAGTACCATATATATCCTTATGTCATGAAACACGGAGCGCATATAATCTTACGAGCACATGTATTGTTTTGAGGAATTGCTCCTAAGGCATCCAATTTCATGATCAGCTACTAAACATTCAATGTTGTTTATTTTAGTCATGGTTTATAATCTACAACATATGTAGCATGTCGGTCAATATATAAAATACAGGCTTCTGCATAGAACTTACATCATGTAAGAAATTAGTCTAATGTAGTACATTTCTCATGGAAGAATTACTTATAACACAAATATCGTATGATAAATGATCTCCAAAATAGAGAGGAAAATAACATATAACTAGCAATTTATGAATCGAGTGACAAGCAATAGTTAACCTATATGGATTGTAAGATATGTAATCCTAAAAATAAGTAAATATATAGCAGCTGCACATATGAACTTATATTACCTTAATTCACTAAAAAACTAGTACCTATACAAATTATGCAATCGTCTCTTTAACCCTTAGAAGAGGCGTACCCTTACTGAGAATTTCATTTCATATATAAATATACATACATTGTTTTGTTGCTTCATATAACATTCTTCTATATCTTAAACGCAAATAACTTGTTTCCATAAGTCAATTAAGTTATATTATATTCTCTACTACCCTGAGCATTTAACATATATACAATCCCTTGATATTCTTTAACTCTAACCTTTGATCGCTTAGAAATCTTTTTCAATCTTACTATAAAACACAATGAGATAAATCCTTGCATATATAACATTATAGAACAACCAAAGATACTTACTCCAAAACTGAGTACATATAGAAGGATTGAAATAAGTCACTATCTAGTTGAAGTATTTGAAGGCATACATTTTATAGAAGTCATCTGATTAGGGGTTATCGGCTTGGAACTACCTCCTTGACAAAACTAGCATTTGGCCATTTGGCCTAATATAAGGTAGTCTTTAATAGACACAATTTATATGACATTTAAGTAGAATTTGAATTAGAAGTAACTTTCTATGTCTTAGCTCTATCGTACAATCTAAGTGATGAATGAATAGTAATCATCTCTAAATGCATAGTAGTCTTCTGATTATAAGTATGGTGCACGACACAATCATAAGTAAAACTCTACTAGACATAACTTATGGACTCCCTGGGACACTACCTACTCTAATATCAAGTTTTTTGTTGCGCCCAAATGCACATGCAAGTGTACATGGATGCACAAGTAGTATAGTTCCTTTTAGAAACGAGTTATCGTACCTAGAGGACTTACAATCAATTTATATAAACCAACTTAATTCCATAATTTAACAGAAGTATCTTCAAAAGAGTGTGATTTTTGTTTATTACTACTACAACAAATTTAATAAATAAAGTAATCAATAAGAACGACTTGAACTTGATACTTTCAACAAGTAAGAGAAAATTTCAGGGTTGCAACATGTATCGGGTTTCATGTATCGCATCTCAAGTAATGAACTAATTAAGGTTATAAAGTTACTCATTTACACGGTTGATTTTATGGTCATGGTCTCCCGACCTCTAATCGCCTACTCTGATTACCTGTCTAACTACATCGTTGAGCGGGGATAGACAACCCTAATTGGTGAGCATTTAAATTTCATCCTGTTTGTAACCAAGCTAGGTGTTCGTCCATGTGTCAATATTAGACACAAATCTAATCAAGTGATATGAAAGAATGATCAAGCTTTTGTATTCCTTAGTCTATCTACCTTATCGTCTCCTGAGTCCAAGAATAGACAAGAGGTTTATCTCTATGATGGCTGGTCAAGAAATACTAAAACAAAAATACAAAGTAACTTTAAATGATAACCAATAAATAATTCAAAACCATTAATGCTTAATAGTTACTCATAGCTACATCCCCAGAACAAGGGATTTTAGCAACTCCTAATATCCAAAAACAAAATATAATATTGTTCATGCAATTTTAAATTAAAGAATGAGTTAAAAAATCGAAACCTATGACAAAGTGTTAATCCTTACTCATGCCCACCAAAAAGAAGTTGAACCCTTACAAAATAGCTCTAGGGTCCTATTTATAGAGTTTAGGAATTAAAAATCCAATTCTAGCCCAAGTAGGAATCCTATTTTAATCAATTTATGTTGGGTACGTCGGGCAGGAGTTGGGGCATCGCACCACTCAGTGCTCCAGCCTCCATCTTCAGCAGTTTCATTCTTTTATCAGTGCGCCACAATAGTTGCTCAGAAGTTTCCCTCGTGGCTTAGCATGCCACTCAGTTCGCCACTCGAGTTGCGTAGTAGTTTGGCCTTTGGTGCCTCGCGCCATGATATACCGTGAGTTTACCGTATTTTTAATACATTTCACTTGAGAGTTGTGTGTGTCTAGGGCATTTTTGTATTGGTTTTTATTATGTTTTGCAGGAAAGATGTTTAGGGTGGAAGTAAAGAGACAGCTGAAAGAAATGCAGAACAAGGCATCTACGGAGGTGATCTACGGATCATAGGTCTATTGGCGCTCCGTAGATGGTGAACGTAGATCATCATGCAAGGCACGAAAATCAAATCGGGGAAATCTGACAAAGTGTGGAAACATTGTGGTCATTGACGATTTCTAGATTGATCTACGGACCATACTGGTGATCCATAGAATGATACTGCGAGGGTTCAAGTACCCGATGTTTGAAGATTCTAAGTATGGAGCTACGAAGAGGGATTGACGGACCATAGATCGATCTACGGTCCATACACTGGAGTTCCGTCGTTTGCTTCAGAGAAGTTGGTTTTTGGGAAGCTGAAATATTTTCTAAGTCTTGGCTGACGGAAGGGACTCACGAACCATAGATTCATTGACGGTCCGTGAGTCAGTCTCGTGGAATGAAAACGCGTGCCTGAACAAAATTTCCTTATTTTGTTTCCCTTTTAATTTAGGATTTGTTTTCTATAAATAGGGGATGTAAACCTCGTTTTTGGGGGTTAGACTTTATTACTTTTATTCTAGTTCTTGACTTGGAGATTATCTTGCAACTTTAACAATTCTTAATTTCCTAAATTCGTTTTGAAGATTTTGGTGTTGCAATTCAAGTTGAATTTCTGGGTTTATTATTCTTCTTACGTAAGTTCATAATTCTTTCATCTAAAATAATGAATTGTGTTCATATGATTATGGGTAACTAAACTTCACAACTAGGGTTGTAGGAATCATGAGTGATTAACAAAGTATGAATAGTAAATAAGCAATTCTTGAATAGTGTTGTTGCATGCGTTGATAATTTTTTCGTTTAAAAGTCATTTTAACGAGTGCACGCGCTAGAAATCGCCTTGTTGCTACTTGCCGAACCAAGGAGGTAATCAACAAGAAAAGAATTATCAACATAAATTTAGTGTGATATTATCCAATAGGCTAGTGTCGATTGGTGCGAAGTAATAACTAAGCCAAACATCGATGTTATGTCTAATATGAGGTAAAGGTAAGGGTTAGTAAGTTATACACACGTAGCCGGATCAAGGTGCGGAGTGAAATTTTGTAGATGCCGGACCAAGGATTTAGAGATACCTAACTTATCACTTTGCATGTAGTACACTAGGACAGGATTGCTATTACTAAGATAACTGCGTTATGAGGTTGTGAGAAACACATATACCCTAGTTGATTCTCTCATCTTTATAACAACCAAAATTGACTTTTGTTTACTAATTAATTACTCAATTCTTATAATTTGTTTCACAAAATCCCCCCCCCCCCTTTTAATTACTTGTTTCTGGAAGTAATTTGACTAAACGAATATAATTGTTCGTTAAATTTATGTCTAGTCCATTTTTCTCGTGGGATCAACCCCAACCTACAAGTTGGGTTCTTTACTTGATAACGATCGCTTATGCTTATTTAGGGAAGTGTAATTTGAGCGTATCAAATTTTGGCGATGCTGCCGAGGAAATTGGCTTTTAGATTAATTTTAACTACATTATTGAACTTTGGTCAAATATTTCCTAATTTTAGTTTTTCTTTTGTTTTTGTCTCTCTCAGGTTCTTACTCCAGTGTATGCCAAGTACACAGAGCCAAGGTGAACCACTTACTCCTTACGATCCAGAGTTGAACCGAACTTTGTGAAGAATGAACAATCAAGGAGTTCAAGTTAATCCTATCGGAGGTAACCTAGGTGATGAAGTTGAGTTGCAACCTCCGAGGGTAGTTGGTGGAGACAACTAGGTTCTAGCTGAAAATGAATTGGGATATGCAGTGAGGGTGCATGGACCACCAGGCCCACGACTGCATGACAACTTTAGGGGCAACTTAAACATTGCTGACTCAGATGGACCTCTGGTCCTACCCCGTTTGCCTCCGGGGCACACATTTGTTGTAACCAGTAGCTTGATGCAGATGTTTACAGAGAGGGGCTTGTTCTCGGGGTCGCCATCAGAGGACCCACATGCTCACATAGCCAAGCTAAGGGTAGTTTGCAAAAGCTGTGTAGGTCAACCAGACTTGGATATGGATGTTATCGGATTGCGAGTATCCCCTCTATCACTGACAGGCGATGTTGCTGTATGGTTCACTGAGCTCCCTTATAACTCAATCTATACATGGGAACAACTGAAGGATGTGTTCTTAGCAAGATATTATCCAATGTCCAAGAAGATCAATCACAAATATAAGGTCAACAATTTTGTGGCATTACCTAGAGAATATGTGAGTAGCTCTTGGGACAGATTCACTAAGTTTGTAAGAGGTGTTCTGAATCACCATGTTGATGATGAGTCGCTGAAGGAATATTTCTATCGAGGACAGGATGACAACAATAAAGCAGTGCTTGATACTATAGCTGGATGATCATATGGTGAGTGCACATACGCTCTGATTGCAGAAAAACTGGAGAAGATCTCTGGCAACAATAAAGCATGGAGCACTATGAGTACTAGAAGAAACACATTTTTGTTCATACTACAACCACTCTGCAGATAAGATTCGTGAGGAGATGGCTCAGATGAGGACTAAGTTAGGCTTGGTATTGAAGTATGTGAGCGGAAGTGTGGAAAAGGTAAATGTTGTGAATTACTTGACTAGAACTCCACCACCAGTTGAAGAGTGTTATTATGAAGAGGATGCTTATGCGGTGAATAATCAGCCGGGGGGTTTCCGACCAAATTCCCAAGGATCCAACACGGATAATTAGGGACAAGTTCTAGGAAAACAAGGTCGGAACTATGGCAATTACAACCGAGAGGGTCAATATGTTCGGGATAGGAACTTCAATCGCGACAACAACTACAACCATAACAACTATGGCAATAGAAATGATCGGGTTGGACCTTATGACCCCCTCAAAATTGGGAATCTAGTACTAGGGAAGTTGGAGGCAATATGGCGCGTATTGAAGATATGATGCAGAAGATGATCAGAAGGTTTGATGCAACTGATAAGAATGTGAAGGAGATGAGAAACGACTTGTCTAGTATTGGTCAAAAAGTTGATGCCCATGCAGTGTCAATAAAGCATCTCGAGCAGTAGATGACTTAGTTGTCTACTACAGTGAACCCACGCCAACCTGGCACACTTCCTAGCAACACCATCCAAAATCCAAAGAATGATGGTCATTGTATGGCAGTTACTAGTCGAGGGGGAAAGCAAACCATTGATCCACCTATGTCGTCTGTGGTGGATGTTGAGATTAGAAAAGAAAATGATGTGGTAGAGGTTAGAGAAGAGTCTGAGAATGCGACAGAGAAAAAAACAGATATATCTCAGAAAGTGGTCCCCATACTTAGACCTCCACCACCATTTCCGCAGAGGTTAGTGAAGAAGATGGAAGATGGTAAATATCGTCGGTTTATTACTATGTTGTAGCAGCTTTCCATCAACATTCCGTTGATAGAAGCTTTGGAGCAAATGTCTGGGTATGCAAAGTTTATGAAAGATATGGTGACAAAGAAAAGGTTTGTGAGTTTTGAAGATGATGATAGATTTCAACATTGTAGCATTATTGCTACAAGTTCTTTTGTGCAGAAGAAGGAAGATCTTGGTGCTTTCACGATTCCCTGTACTATATGGTTATTACATTTTGCTAAGGCATTGTGTGACCTTGGTTCCAACATCAATCTCATGCCATTATCTATTTATAAGAAGTTGGGTCTAGGGGATCCAAAGACTACTATGATGCGGTTACTTATGGCCGACCGAACCGTGAAAAGGCCCATTGATGTACTCCATGATGTGCTAGTAAAAGTGGAGTCGTTCATTTTTCCGGCGAATTTTGTGATTCTGGACTGTGAGGTTGATTTTGAGGATCTCATCATCCTTGGGAGACCATTCCTTGCCACAGGGCGTGCATTGGTTGATATAGAGAAGGGGCAGATGAAGTTCAGACTAAACAATGAAGAAGCAACTTTCAATATTTGTAGGACCATGGAACAGAGTAGTGAGCTCCAAACGGTATCTGCGATAACTTACAGAGTTGAAAGTGGAACAGAAGTGCAAGTTGAAGAGCGACTCGGTGTTGAGGCACTAGCAGTAGTGATGATGAACTTTGATAGGGATGGAATTGAAGAGTACGATGAGTTGGTAGATGCACTCGATAGGTGCGAATATAAGTCAAAACCAAAGAAGTATGAGTTATGCATGAAGAATCGCGAGTCTCCACCCACGAGACCATCTATTGTGGAGGCACCAAAATTGGAGCTTAAGGCTCTACCACCGCATTTTTGGTATGTATTCTTGGGTAGAGATAATACTTTACCGGTCATCATTGTGGAAGATTTAAATGTGAGACAAGTAGAGTGCTTAGTGACTGTTTTAAAGAGGTTCAAGCGAGCTATTGGGTGGAATATTGTAGATATTATTAGGATTCCTCCCGGTATTTGTTCCCACAAAATCCAACTCATGCCAGATCACAAACCTAGTATTGAGCACCAAAGAAGATTAAACCCGCCTATGCAAGAGGTAGTTAAAAAGGAGATCATCAAGTGGTTGGATGTTGGAGTTATCTATCCCATTGCAGATAGTAGTTGGGTATGTCATGTTCAATGTGTGCCCAAGAAAGGCGGGATTACTGTGGTTCCTATTGAGAGAAACGAGCTTGTTTCGATGCGGCCCGTGACTGGATGGAGAGTCTGCATGGACTACCGGAAGATAAATACTTGGACAAAAAAGGACCATTTCCTTATGTCATTCATAGATCAGATGTTGGATAGACTTGCTGGTAAGGGTTGGTATTGTTTTCTTGATGGTTATTCGGGCTACAACTAGATTTTTATAACTCCGGAGGACCAAGAGAAGACCACATTCACTTGCCCTTATGAGACTTTCGCCTTCAAACGGATGCCCTTTGGGTTGTGCAATGCTCCAACGACCTTCCAGCGTTGTATGATATCGATATTTTCTGATATAGTGGAGGACACTATTCAAGTGTTCATGGATAATTTCTCTGTGGTAGGTGACTCTTTTGATCAATGTCTGGATCATCTGGCTGAGGTGCTTAAAAGGTGTGAAGACTGCAATCTGATGCTAAATTGGGAGAAGTGCCACTTTATGGTGAAAGAAGGGATAGTTCTGGGGCATCAAAGTTCTGAGAAGGGCATTGAGGTAGATCAAGCGAAAGTTGAGGTGATAGAAAAACTTCCTCCACCTATCTCTGTAAAAGGTGTTAGGAGTTTTCTTGGGCATGCCGATTTTTATAGGAGGTTCATCAAAGATTTTTCCAAAATTGCACATCCTATATGCAAACTGCTCGAAAAGGAGTATAAGTTTGATTTTGATGATGGTTGTCTAAGAGCATTTGGAGAGTTGAAGGAGATGTTGGTTACTGCACCTATTATTACTACATCGGATTAGAGACAATCGTTTGAGGTAATGTGTGATGCGAGTGGAGTGGCGCTTGGTGTAGTATTGGGACAGAGGCGAGAGAAAATTCTCCATCTTACTTACTATGCAAGCAAAGCTCTAAATGTGGCCCAGAAGAATTATACTGTGACTGAATAGGAGCTTCTTGCGGTGGTTTTCGCATTCAAAAAATTTCGATCCTACCTGCTTAGTACTAAGGTCATAGTGCATACTGACCATTCTGTGTTAAGGTATTTGATGGTATAGAAGGATTCAAAATCGATGTTGATTAGATGGGTATTGTTGCTGTAAGAATTTGATTTTGTGGTAAAAGATATAAAGGGGACCGAAAATCAAGTTGCCGATTAGTTGTCCAGATTAGAGGAAGAGGCTATGCTTAAGCTTCGTGATAAGGCTTAAATTAATGATACTTTCCCAGATAAACAGGTATTGGTTGCTTCTCATGATCTGATTCCTTGGTTCGCAGACTTTGCTAATTATTTGGCAAGCGATTTGGTGCCCCCAGACTTATCTTTTCACCAAAGGAAAAGGTTTATGCATGATGTGAAGAAATTCTTTTGGGATGAGCCTTACTTGTATCGTAGTTGTGCTGATGGGATTATTCGTCGTTGTGTGCCCAAGATTGAGATGTTGAGTGTACTTGAAGCATGCCATTCATCGCCTGTTGGTTGACATCATATTGGTATTCGGACTGCGCATAAGATTTTGCAGTGTGGGTATTATTGGCCTACCATCCACCAAGTTGCTTATGATTTCACAAAGTCTTGTGATCGTTGCCAAAGAGGGAGGAATGTCAAAGAGGCAAGAGCTTCCTATTAATTCTATATTGGTGATAGAGCTGTTTGATGTATGGGGCATTGATTTTATGGGTCTATTTGTGGGTTCACATGGGATGAAGTATATTCTTGTTGCGGTTGATTATGTATCGAAATGGGTGGAAACAGTTGCGCTCCTCAACAATGAAGGTAAAAGTATCCCCGTATTTTTGAAAAGAACATTTTCTCCAGAATTGGTACACCTAGGGCGATTATCAGTGATGGAGGTTCCCACTTTTGTAATAAGTTGTTCAAGGCGCTACTTGAGAAATATGGTGTCCGCCACAATGTAGCAACTCCTTACCATCCGCAGACTAGTGGACAAGTTGAAGTGTCCAACAGAGAGATCAAATATATTCTGGCAAAGACTGTGAATGCTAATAGAACGGATTGGTCAAGGAAGCTCGATGATGCTCTATGGGCCTATCGCACTGCATACAAGACTCCTATAGGTATGTCTCCTTACCAACTTGTATATGGGAAGTCCTGGCATTTACCGGTAGAGCTAGAGCATAAAGCTTTGTGGGCGATGAAGAAGCTAAATTTGGATTGGGACGCCGCATCTAATCAAAGAATGAATGACTTGAATATGATTGATGAGTTTCGCTTCAAAGCTTATGAAAGTTCAGACTTGTACAAAGAGAAGATGAAGAGGTATCATGATCAAAGAATTGAAAAGCGAGAATTTGTGGTGGGCGACCTTGTGCTTCTATTCAACTCTAGGTTGTGCTTGTTTCCGGGCATACTCAAATCCAAATGGACTGGGCCATTTTTGCTCATAAAAGTTCTTTCCCATGGAGCGGTTGAGCTTGAGAACAGTGTAGTAACAAGATTCATGGTTAACGAGCAAAGGATCAAGATCTATATCTGGGAAGCGTAGAAAGTGTGCAAGAAGTTGTTGAGGCCTATCATCTTGAAGAAGTATGAGTAATCAAGAGGCCTGCGTAGTGCCGCGACATTAAATCAAGCGTTGCTTGGGAGGCAACCCAAGATGTAAAATCTACCCAACGATAGGTCTTTGTTTTTCTCTAGTAGTTTTCTTTGTTCAATTGCGTCTCTATATAAATTTAGATAGGTGTTTTAGTTTTGTACTAGTGTTGGCTAGAACTAGCATAGGGTCCGTGTTGAAATAATGTCCAGAAAATACAAAAAGAATGGCCTAATGGTTGCTACATGTGCAGGGGCGAAATAATAAAATCTGCAGAAAAAGGTCTGGTGCAGAGGTCTACAGACCCCATCGACGGTCCGTGGTTTGATCCACGTACCGTAAATGGTGTCCATAGATCGCAGGTAAGTTATAATATCTTCCATGTTAGAATGTCATTTACGGTCCCAATCTACGGACCATAGATAGATCCACAGCCGTANATAAAATCTGCAGAAAAAGGTCTGGTGCAGAGGTCTACAGACCCCATCGACGGTCCGTGGTTTGATCCACGTACCGTAAATGGTGTCCATAGATCGCAGGTAAGTTCTAATATCTTCCATGTTAGAATGTCATTTACGGTCCCAATCTACGGACCGTAGATAGATCCACGGCCGTAGACGGGGTCTCGTGGATCCAAACCCTAATTCTGTCTGACACGACCCGGACCCCCCTTATTTAAAACTCCCCTAATTTGAAATCATTTTCACTTCCCTCCGTTCACTCTCCAACCGTTTCAAACAATTAAACTCCCCTAAAATCACTCCATAACTCCCCAATAAAATCACCCCTTCCATTCCCCCATAATCTCCATGATTCCTTTCCATTCTGAATACTAATCATTCCATATTCTACAATAAGTGTCCGGTGTTCTGGTTAGTAACGAAGAGGTGATTTTTGGTCTTGCAAGCATCTGCCATCACACACTCACCCCATTCCCATTGTTGTAAGGTAATAGACTTTCTCCTCACTTTGAATTTCGATTCATTGATAGAATATAGAAAGTCAGGGATTGGGTCTTGACCTTGGGTAATTGTTAGATGAAATTGCATGCTAAAATTGGAAGTTACAAACCCTTGGAACAATAGATAGTGATTGTGTTGCCATGTTGTCTGTGATTATAAGTCTAAGTGTAAGTTTTGACTTAGGGTTCCATAGTTTGTCTTAAATACTTGTTAAAATGATTAATCGGAATCCTGAGAATGACAAACTAGCATGATTAAGTGTTGAAATGCATGATTGGACTAGGACCCAGTTGAAAATGGTCAAATATATGAGATTAAAAGTAAAGTTTGCCTAAAACCTAGCACAGATCCCATCCACGAGTCCCCGTTCACGGACTGTAGATCAATCTACAGACCGTAGACAAGGTCCGTGGATGGAAGCACTTGAAAAGTTCAACAAGTGTGAAACCACAGATGTGGACTACGACCCGTAGATCAATTTACGGATCGTTCTGTACAGTCCTGGTTTCCCTCTGCGACCAATGTTGTTGGTCCCCTGATCCATGGAAGGGATCCACGGACCGTAGATCAGTCTACGGACCATAGATCTCCACCGTGGATGACCACTATAGTCACTGTCTGAAATTTTTGTTAGTCTTTGTTGGTGTTCGTTTTAGTTCTAAAATTATTTCGAGTGCGTTGTTAGTTAGTCTTGATAGTAATAACTCTTCCACAGGTTTGATGGCACCCAAGAAGCTAGTCACCTACACAAAAATTAGGCAAGTCAAAATCTGTCGCCCCTCAGCTTCAGATTAATTAACGAAGATAATGATGTGGAGACGGATCCGGCATACGTTTCTCCCAACACAAAGACCTCTCCCACCGCACCCCGAGTCACCAGAGGCACCGCCAGAAAGTGATTCCCGACGTAGTCACTGTATCCCAGTCTGATGAGGAGCACACACTGATCGGGTCACCAACTGGGGCTGCTTCCAGTTCAGAGAATGGGTCTGCGTTCAGCTCTGAGTCTAGCCATGCTTCAAGTTCCGAGTCTGCCCATACTTCAATGTCCGAATCTGCACAGGCTTCAGGGTCCATTGCTAAATCAGCCACAGGTTCCGGCGATAATGAACACACTGCCTCGTCTGATGAGGCCACTAGCTCAGAATTAGTACCAGCACCACGGAATGATGATCCTACTCCAGTTGCCGGCGAGCCAAATAGAAGGTGTGTTAAGGGCCAATGGCAAATTTATCGGGATGCCAAGATGAAGAATGACAAAGAGAAGATGGCTCGACTTATTACAGAGGAGCGCAGAGTCCTCACGGGGAGCTTTCACACTATCCTCGTCATCCATCGGCTTTTTAAACTTCACAAGTGTGACTGGATGGCTCCTATGCTGCCATTCTCCGAGGTTTGATTGACAAGAGGGCCAAGCCCACAGCCCAGGACCCTATCACTTCTACTATGGTCCGAGGTTTTCAAGTATACATCTCACATACCACCATCAGCTGATTCCTCTATGGCCCTGGTCCTGATCACAATTGGGACCTCAACACGGCCGAATTTAATTACAGATCGGATGTTGTGCAGAGTGGAGCCTTCACCCGTAATGTCGAGAAGAGGGAGACTATCTTACTGTGGTTCGCTCGGCACATAGTTGCAGATGGAAAGCGTGTGGAGTGGGTTAGTTCACCACGTTTGGGTATTCGGAAGGCCACCTTGACTTTGGTGGCCAAGTTTTTTTGGTTGCTGGTGCGGAACAGAGTGTCACCTACAAAAGCTGACAACCAACTCACATGGGACAAAGCCGTCATAGTTGCAGCATTAGTAGCAGGATTGGAGATCGACTTTGCCCGCATACTGGTAGCAGAGAATCATGAGAGGGCGTTCAAGACCTCCACTACGTACCCCTTTCCATGTTTGATTTTCCAATTGTGCAGGGACTCTGGCCTGCCGCTATGGCATTGTGATAGGTTGATCCACCCTACGGGGACCTTAGATATTGGCCTGATCCGGGACGAGGCAAATGTGGCCGCTCCTCACAGAGGGCGACGGATCGATGTGCCATTGGGTACTGATTTAGTAGATGTTGTGGAACAGATGCATGGTGATGAACCTGTCCCTCCAGCCCATACTGATGATGCCTCCGCCTTCTCTTTTCAGGCCGCTAGTCAGTCCCCCAGCTCATCTAGAGCAACCCCACTTTTGGGAGCCAATGTTATACCACTAGCTCGAGTCCAGAAGTTAGAGGCCCAAATTGCCACTTTGTTGCGCCATATTAAGCCCTGGATGCGGAAGTTAATTTCTGAGTCTGAAGAGCGAGTAAAATCAAGGATGGAGGCAAAAATGGACCAAAAGGTCCAAGCAGTTCATAAGCGGCTCGATTCCTTCGAGTTGAGAGTTCTAGAGAGTCCAACTTCTACTACTGATATATCTTTTTTTCGGACCGAGCTAGCTAGTCTCCGGGCCGATGTTGACACCATCCTATCTACACCAACTATTGAGCCACAGGTTGCACCCTCTGCGTTAGGCGATGATACAGTCCTGGGTGCACTATTCAATGGAGATGATGCGGACGCGCATCCTGAGCCTGCACGTGCCCGTGGTAAGAGGCACCGATCTAGTCACAAAACTGAGCTCACGGAGGAGGAAAAGGCTAACAAAAGGTAGCGCAGGCAAGAGAAGAAAGCACAGAAAGCCTCCATAATAGATGAGCAGTTAAGGCAGCAGAGGGCCTGTGAGATGGTTGATGGGGCGTCGAGTTCTATGCCCGTGTCTGAGGTTCTGCCTACTGTGGCGATTGATGTGAGCACCACTGATGGTGCAGTTAGAGTCACAAATAGCACTACTGATGGTGTTGTCCTTGTTGATGCGAGCACTACTGAGGGTGACCCGAGTGTTGATTTAGCGGGCTCCTGAAAACCGAACCCACCCGCTTGTTGATAGCTCGTCGGCACTATGCGCCTCAGGTTTGCTTCACCCAAATCCTTTATTGTTTACTGTTTTTTTGTGCATTAGGGACAATTGGACCTTTTTTTTGGGTGGGGTAAATGGATTGTGAGTGATAAGGTGAAATCTGAGTAACCCAACTTAAAATTCTCTCTTGGCATTTTCTTGTCTGTGTTCTTTTCCCCTAAGAGACTATTTAATTTCTGTTGAACCGGCATGTGTTAGGATTGTATGTGTAGAAGTATGAATATGAATGAAGCATGATGGCTTATGAAAATGATACCCGTCCAAATTTTGTGTGCTAGAAGTTGTAGGCTAAGATAAGTTGAATGTGTTGACTCTGAGTATGACATGATAATGAATCAACTTGATGGCATGACTTAAGCTAAAGCTTGCACTGGATAATTTGATAATTTGATAATGAAACTATGTGCCAAGAGTGTGTGAGAATAGTTGATTGTTCAAACAATTTTTATGCCAATCTAGAACTTGTCCGGTTAGTCATGTTAAGACAATCTACTCTAGAGGCTAGGAAGTGATCATAGGCCCTTGTTCTGATAAGTCCGCAAATTGCATAAAAGAAGAATCCTACCAAATGAAATAAATGCTTCATTTGATCCAAATGCTTTGAGACTAAATTAAACCATTTCTTTCTAAACCCCTAACTCACTTTCCCATAATCTACTATGTTGGCCCCAGTCCCTCCTTGGACATGTGCACATCGACTTAGGCCAAAAGCCTAAGTTGAGGGTGGCTAATGTAAATCAATCTTGACCCTGATCCGATATCGGGTATTGTGTACCTCAACCAAGGGAAAACCCATAAGTTGAAGGTGGCTATGAAAGAGGAAACCGAAAGAAAAATGGGTATGAAAAGAGTTTGACGTTGAAAAAGAGAAAAAGAAAAAGAAATGAAAGGATGTGACTTGTTGAAATCTAAAGAAAAGAATAAAACGCAAGAAAGAGATGAAAGTGAAAAATAAAGAGCTACAACGTCTAAAGTCACATTCTTGGTTGAAGAAAATCAAGGGAAAGAAGGTAAAAAGATAGGATATCAAAAATAGGGCAAAAAAAGGTTGAAAGCCTATTGTAATGTCAAGGAGGGCAGAAAGTCACTAAGAAATACCCAAATGTACAACACCTGACCCTGGGCCTACGTTACAAACCAAGAAAGTCCTATAACGATCCTAGAATCTAGTCTAGAGAGTCTAAGCAGTGAAAATAAGGGCAAGCCTATGGTATTGGGCATTAATTGTACTTGAAGTTACTTCTGAGTGTGAGTGTTGAATGAACCCTTGTACTAAAATTCATATTCATTATGTGAAAAAGGGATTTCGTTTGAAGTAAGGGCACTTGTTACATTGTCGGAAAGTTGGTACCTTGGTGATAGTGAAACAGTGTATGTTGTGTGTTGGTTGGTCGATCTTTGTCATACTTTGACCCGCATGAATTAGCTTGTCGAGTCTTAAAGAACAGATTTTGCACCAGAAAAGAGAGTTGGGATAACGAGCTATATGATTGCTTGGGCTTGAAATTGCTTGCTTCTATACAAGTGTCGTTTAGAGTCATAGTATGTTGCCTGAGGACAAACAACGATTTTAAGTTGAAGGTGTTGATATATCGTGAGTTTATGGTATTTTTAATACATTTCACTTGAGAGTTGTGTGTGTCTAGGGCATTTTTCTATTGATTTCTATGTGTTTTTATCATGTTTTGCAGGAAAGATGTTTAGGCACGGAAGTAAAGAGACAACTAAAAGAAATGCAGAACAAGGCATCTACGGACCGTAGGTCCATTGACGCTCGATGGTGACCATAGATCAGCAGGCAAGGCATGAAAATCAACTTAGGGAAATCTAACCAAGTGTGGAACCACGGTGGCCATTGACGGTTCATAGATTGATCTACGGACCGTACTGTTGATCTGTAGAATGATACTGTGAGGGTTCCAGTACCTGATGTTTGAAGATTCTAAGTGTGGAGTTACGGAGAGGGATTGACGGACCGTAGATCGATCTACGATCCGTACTGGAGTTTCATCGTTTGCTTCAGAGAAGCTGGTTTTTGGGAAGTTGAAATATTTTCTAAGTCTTGGTTGACGAAAGGGACTCACGGACCGTAGATTCATTGACGGTTCATGAGTCAGTCTCGTGGAATGAAGACGCGTGCCTGAACAAACTTTCCTTGTTTTGTTTCCCTTTTAATTTAGGATTTGTTTTCTATAAATAGGGCATGTAAACCTCGTTTTTGGGGGTTAGACTTTATTACTTTTATTCTAGTTCTTGACCTGGGAGATTAACTTGCAACCTTAGCAATTCTTAATTTCCTAAGTTCATTTTGAAGATTTTGGTGTTGCAATTCAAGTTGAATTTCTGGGTTTATTATTCTTCTTACGTAAGTTCATAATTCTTTCATCTAAAATAATAAATTGTGTTCATATGATTATGGGTAACGAAACTCCACAACAAGGGTTGTGGGAACCATGAGCCATTAATAAAGTATGAATAGTAAATAAGCAATTCTTGAATAGTGGTGTTGCATGCATTGATAATTCTTTTATTTAGAAGTCTTTTTAACGAGTGCACGCGTTAGAACTCGCCTTGTTGCTACTTGCCGGACCAAGGAGGTAATCAACAACAAACAAATTATCAACATAGATTTAGTGTGATACTATCCAATAGGCTAGTGTTGATTGGTGCGAAGTAATAACTAAGCCAAACATCGATGTGATGTCTAATATGAGGTAAAGGTAAGGGTTAGTAAGTTATACATACGTAGCCGGACCAAGGTGCGGGGTGAAATTCTCTAGATGTCGGACCAAATATTTAGAGATACCTAACTTATCACTTTGCATGTAGTACACTAGGACATGATTGCTATTACTAGGATTACTGTGTGATGAGCTTGTGGGGAACACATATACCCTTGTTGATTCTCTCATCTTGATAACAACCAAAATTGACTTTTGTTTACTAATTAATNTTACTGAATTTTTACAATTTGTATCACAAATTTCCCCCCTTTAATTACTTGTTTCTGGAAGTAATTTGACTAAACGAATATAATTGTTGGTTAAAGTTAAGTCTAGACTATTTTCCTCGTGGGATCGACCCCAACCTACAAGTTGGGTTTTTTACTTGATAACGATTGCTTATGCTTCTTTAGGGAAGTGTAATTTGAGCGGATCACGCCACTCAGTGCGCCAAACATCAGTGCTCCTTGAGATATCTTCATTCTTCCTTACTCCGTGTTTGCTCCTATAGACTCCTTTCACCTCTGAAAATTCCTACACAACCAAATCACATGTCTTATTGCACATTCATAGCAAGTTACATAAAACATAACTATTAGTTTCAAGATTATTCTTAAACTCAAGGCATTATGTGGGAAATTGTTAGTAAATTGGCATAAAGATATGTCTAAGATCACTACCTCACACTTGAATTTGTTCGTCCTCGAACAATATTTCAACCTCAACAACTCATCATCACTACCTTTGGATTTATCTACCTGCCTTAAAATCAACCAAAAACATTTAATCATGCTATTGTAGTTCACACTTCATGCAACACTTAGTACTTTTAAATTCTTTATCTTGGTTTACCCCTCAACAACACATATTCTCAATAAATGACTCTTTTGCTATATTTCTAGGCTAATGCAACCTTATACAAACAAACATGTCGCGACCCAAGGTAGACCCGATGCGTAACATGATGTATAGGACCCCGAGAGGCCCTACACAAGCCACTTAGCATATATCATAAAAGATAATAGAAATTTAAGATATTTTAAAGGACAAATCCAAAAGATAAGAGTTTATAAAATGTAGCAAAACTCTAACATAGTCTCGAAGCCATCTAGTACATCAAGAGTGATAGGACGTAATATGTGCATCACATACAATACTGAAAATGTAAAGACAATATGAAATAAAGGCTCGGTCCTCGGAACATGAGGATTCACCAATCTTCAATATCTACTAAATGATCCCTAGCCATGGAGATGCGAATCTGAAGCGTAGGGCCCTACATTTGGGAGAATGTAGGCAAGAGTATGCGTAAGTACAAATATGTACCAAGTATGATAGTAATGCATAAAGTATGAAAATCATGCTAAAAGGGGACCTTTTCATGACATGCCATGACCCAGCTAAAATATGAGATAAAAGAGTTAGTAAACATAGTTCGTAGAAACATGGTCAATGCAAGTAAAACATTCGTGAGATACTTGTAGAAGTCACCTTAGTTCATTATTATGGGAGATTTACCTTTAACCGACGTTTAAGACCATATTAGCTACCAACATGGAATCTGGTGTCTACCCCACAGTGAAAAGGGGTGTCTTACCTGCCAAGGTAAGACCATAAACTTCTAGCTAATGTGGATCCACTAACTAATGTATATCTAAGACAATCATCCTATGGGGGCACATAGGTATAGGATAAGGATATTACTACTAGAAACCCAACCTCTACTAATGGTAGAGCTTTCATTTCAATATCCTCTCGGTGCTAAGCGTAAATTCCATGGAATAGTCATTATTCTTAACTTGTCTTATCATCCATGGAAGGCACATCAAGTAGAAAATCCAAGCTAGGTTTCATTAGAATAGCTCATAAATCTTGATTCAAAGTTTAGTTGAGAAAACCTTTCAATTCTTACGAATCCTTTATGTGAGAAAACCCTTTCACAATCATGTTTTCAAACGTATGTGAGAAATCCTTTCACAACAACAATAACAACATTGATACTTCATTCTCCAAGCATCCTTAAAACATTTACATCATTTACATAAAGAACATGCATATCTCCATAAACTCATTTTTCATGATTTAAAAGCTTCATCATATGATCAATTCTAGAAAACGTGGATTTCACATAGGTTCATGGGAATTCAACTTAGAAACATGCAATTTCTTCAATTCATACATAAAAAGACTTAAATCAACTAATAATATCATAATTGAGAGGAACCCATGAGATTGAGTAAAAACCCTAACTTCCATTGGAAATTCTACCTTGTGAAAATAGGATAATTTAGGAACCCTATAGAGGAAAGGACTCCATAGATGAATATTATCATACCTTGATGCCAAAAGCTGAAATCAATAGCGGAATTGGAAACTTGACTTGAAACCCTAGTCTTCTTCTTCAAGCCTCTAGAGAGAGAAATATTGGAGAGGATGAATTTGTTCTTCTTTTATGAATTTGAGAGAATGAATTGGATTGGGGAGTTTTGGGGTTAAAACGTTAATATATGTTTCTAATAGAGGGTAAAAGGACATAGTATTGGACTAGAATAATTAGGAAAAGATCCAAGAATCCTTCTTAAAAATAATTGTCGACCTCACCAACGACCAGACCAACAGCCCGTTAGTTAGACCACGGACCGTCCTGGTTGGTCGTGGGTGAAATCGAAGACTACTGGATTTGGACCCCCAACGACGGACCCATGTACGATACATGGGTCAACCTACAAATCGTACACCTCAACTGTGGGTCCCAACTTTTGGTTCTAAAATTTCTCTTAGTTTGGGACTCATCTACAAGAGCTACCTACGACTCGTGGATAGAACAACGGACCATCCGAGTGAACCGTATAAAAGTATTGGAACTTGAAACTTTTGAAAAAGTTGGACTGGCCACCCACGGAGCTACCTATGGACCGTGTCCGTTGGTACTGGCACCAGATCCTAAAAAAACTGCAACTTCCAATCTTTATGAATCTGAGGTGTTACAATACCAAGCAAGAAAACACACAAACATGTGCCATGAATGCAAATATTTAATAATATTTTTTTGTATAGCCTTCCACTTATGCAAACAACATGTTTTCACAGTGTAGTTTAAAATAAGACATATTTTTCAAAATTATGCTCACTCTCACAAATGAAGTTCTTACCTATCCCAACATGCCATAGGCTTGTCCTTAGTGTATTTTCATTTTCACAAAGTATTTCTCATGAAATCAAGAAGACTTATTTTTGGTTGTAATGTCGTCTTAGGATAAGGGAGGGAATATTTAGGATATGATTAGTGGATATACCTCCCTAATGCACTTTCTATTTTTACACATGACTCTTTTATACCCTTTTTGTTGTTTTGCCTTCATAATAGCCACTCTTAACTTATGTATTTTGCATGAGTTGAGGTGCATGATGTCCTTGGGAGGACCAGGGCCAATATTTACAATTTTTCTTTTTAACATAGTGCATTAAGGATAACTTTATGATCAAATACTTATGATAACAATAGAAAGGGATCGGCTCAATCATGTGGTTTAATCAAGAAAATAAAGTCTAAAAGGCTCATTGGGGCTACACTAGGGATAATTCATTTGGAGGCATACAAAAGAGTAACAATATTTTTTGGCTATTCAAAGAAATGCCTCAATCACCTTACCTAAGTCATACGAGTTACATATAAAACAGACACGAGTAATTTCTAGATGTCAATCAATGCAAGAACTAAGCAATTACTCACCACACATGGCATCCTGACACACATAAGGACATAATCATTTTTAGCATACTCATATAAATTGCATTATAGTGTTTGCACTTAATTAAGCCCAACTAGATTCATTTAGAGTCAAACCAAAGAACCTATAATTGCTTCAAGGTTACCACGTCAAATTTGTATATACAAGCATGACTACACATAACTTTTGGCGAACTTTTAGGACAATGTTTCAAAATACCAAAAGGGTCGATTTTTCAATCTACTACTCTTCGTGACTAATTTTCCCTTAAGACGATCATCATCCATCCATCATAAGGAACTTCCACTCCTATGAAGACTCTAAGACTCAACAGAATTAAATAAAAACTAGTCCTAGTCGGTTCAATAGGACTATCCTCAAAAAAACTATCGAAAAAAAAGCTGAGGAACCCAACTAAAAAAAAGACTTGATAAAGCAATAAAATATGTACAAGGAAATTCATATCCCACCCCACACCTAAATATAGCACTTTCCTCAATGCGCAAATTAACACAAAGTATAGAGTTAGAGAAAACTCTAACGGCCTTCTAGGCCTCGTCGTCGTCAACATCATGACCACCAGCCACATCAATGGCACCATTGACAGACATCAAAATAGTGGTTGTCTCATCATCATCATCATCCTCATCCATCTCCTCATAAACGGTGGCCTCATCATCGTCAAACAGCTCTTGAAACGCAAGACCCATCCTGCACATGTACATGGCATTATCCGTCAGCGGAGGGCGCTCGGCCAATCCTTCCATCTCCTCATCTATGACATAGAGACCTCCTATGTGAAGCTGTTGCTTAGCCATGCCAAACATCTGAGCCATCCAATTGTCATCCCGTGCTTTCTACTCGGTTGCAAATAGTATAGGTCCTTGGGACACGTCTTGTACTTATGTGTGTGTCATATCCTCAAGGGTGTAAACTAGGTATGCGGCCCTTTCTTGGGTCATTTCATGAGTCTCCTCTTCAACCCAACTCCACTCACAGAAATCGAGCTATCAAGCTGCCATAACAGAACCTCCAACGTTTGTTGTTGCAAAACTTCATCATGTTTTGCCTCAACACAACCCCCCACATTTATCGGCATACCCTACATTAGCATGTAGACTACGACAACCCGGTCCCTAGTAACATCATAGCTGTGCTTACCGAGCGACTATACACTGCACACAATCTTCAATTTCACCTCGACCACTTGGTTCAAATTAGCATAGTGGAGAGTGGCATGACTCCCAGTGACTTTGATCCTAGCCATTGAGTCAACACCACACAAAGTATGCCTAATATCTCTATAAGGGGGGTCTCTTTCAATCTATTATATTCAACAACCTCACAATGGGGTGTACCCAAAAAAAATAACTACCTTGGAGGTAAACAAAACAGTCTTTCCACAAGTCTCTACTGACTGATTGTGACGTGTATTAGTTATCCATATAGCATAAAATTATTGTACTTAGGTGAGGTTACCATCCCCTTGGTTCTAAAAAATGTATTGTAGCCCCAAATTACACACAATTTCGAAAATATATGGAAATTTGACTTGTAAGCGTACCTCAATGACATATTCATCACTAAGATACTTAGCCTCCTTCTGACATTCAAACCACTCCTCTCTGTGGTGCTCCACCACTTGTGATGTGAGGTCAAAATACATATTTTTAATCATTATTTACCTCACATTTAGTATTTATATCCGTCCCTTTTTAGCATGGATTTTATGAATTGTGCTTAACAGTGTATTTTATTTGTAGGAATAAATTGGTGTAAAGATGAAGAAGTTTGAAGCTAAAACGAATTAAAGATGGAAGGTTGAGGAAGGAAATCAAGCAGACAGCTTAATGGATTAACTTTAATATAATAATAATATTTCATATATGTTACAAACTGCAGAATGCAAGCCGCCAATTGAGTGATATTAGCTTTGCTGCCACTTGGCATCCTGTGAAGGAACTTTGAAGGCGACGGACGAAACAATGTTTCAAACAGAATCCAATTTCGTTTGGTTATGGATTCCCTATTTGTTTTGGACTCCGTTATTTTATTTAGAATTTTCTATATCTATATATAGTTCATAAAAATAATTATTAAGGTAGGAGGATATAATGTAGAAAATAACTTTTGATTTAAGGTTTTATCTTTTCTTCTCTTTTATTTATTTTACAACTTTTATTTGAATGATTCGTTGTAATGGTTCTATGTCTATGTGGAGTTAAACTTCTTGTTCTTGGATTATATTTACTTACAAAATAATTGTTTAGTGATTTTGATTTGGCATAATTGTTTGTCATATTAGTTGTTCTTATATTCTTGTGATTACTATTTTGATGCTTGACCACCATCAGAATAAGTTTATTGTCTTCTTTTGAACTCAGGAGAGGAATAGAGGGATAGAACGTGGAATATAAGGAGCATGATCTTTTATTGCATATCACTTGAATTAATTTGTGTCTAGGATAGGGATATACCTAGGTGCCTTGCTTGGCTCAAATACGGAAAGACAATATAATGCTTCATAGTTGGTTTAGTCTATCCCTGCTCAACGATGTAATTACGCTGTCAATTATGGTAGATGGTTAGAGGTCGAGAGATCATGACTATATTATCAACCCCGTGAATTAACAACTAGATAGTCAAAAAAGTTGATGAGATTGATGCTAAACATGATTGATAGTTAAATCATAATCTTAGATCGATTCATTCATTGATTGTGTGAAAATCTATACTGCAGCCCCGAATTATAAACAGTTTCATAAATATATAGAAATTTGACTTGTAAGTGTACCTCAATGATATATTAATCACTAAGATACTTAGCCTCTTTCTGACATTCAAACAACTCCTCTACGTGGTGCTCCACCACTTGCTTTCCAAATCTCCTAGAAGAAGTTTGGCTATTTGAAGAACTAAAGGCATCACCTTTCCGTGACCGCTTATTTCCCGCACTACCGTCCACATTCTTTCCTTTAAGTGCTATTAGAACTCTAAAGGTTGAAGAAAAGGGAAAAAAAAAATTTTTTTGGGGGTGATGAATATAGGTGGTTGATTTTGGTAGTGGGGGGTGGGTGTTAGGGGTTTGGAGTTGTTCTTGGTGATTTGTGGGTTTTCAGGGTTGGGGATGAAGGAATAAAGGAAATGTGAAGTTTTGGTAGAGGATTAATGGAGGATTTGAGGTTTGGTGGAAGAAATTTGGAGAAGAAAATGAACAAAAGTTTGTAGAATTTGGGGAGAATTTGAGGAGGTGGGTAGGTTGGTGTGTTAGAGAGAGAAATAATGGGGAAATTTTAGTGGGTGAAGACTTAAAAGAGGCTAGGGGAGTGGCTCGGGTTGGGTAGGCCCAATTTGAAAACGAGTAAGAGGTACTGGCGCGGGGAACCAGTAAAGCGCCTGATGGTGCATCAATAGTTCCAGGGTTGGCGCGGCCCACTGCCAGTGCTCCATCTTGGAGAATCCTTGGCGTAATGCGCCTATAAGGTGTCACTAGGTGCATTCAGTAGTTCCAGGTCTGGTGTGGCACCAGCCTGGAACTTTCGTAGTGGGATCAAAGATTTTTTACCCATTTTTTGATATTCACGTAACCCTGTTAGACTAATGGTGGGTTACCTCTCACCTAGCACCATAGTTTTGGTCGAGACACAACTCCTCTTTTTGTATTTTCTTGTTTTCTATCTATTTTTATTGTTTCTACATAGTTCCTAATTATTAGAAATAAATCAAAATAAACTAAAATCCTAACAAAATAAAATAAAAAGATTTCAACTAAATCCTCGAAACCTAAACTAACTCTCAAAATTCAATCTTAAAACAAAAACTAACTAATTATTACATATTTTCACTAGTTGCCTCCTGTGGAGCGCCTGGTTTAACATCGCAACTTGACTCATCTTGGGATCATTCATCGTTTAGCTCAAAAACTTCTCGATCTCAATTTGTATCTTCTACAAAGTAATGCTTGACCCTTTTCCCATTCACCAAGAATGACGAGACGTTTTTGCCTTTAAGTTCCACAACACCATGTTGTGTCATTCTCACCATATCGAAGGGTCCACTCCATTTAGATCTTAGTTTTCCGGGGAATAATCTAAGTGTAGAGTTCAAAAGTAGTACCTTTTGGCCCGGAATGAAAGTTTGTGGGACTATATGTTTGTCATGCCATCTTTTGGTCTTCTCTTTGTATAACTTAGCATTCCCATAAGCATGAAGCCTAAACTCCTCAAGTTTGTGCAATTGAAAAATTATCCTCCTACCGACTAGCTCGGGTGAAGATTCAACTTCTTAATCACCCAATACGCTTGGTTCTCTAACTCTGTCGGAAGATGAGATGCTTTTCCGAATACCATATGATAGGGAGAAGTCCATATGGGTGTTTTGTATGCAATCTTATATGCCCATAAAGCATCATCAAGCTTCTTAGACCAATCTCTTCGTTGCGCATTCATCGTTTTCCACAAGATTTGATTCACCTCTCTATTTGACATTTCCACTTGACCACTTGTTTGAGAATGGTAAGATGTAGCTACCTTATGCCGAATGTCATACTTAGCAAGAAGATTCTTCACTAAATGGTTAATAAAATGCTTACCTCCATCACTTATGATTGCCCTATGAGTACAAAAACTAGTGAATATATGCTTCTTGATGAATTTAATCACCACTCTCGAGTCATTCATGAGAAAAGCTACAACCTCAACCCATTTGGACACATAATCAACGGCCACCAAATATATTGGTTTCCACTAGATGGTGGGAAGGGACCTACGAAGTCAATACCCTGCACATCAACAATTTTCACTTCAAGAATATTGTTTAGTGGCATCTCCTGTCTTCTTGATATAGTACCCAAACTTTGGCATTGATCACATCCTTTCACATATGCAATCGAATCTTTAAACAAGGAGGGCTAAAAGAAGCCAGATTGTAATACCTTGTGAGTCGTGCGCTCTACTCCATGGTGCCCTCCATAAGGACTTACATGACAGCTCCCGAGCACTTTCTTGACCTCATATTCCGGAATACATTGTCTCACCACTTAATCCACTCTTTGTTTGAACAAGAATGGTTCATCCCAGACATAAAACTTAACATCATGTGTCAGCTTCTTTTTCTGTTGTGTAGTTGACCCTAGAGGGTACACTCCACTCACCAATAAATTTACTAAATCAGCATACCAATGCACTTGGGAGATATCAAATGCCATCAACTGCTCATCCGGAAACTCTTCACGTATTGGTTCCCATTCATGCACATGAGAGAAGTTTTCTAACCTGGACAAATGTCAGCTATTTGATTTTCAGTACCCTTCCGATCTTGGATCTGAAGGTCAAATTCTTGGAGAAGCAATATCCATTGAATTAGCCTTTGCTGGCATCCTTCTTGTTGAATAAGTACCTACAAAATATGATCTAAACTTGTCAAAGGTGAATCCTAGAGAAAGTATCTCCTTCCCAGCCATTATGTAATTAGCTTGAGCAGAATCAAGGGTCTTACTCGCATAGTATATTGAATGGAACACTTTATCTATTCTTTGTCCCGATATTGCACCCACTTCTATATCGATTGTATCACACATGAGTTCAAAATCGTAGCTCCCAGTAAGGAGCAATTAAGATTGTAGCTTCAATTAAGTTCCCCATCAGCATCTCAAAAGCCTTCAAATACATTTGATAAGTCCACAAATTGGACTCATTTAGGGCTATGTTTTGATAGAATTAGTTCCTCAAATACATGTTTCGTCTCAATAACTGATAAAATACCTTAAGTTTTAGGTATTTAGACTTGGAGACAAAGGCATGGACACAATTGACCAAAAAGGAACAAAGGAAGCTGAAAGAACGGAGAAATGAAGATATAAGGATCATCGAAGCCATTCGACGTGTCGCCAAATGATCTCACCTCGCCTTTTGTTCCAGTGTGTTGAGCCCTGAAAGAAAGGATCAAATCGGCGGTGAAAAGAAGAAGTCGGCATGTCGCTAAGCAGTTTCGCGAAGCAGTACTATGTTGCCCANGGATCATCGAAGCCATTCGGCGTGTCGCCAAATGATCTCACCTCGCCTTTTGTTCTAGTGTGTTGAGCCCTGAAAGAAAGGATCAAATCGGCGGTGAAAAGAAGAAGTCGGCATGTCGCTAAGCAGTTTCGCGAAGCAGTACTATGTTGCCCAATGATCCAAAACAAGACGATGCTGAAGGATAGAGCAAGACGGCGATGAAACCTACCAAAGAGCGGATCGGCGAGTTTATCAGCGATCTCGACTAACGACGCCGAATGATCCGTTACAGCATAGATTTTTGAAAATTATAAATACTCGTTGATAGTTGTAACTAAATATCATATTTTTAATATAAAATCTTTAACATAGAATTTTGAGTTCTAAGTTTGGAGAAGGTTTTGAAGAACTTGAAGATTCAAAGGGTTTCAACTCCAAGAATTTGGCCTTGGGTTTGTGGACTCTTCACTCTTTGCTTGTTTTGAGACCTAAATCTTCATACCCATTTGAATGCAAAGTCATATTGGTATAAATTTCTATCTCATTTACATGTGTAGCTAAAGCCCCAATTCTTGGGGTGTGATTTTGTGAATATGGGTTAGATTAATTGTTGGGTCTTGCTTGTTGATGGTTTATTTGTTGTTGAGATGTGATTTCGCTTAGTAGTTGTGGTGGAACTTAATGAAACTGTAGTTGCAAATACGATTTCACCTTTGTGTTTTCATCTTGCTCGAGAGAGAGGTCGTAAAACTAAAACTACTAAATTGATGGCCGGTGGGAGTGGGTCGACATGAGGTTCAGCTCGAGAAAGTGAACCCTAGTCCTTCTCCCACACTCTCAGCTCGAGAGAGTGAGTGGGCTAAAGTAGAGGGTGTTCTTTATGCGGCAAGTGGGTGTCCGAGAGGAACCCATTTGATTCGGGGTAAGTTGCTATAGAGAGAATTTACCCCCATTATAATCTTGCCTAGTCACAAATACTCAACGGATTTACTATCAAGAGCATGTACCCAATAGTCTAGTCTAGCCCGTATTCCTATCACATCCCAAGAATCTCGTCTCCATATTTGTATCTCTCCTTATTTTTGTTGTTTTTGCTTACTTGTCACAATCCCCCATTGATAATTGACGCTTGCGTCACCCCTTAGATTTAACATGTTTAGATTCGATAATGTTTTTAGCTATGACTAATTAGAACTTAATTTTATTCTTCTATTAATTCTCAAGCTCACTCCCTTGGTACTCGACCCCAACCGTTGGTTGGGTTACTTTACTATTGTATGACCGTAGACACTTGCATTGGAAGTTGTGTCTTGATTACACAAACATCAACATCTCATCGAACTCAAATTTCACCTCTTTCTCCAAGAGACTACTCATAGGTCTAGCAGTCTTGGAAAAATCCTTGATGAACCTCCAGTAAAAACCTGCATGCCCAAGGAAACTCCTCACCCCTTTGACAGAAATAAAAGGGAGCAATTTTTCAATAACCTCAACCTTGGCTTTATCCGCCTCTAGTCCATGCATTGACACCTTGTAACCAAACACTATGCCTTCCGAACTAAGAAGTGACATTTCTCCCAATTAAGCACTAAGTTTGTGTCTTCATAACGAGCAAGTACCTTGTCAAGGTTCTAGAGACATACCTCACAAGACTTCCCAAAGACAAAGAAATAACCCATAAATACCATTACATAGTCCTCCACTATATCATGGAAATTGGCCATCATGCACCTCTGGAAAGTAGTCTGAGCATTGCAAAGTCCAAATGGCATACGTTTGAAAGCATATGTATCATAAGGACAAGTGAATGAGGTATTTTCTGGTCTTCGGGTGCAATCAAAATCTCATTATATATGAAATACCCATCTAAGAAGCCATAATACCCCTGCCCTGCTAAACCGTCAAGTATTTGATCAATGAAAGGGACATGATAATGATCTTTTCGCGTGGCATCATTCAACTTCTGGTAATCCATGCAAATCCTCCATCCGGTGACTGTTCTCGTGGAAATCAGCTCGTCCTCTCATTCTTCACCACCATCATACCACCCTACTTTGGTACACACTGCACATGACTTACCCATTTACAGTCGAAAATAGGGTATACAATTCAAGCATCTAACCACTTTATTTCTCATCACTTCTTTCATCAAAGGATTTAGCCGATGTTGATATTGTGCAATTGGACGGCGATCCTTCTCCATATGTATTTTGAGCATACATAACACTAGACTAATCCCACGAATATTAGACATCTTCCACCCAATATATTTTTTCTTCTTCTTCTCAAAATTCTCAATACCGCATCATCCTGTGAATCAGACAATTCTACAAAAAGTATCACGGGTAACATTTCATTGTTAACAAAATACGCATACCTTAGGTGAGACGACAGAGATTTCAACTCTAACTTGGGTACTTCTTCAACTGATGGTTTGGGTGGAGGACCTAATACACGATCTAATGATTCCACCTTACTTCTTTGTGTTCCCACTAGTGCCACATTAAGACAAGTAGCCATCTCTTGTGCTTCTGCATTTCCCTCTATGTCATGTCCCACCAATACTCTTACCAAGGGATCCTCGGGAGAAATACAATGTTACTCTATGGCTATATCCACAACAGTGATAGCAGACAACTCTTCATAGACAGAAGGTAATTTTAAAGCGCGATAGACATCGAACACTTCCACCTTATCATGAGCCCTCATGGTCAACTTCCCAACTCCTACATCAATTAGTGCTCTCCTCGTGGCTAAAAAGGGCGTCCCAAAATAAATGGAACTTCAGGATCAGGCTCAAAATTTAGGACAACAAAGTCCACCAGAAAGATTAGCGAACCCACTTGCACTAACACATCTTCTACTAACCTTTTTGGCCTCGCAACAGATCTATCAACCAATTGTAAGATAATAGTGGTTGGTTTTGGACTTAACAACCCAAGTTAATTGTACAAGGATGCCGACATGAGATTAATACTAGCACCCAAATCACATAACCCCTGGGCATGGACAGTTTGTCCTATTGTAATTTGCACACTAAAGCTACTCGGATCCTTCAAATTTTTGGGTAGTCAATTCTGAATGCGAGAACTGCATTCCTCAGTAAGTGCCACAGTTTTATACTCCGTTAGCCTTCTCTTTTTCACCACTATCTCCTTCACACATTTGGCATATTTAGGGACTCCCTTCAAAATCTCAACCAAAGGCAGATTAATGTGTACTTGTTTAAGGAGAGAGAGAAACTTACCTAAGCATTTATCTTTATTCTGCGTACTAAAATTTTGTGGAAAAGGAGAGGTGGTTTCAGCTGAGGAACATTCTTCTCAACATTTGAGTTCTTTTTCACCTCTACTTGTTTCTTTTCTCCACCTACTACCTCAATATCTCTTTGGAGCTCACTCTTCTAATTATAACCCACTTCTGGTACGCACTCCATTCAATTAGTTGGAGTTGGTCTCGGTGCACCCCACAGACCTCCTTGTGGATGCAAACTGAGCGCATTAGCTATTTGCCAACTTGTTTTTCCATATTCTTCTACGACATTTGGATGTTTCTTATGCCTTCTCCTTGCCTACCTACCTTAGCATTGTAGGCATTTTTCTTATCGATCTCTGCCATCAGATTTTGGAACAACTATTCATTAGTCATACCCCCTTGTTATGCACCTTGATTATTACCTTGACCGTGATTTTGATACTAAGGCCCATTTCCTTATGCTCGATATTGGTTGGGCCCTTGTGCTTGATTTTGGTTTTGATTTTGATTTCCACCCATGAGAAGTTAGTGTGATTCCTTCAGCTTGGGTTGTATGTATTACCATAATTCTGCGTTCCTCCACTTTGAGAATTACCCACATAGTTCACGGAGTCTTGATTCGCTTCGCAGCATTCAGTGCATGTTCTCAACTATCACAAATTTCGCACCAACCAACATATTGTTATATAGCATTCACTAGTGCTTATTGTTGAGATATGTGATTTTCTTGAACCGCATGGTCATTTGATGTTGTATTGTGTCTAACTTTGCAGTTATAGAAGTTGCTTGATCCACATCTAAAACTCATGTAGCCATTTGCACCGTGATCCTTTGTGCATCTCCATTCCATTCTAGGTTTCCCTCCAAGAGTTTGTCTAGGTGGTCAAATAGTTCATCATATGTTTTTTCCAAAGCTTGTCCACCTGCTACACTATTAAGAAGTGCTCGTGCATTATATTCAAGACCCTTAAAGAAGTGTGAGCTAGTACCTCATTTGCCTGATAATGATGTGGGAAAATATTTAACATTTACTTAAATTGAGCCCATGCTTGGTATATATCTTCTCCATTTCTCTCCTTAAAGCTTAAGATTTCACTCCTCAACTTTGTAGTTTTTCCTCATGGGAAAAATCAACTCAAGAATCTTTTTACTAAATAATCCCATGTAGTGATGAAATTTGGTGGCTCTGCATCTAACCATCGCCTTATTTCTCCCAGTAATGAAAGTGGGAAAAGATTCAATCTCACGTAATCATATGATATCCCATTCGTAATGTACGTGCTACTTATTTCCAAAAAGTTTCTTAAATACACTTAGGAATCCTCGTGAGGAAGGTCGGTGAACTACCCCATTGAGTGAATGAGGTGTACCATGTTCTGTTTCAACTCAAATCTACGACCCGATGGTGGTTTCCGTATGCTTGATGCCACATAGGCGGTGAGTGGGACAGCCACATCATGGACTAGTCTTGTCGGTATTACCACGGGTACATTGTCCTTCATTATTTATGTTGTCCTCGTGGTTACCCTCAATATTTTTTCAGGAGACCTAGTCCTAATTCTTGTTGTTGTCCTTGATTCGCCAGCTTTCTTCGTAGTTGAAGAGCTCTTTCAGGTTTGTCGTCTGGGTCAACAAGATCTCTTTTTTGAGCCAAACTTAGGAACCAAATGCCTACAATACAGAACAACTAAGATCAAGTTATTAACACTTGAACAATAAAATAATAGACTTTAAAAAATTAGATATAAATTAATTCTAAAGTACCTAGCAGCAGCGCTAAAAACTTGTTGTGCCCAAATGCACACGCAAGTGTACGTGGTTGCACAAGTAGTATAGTTCCTTTTAGAAACGAGTTATCGTACCCAAGGGACTTAATATCAATTTATATTAACCAACTTAATTCCACAATTTAACAGAAGTATCTTTAAAAGAGTGTGATTATTGTTTATTACTACTACGACAAATTTAATAAATAAAGTAACCAACAAGAACGACTTCATTTCGATGCTTTCAACAAGCAAGAGACAATTCCAGGGTTGTAACATGTATCAGGTTTCTTGTATCACATCTCAAGTAATGAACTAATTAAGGTTATCAAGTTATTGATTTATAGGGTACTTGATTTTATGATCATGATCTCCCTGCCTCTAATCATCTACTCCAATTAGCTATTTAACTACATCGTTGAGTGGGGATAGACGCTCCTAATTGGCTAGCACTTAAATTTCATCATGTTTCGTAACCAAGCTAGGTGTTCGTCCAAATGTCAATCCTAAACACGACTCTAATCAAGTGATATACAAGAAAGATCGAGCTTTTTTTATTCTTTGGTTTATCTACCTTATCGTATCCTGAGTTTAAGAATAGACAAGAGGTTTATCTCTATAATGGCCAGTCAAGAAATACTAAAACAAGAACACAAAAGTAACTTTAAATGATAACCAAGGATTAATTCAAAACCATTGATGCTTAACAATTACCCATAGTTACGTCTCCAGAACAAGGGTTATTAGCCACTCATAATATCCAAAAACTCAAATATAATATTATTCATACAATTCGAAATTAAAGAAAGAGTTAAAGGATCGAAACCTATGACAAAGTGCTAATCCTTGATCATGAACACCAAAAAGAAGTTAGTTAGTCACAACGAGATGCAAAGAGTTCATATATTGGCTATGCAACTTCATTTGGCCTCATCGTAGCCGCACATTCATTTTTGTTTGATTATGAGCACTATTCAAGTCATTGATATTGATCAAAATCAATACTCAAATTTGCACAAGAACAACCACATTTAATACAAACAAGAGGTGGCAAAAAAATTTCGAAAGGGTCAAAAATCATTTATAATTAAAAATAAGGAGCCACAAGTTCAAACATCCACAAAAAGCAGTGTATAACACAAATTTAGCTCAAAGCTCAAATATATAAACAAAACAAGAATTACGAACATCACACAAAAAGTGGGCCTCACCCCACCACAAAAAAAACATTTGTCCTCAAATACAAACAAGCTAATAATATCCAAAAATCAAAAGAAATAAAGATAGAGAGGGAGGTAAAGACTAGATCCTATCTATGCAGTCGCTCCATCTGTCTGGGCATCAGTGCCCGGTGCATCAGTCTGGTCTCGGGCCTAACTACCCAGAGTAACCTCAGAAGGAACAGAAGTTGCACTAGGAGCAACGAATGGAGTATCTGCTAAGGAAGCATCCACAGCAACATCTACCATGGCCTCTTCAGTCTCAGAAAGGCCGCCCTCATATGAAGCTTCGTCAACCACCTCAAGTATATCCTCATCAGTCTCCGCCTCAAACTCAGGATCAGCTGCTTCCTCAACTCTACCCTTATCTCAAGTGGTAGCCGGATGCATCTCTGGCACATCTGGGATCTCCACCGTCCCGAAGATCATGGATAGATCGATGGACTTCAGCTGATCCACATCGCTTCATAACATAGCTATAGCGGCATTTAAGGCCGACACCTCATCAGTGGCCCATTGGACACGTTAACACACCGATATTCTTGCCGTAAGCAGATCAATGGATTCGTTCAATAGTGTAACAACATCATCCAGGGCAGTCTGAATTATGCTCGGAATGGAGGCCTCGAGTTTGGCAGCTCGACGATCAGCAGAATGGGCAAGTTGTCCCATCTGAACTAATGAAGCCTGAGTGAGCGGGGTCTGGGAAACAACAACAGGTCTCGGAGGTAGTGCAGCAGTAGAAGAACCTGGAGTATAAGAAGGAACAGCGATGGGGGTACCTGAAAGCCCAGGGGCCGAAGTAGGCAAAGATGCCTCTACAGGTAGTGGGTGTGGTGAAGAGTCCACCGGGGATGCTTTCTTCACCTTATCTGCCTGATCCTTAAGATATTCAACTTTGATCCTTTGGATATAAGTGGAGGATGTGGAAATCAATTCCACATCCTTCTTTGCATCTCTAGGTACCCGAGCCCGTCTGCACAGCTCGGTGATCAATACCAGAAAGGGAACTGAGGTTTGGTGTTGCTTGGCCCGCATGAGCATTTCCTTTGCAATGATCATCCCCAGGTTTAGCCTTGACCCCTTAATGAGACAGCCCAAACAGGCTGATTTGGCGTGGTGAAGAATAGACTCGTTTTGGGAGGGCATGATCGTGCTGCTGATGAAGCCAAACAAATACCTCGCTGCCACATTGAGGTCCTTCTTTTCAATAGTTGCTCCAAACTCAAGCCACTTGGGAGTGCCGTCTGATATCAATGGAGCCAGCCACTTCTTCATATTCTCTAAAGTCGTCATCCTGATCTTACTGAGGCAATCATCCTCAAGTCTCGTAGTGCATTCTAATATTGCGTTGATGGCAGTAAAATCACATTGCACTTTCTTACCCCTGACGACCACGTAGTCAATCGGTTTGAATTTAGTTGTCGGCTTTTTCCCTTGTGGTATCAAGGTCCCATAAGAGGCATAGAACTCCCGGACCCAATTTGGTACATACAGGCCACGGAGCTTGGTGAAGATCTGGAATTTATGAGCCTTCAGACAGCTCATAATCTCTGGGTACCTGTCAATGACCCCATCTATAGATAGACATTTTTCCTCAATAATTGTCCTCAACCCCTCAGTCTTTAATCTGTTCATCGACTTTGGAAGAGGTCCTTTTCTGGGGTGCTAGGACTAAAGCCTGCTCTGGAACAGGAGGAGAAGAAGTGGTAAGTGGAGGAGTCCTGATCCTAGACGGATCATGCATTTTCTTTGAACGTAGCTCTGTCCTCTGTGCTACAACCAGATTATCATCATCAAAAGCTATAGTCTGATGCTCACCCTCACTCTCGAAAGTGGTGAGGTAAGTGTCACAGATGTCATCACTGTCGGAGCTTGTCTCTGGTGATGTAGGTGTTTTGCTTTAACCCCTTTCTTTCCCACCAGTTGTGGGGAGTTTTGCGGTCTTGCCCCTGGATGCAGTTGCATCCTCATGGAGTGCAATCCCTTTTTCTTTCCTTCGAGGTGGCATGTTTCTTCCTGCAACTTTAGATCTAGCCATGTCTACAAAACATCGGGAAAATTTAGAATTAATTTAATTAATATCACAGAAAAACAGTTGCAGACAAACTTGCCGAACTGTTCGGCGAGTCGCAAACCTCTTTGGTGAGCGAGATCGGACTCGCCGAAAGAATTTGATTTAAAGTTATCGCAAGTTGGCAATAGGAAAGGCCTTTCGGTGAATCACCGACATATTTCGGTGAGCAAGGGTTATCCCACCGAAAGTTACAGTGCAAAAAGGGTTCAGGGGTGCAGACAAAAGGCGATCGAGAAATTTTTTGACGAGTCACCGAGTGCCCTCGGTGACCTCAGGCTTCTCGCCGAAAGTTACAGAACCCTACAACACATAACACATGAAATTAAAGGCGAGATGGGGACATTAGGTGAACCGCATGTGTGGTTCGGTGAGCTCGACCCAGCTCGCCAACGACCCAACGTGCCTATTTTCAACCCAACTTCTCGAATTCAACCCCGCAACACCCGAAAACAAAATCAAAACATGCACAACTCAAATTCAAATGAGACCCATAACATTCATTTCCCTGGGATACTCAGACTTCTCCCGATTTTGCCAAATTTGGCCGATTGACGGCTTTTGTCCTTAAGAATTATGTCACCTGTTCTATCATTGAGAGAATTACGTCTTTTTAGCACAAATACGGGATACTCAGACTTGACCCCCACCAAAATAAAAAACATGAAAGCACAACCCCACAAAATTAAAATCAATTCAACGCACAAGAATACGGGATTTCAACATACAAAACACTAAGGGCTGGAGTATCGAATTACAAACATGCATTCAAACATTATAATCCTATTAGAGGGGCCCATCACACAACAACAACATAAGATTGCTTGCATAAGAGTACAAATTACTAGAAATAAATGCGGGATTCGGAAAACCAACCTTTTATGCCGATTAAAACAAGATTGAAATGCTAGGCGGCAAAGTAATCCAAATCTGAGCACCAATCAACAACTCAAATACAGTAATAAAGCAAGAAATATAGAAAATACTAAATGGGTGTGAGTTTGTGAAGATTAGAAGGTGAAGGAAAGTGAAAGAATTTGAAACTTTCGAACCTTTGGCCTTAAAACCATCCAGTTCTCACCCAGTCGGCGACGCTAGTCGTGGTCGCCGATCCACTCAGCGACACGCCGAGTGGTTACTTACCTCACTGAGTGTTACAGGGCCTTCAATTGATTTGGGGGTTCAAACGGCGGTGTAGATCGCGATCGCCGAACCAGTTGGCGACTCGCCAATAATTTCCTAGGCTCGCTGAGTTTTACAGACTCCACTTTAAAGTTGTCTTGAGTCCAAAGGTGGTCTAGGTCGACATCGCCATTTCACCGACTGAACTTTAGCTCGCCAATCTGCACCTTTCAAACAACTTTCTCAGACTTTAACCTGCACAATCAGTACACCATTATTTACCAAAAATAAAAATAAAAATAAAGCGATAAACACTTGGGTTGCCTCCCAAGAAGAGCCTTAGTTAACGTCGTGGCACGACGCAAGTCATCACTTAAACCTCATTTTTGGGGTTAGCCATAGTATCACTAGGCAACCCCTCGTTTCGCCGCGGGTAGAGATGAGGCAGCGCATAACCCATAAGGCTCTCAAGCAGTTGGATAGATCTGGAATGAGAGCCAATCATCTGATTTAGCACTTCGACATTCTCCTTCATCTCTTCCAACACTCTATCATGCTCATTGACCTTTTGGAAAATGATTGAGAGCATTTCTTCGACACGTCTACCCTCATCGTCCTTAGGCCTTTTTTGCTCATGAGGAGGGATGTATCTATCCTTCCTTTTGCGTTGGACTTCAATCCTCATTATCTTTTTGGCCAAATCATCCAGCTGAGTTATCAGTGGCCAACATGAAGTCCCTCTCTACTTCTTGGTTTGTTTCAGCCATGTGATCAAGCAGTTAGGTTGCTATCACATAGAGCTGATGTGTAATACCACCCGGGATGAGTTGATCAGCCAACACCTTGTTCTCGGGACAAAGACTTCTGTAAAAATATTCCAGGAGGACTACATCGAGAATTTCATGAGTTGGGCATTGAACCAGCAGTGCTTTAAACCGTAGCCACGACTCATGAATCCTTTCACCTTCCAATTGTTTGAAGGTTAGGATGCTATCCTTGAACATCATCACTTCTACCGGAGAAAAATTCATTTGTTCGCAATTACTGCCTGACATGTTCACCTCCTCTATTTCAAAGCACAAGCACACAAAACAAAACTAAAAATTAAGTAAGTAGAACTACAACTAATAAGAATAACATCCAACTTAACTAAAATTTCTCAAGTAACACCACTCCTCGACAACGGCGCCATTTTGATTTCACGTATCAGGACACTACTTCCAATTCAAGTGCCAACGATCGTGAGTAATAATATAACCCAACTAATGAGTTGGGGTTGAGTCCCAAGGGAGTGGTTAGTACTCAAGAATCAATAGAAAAGCATAAATATGATCAAGTCAATCATCACTAAAAATATTGACGAATAAAAGCATAATTCAAGTTTGGGGTGACACAAGTGTCAAATATCAAGAAAGGGGTTTTGTAATCAATTATCAACTAAAACGAAAATACAAGTATGGAGACGGGATTCTTGGGATGTGATAGGATTATGGACTAAGGTAAATAATCGGATAATTGCTATTGATAGTAAATCACTGTAAATTGGTAACTAAGCTAGACTATAGTGGGGGTAAACTTCTCTCGAACAATTTACCCCGAATCAAATCGGTTTCTCTCGAACACCAATAAGCGGCAATGAAGCACAACATTCGCCTTAGTCCATTCACTCTCTCGAGCTAAATGTGTGGGAGAGGGTTTATGATTCACTCTCTCGAGCTGGACCCATGACAGCCCAATAACCACAGACCATCGATTCAGTAGTTTTGGTTTTACGACCTCTCTCTCGAGCAAGCCAAAAACACGAGTTAAAATTGTATTTACAACTACAACCCCATTAAATTCAAACACAACCACTGAATGAAATCACCTTTAAACAGCGAATAAACAATCAATTAGCAATACCCAGTAGTAAATTCAGCCCATATTCACATAATCACCCCCAAGAATTGAAATTTTAGCTAGACATAGTAAAGAGATAGAAATCGATACCAAAATGTGTTTCCATCAACTGGGTACGATTAATATGGTCTTTACACACGTCTAAGATGAAGAATTTCAATACCCACTTCCAATTTCTTCAAAATGGGAATTTTCAAAATCTTCAAAGCTAAGGGAAAATGTCTCCAAAAACTCAGTTCTAAGTTCTAAACTTCAAAAACTGAATAATAATATTATTCCGTACAAAATCTGATACTAACCTAAAAATATAAACACGTATTTATAATTGTCAAAAAGTGTGTTGCGAAGGTCTACTCGGCGCAGTTAGTTGGGATCGCCGATCCACTTGGCGATCCGCCCTTTGGTCTGGTTCATCGCCTTTCTGCATTGGCCTTCAGCAAATTCAAGTTCTGTAACTTTGGGCAATATAGCACTGCATCACGGAACAGTTCGACGACTCGCCGACTGCTCTTTTCTATCACCGACTTGATTTTCTCCTTCAGGGCTTGGCACACTGGAACATTAGGCGAGAACAAGGCCATTCGTCGACTCACCCAATGGTTTAAGCGATCCTCAGGCCTTCTTTTCTTCGTTCTTTCAACTGTCTTGTTCCTTTTTGCTCAATAGTGTCCATGCTTTGTCCCTAAGTTCAAATACCTGAAATTCAAAGATTTATATCAGTTATTGAGACAAAATATGCATTCAAGGACACTAAATCTATTAAAATAAAGCCCTAAATGAGTCCAAATCGTGGACTCATCATATGCATGCGAGCATATTTGTAGCAGCTTTTAAAAATGTAATAATCTACCAAGTATTGGAAAAAAAACATAATTGGTACTCTAAGCATATGTATATAATTGATAAAATTCAAAAAGATACCTTATTTTCTTTTTGTAATAAAAAATCAGGTAGTTCATATATGAGAAAAATAGGTAACTAAGCAAACATGTGATATCTATTTACAATACACCACTATAATTTGAAAGAATTGCAATTTGTAGCTATAGCTAGAGTTTTATTGCTATTTTCTCTCTCATTTCTTCTTCACCTCTCTCTCTTTGCACTCCTGCTCATCTCTTGCCTCTCTCTGCCATCTCTTCCTCACCTCTTTCCCTATCCAAGGGAGATGATTTTTTACCTGCAGTCTACTTAGACACTTATATATATATACTAGTTTTTTGACACGTGCGTTGCACGAGATTATCAATTCAGAAAATTTAAGTGAAGATTTGAATAATAAGCTTGCACAAAATTTTATTGAAGATTCTTTTGTGAATGTTCAATGTGGATCGTCATATATATCTCTTATTCACACGAACCTATGAAGATGGTCAATGAAAAATTTTATTAGTTAAATGCACTAATATATATATTTATTTCAATTTGATGAGGTTCAATCATCTAATTACTTGTATCTCAGTAATATTACCTCGTAGACGATATTTGTTGTCCTTTTCTTGTCATCTAACTAGATGTGCTTTGCACGTGTATTCCACTTAATTTGTTTAGATGTCATATGAACATGTGGAGAACAACTACATTATATTTTTTAGAATTATTTTTGTATATTATTTTTTATTTTATAAATTATAATATAATATATGACGTTCTTTTTGTTGGCTCTTATATTTGACTTCTCGATTGACAGTGTACATAAATCAAAGATAGTTATCTAACTGTCAATTGTTAACTGAGAAAGGTTTCCTTTATTTTTACCGAAAAAACTAAAAATCAAAATTAAAGAATATATTCTATCTGTGAAATCATATATATAATCACCTATTTATCTTACACCCAACAAAGATATTGCTCCTATACTTGTAAACAATTTTCAATTTATTCAACCAACCATGTTTTGCATTAAAGAAAATAGTTATCTCATAAAAATTAGCTATTAAATAAATAATAAAATCAAACTAATACAAACTTCAACTGATGTTATTAGAAGTAATACGAACTTTTCTTTGTAGAAAATACTAAAATATTAAGAAATAGTAAATTAGTAAAATACAAGAGCAATGTTTACATAGTAATAACTAATTTGAAGCAAACTTCTTGACAACCTAAATTACATAAGTAGCATTGATAAATATAGTCATTGTTTGTCTTAAGCATCAAAAAAAGAAATCATGACAATTCTCTAACTCTTGAGAAGCTAAATAATTTTGGAAAAAAGATATTCAAAAACATATATCTACATCACAAGAGAAATTGTTAACAAAACTAAATGAATTTAGACTACAATAAAAATTAAACTAATACAAACTTCAACTGAGTTATTACAAGTCATTCGTCGAAAATACTGAAATATTAAGAAATAGTAAATCAATAAAACAAAAGGGCAATGTTTATAAAGTAATAATTATTTTGAAGTAAACTTCCTGAGAATCTTAATCACATAAGCAACATTGATAAATAAAATCATTCTTTTGTCTTGAGCATCAAAAAATAAATTGTGACAATTCTCTAACTCTTGAGAAGTTTAATAATTTTAGAAAGAGATATTCAGAAGCATATATCTACATCACAAGATAAATTGTTGACAAAAACAAATGAATTTAGACTACAATAAAAGTTAAACTAATACAAACTTCAACTGGGTTATTACAAGTCATATAGACTTTCCTTCGTCGAAAATACTTAGATATTAAGAAATAGTAAATCAGTAAAACAAAAGGGCAATGTATATATAGTAATAACTGTTTTGAAGCAAACTTTCTGACAATGTAAATCACATAAGTAAGCACTTATAAATAAAGTCATTCTTAAAAAAAAAACAAATCGTGATAATTCTCTTACTCTTGAGAATTTTAATAATTTTTAAAAAAGATATTCAGAAGCATATATCTACATCACAAGAGAAATTATTAACAAAAACAAATGAATTTAGACTACATCATGTTACCTTCATATATTGGAACATTACATACTAATGTATATACAAACCAAAAAATAATTATTATATTATCAGAATTATTTTTCTCAAGTACTCGAGGTTAAGGAATATATCCTCTTAGGATTGAACAAATTACTTAATCAGAATAGTGGTACCTCATATTTCGCTAAACTTCGAACTCACTCAACGACAATAAATTACACGAATTTTTTTAAAATGCAAGAAGAATAAAAAGAGTAGAAGATTAAAAAAAATTGTGGTTGAAAAATGAGAGGAAATCCTTCTATTTATAGTAAACAAAGGGTAGTATGAACAAGTGTTTTTTGTTTCTTATATGAAAGTCATGACCTTTCTAAGAAGTCACAATCCTTTCGAAAGTGACAACTCTTGGAAAAAGTCACAACTCTTTGGAAAAGTCACAACTCATCGAAAAAGTCACAACCTAAGTTAGGGGTATTATAGTAATTTAACATTCAAGTTAGGAGTTCATGTTTTAACCGTAATACACACACACATATATATATATATATATAAAATGAGACAAATAAAGTAATTAACATGTATTATTTGAAATCAATGTAAAAAGTAGTGTAAATTTTAATAATTAACAACTTGAAATATTTAAAAACATCTAAAAATTTTGGTTGACTCTTGAAATTCTATTTGTGCCACATTGGTACAAAGAGAGTAATATATATTATTTTAAAATTACATAAAAAGTACTATAAATTATGATAATTAACAACTTATAATATTTTAAAAAGACATATATAAAGTTCTATTGACTCTCAAATTTTGTTAGAGCCACATAAGTTGGAAAAGAAGAAGTAACATATATTATTTGAAAATTAAGTAAAATATATTATATATCACAATAATTAACAATTTAAAATATTTAAAAAACATAAAACATTTGGTTGACTCTTGAAATTTCTTGAGTGCCGCATAAACTGCGTCAGAGGAAGTTACATATATCTATTGAAAATGAGTTAAAAAGTAATATAAATCACAATGATTAATAAATTTTGATCTAAATTTGATGTTACCGAATCACGCACGATGTTACTATAAAACTCTCAAATTTAAGCTCGTAAGCCTTCGACACGGGACAAAAGACAACCATAAGCACCTAGGTATTACACTAATCAAACAAGAATTGAATTCTTTTTACACTAACAATAGGTCGCAATAAACTAACAATTTTTCGTCATCTTTCTACTCACTTTTGTGTTTGCCATTGCAGGGCTAATCAAGCGCTAAGAATTAAGATGAATCATTTTCTTCTTTTTGTTTGTAATTTTAAAATACCGATCAATCTTCCACTATATTTGATTCTCTTGAATGAATAAAGTCTTCTTTCAATTGCTTGTATTATAATCACATAAGTTAAACTTTCTATGAGCCAAAAAAGGGTCTATTGAATATACTTGTGGCCACTGGAGTGTTCCTAAGCTTATACAAAAGCATGAAGATAATAGCTTCAGTCTCTACAAGTTTACTTACTTAGCAATATTAAATGTAAAGTTCATGATGTAGACAATTTAAAAGTCACACAATGTGTGAAGTTAAACTTTAGTCCAATATAAATTGAGAATTGGATAGTAATTTGATTAGGTCAGAAATTACACAATGTTTGGTTTTGGTAAGTCAAATTCCTATAAAGTCTACATAAAATATGTGAAGTTTGCTTGCACAACTAATATGCCAAACTTGAGGCAAAGTGTAGACATGAAATTTGCAACTTTTGCATCTGTTTGAAGTGGAATAACTTATACTCCTTCTGTCCCATATTAAATGGACATTTTACTCAAAATATTTGTTCTATATTAATTGTTCTCTCACTACATAATGATATAGTTTTTTTTTTCCTATTTTACCTCTACAATTAATATGCCATTTGAAGTTTAAGCAAATTTTGAAGATCTAAAGTTTCTTTTTTCAAGAGGCTAATTAGGCATAATACATAATTGTGTTTGTTAACTTGGCCTCATTTCACATTTACGCCCTCTAACTTTGGATGTGTACAAATAGACACTTAACTTATATAAAGTTGAACAAGTAGACACATGAGTCCTACGTGACATAATACACATACAAACCATGTAGGACAAACATTGCCATGTAGGATATGTGTGTCTATTTGTTTAACTTTATACAAGTTTAAGTGTTTAATTGTGCACACCCAGAGTTGGAGGGCATAAATGTGAGTTGAGACCAAGCTAAATGACATTATGTATTATGCCGGCTAATTAATATGAATAAATGGCGAAATAGTAATTGTGATCAATCTATTAATAATTTCTTAATTATCATGTAAAATAGAAAATATCGGTCTAATATGGAAAGAAGGGAGTACTATCATGATTTAGAGCCTGTTTGGCATTGTTGTTGGGAGGCCAAAAGTATTTTTTTCCGATAAAGGCACCCTTTTTGAAAAAAACTAGTGTTTGACAAATTCTCAAAACTGCTTTTAAATGGAAGCAAAATCAGTTTTCTGCTGTTGGGAAGAAGCTTAAAATTTCTGCTTAAAAAAAGTAGAAGTAGAAAATTATTTTCTTGAAGACTAAAATATTCCTCCCATATATAAATATTTACCAATATATCCCTTATTAATTAATTAACATATATCATAAATTTGGTTAAGTTTCATACAATAATTTTATTTTTATTTTTGTATAATAATTTTTCATTTTATGTTTATATACTATTATTATTTTATATTTTATATATTATTTTACGTCTTATTTTATAGAAACAGAAATAAATGTAACAACAACATTTTTGTAGGATTAAAAATATGAAGGATTTATTTATTTTTGTGGTGAATTTTTTGTATATAGTGGTTTAATTTGTGGAATAGTTTTAAAATTTATTTTTCTTGATATTTTGAATTATATTTAAGTCATCACGTTAATATTATATTAATATTTTATTTATTTATTTATATATAATATTGATTGAAAATTTGAATATGCATATTTTCATTAAAAAATTTCTAATAGATATTTAAATAGTTTCTCTCTATAAAATAATCTTAGTAATAAAAATACATTGATACTTATATTTTTTTCGTAATTTGACTCTCAAAAGTAAAAGATTAGTCAAACACGATTTGCTTATCAAAAACACTTTTCAAATAAATTAGCCAAACATAAATTACTTTTTTTCAAAAGCAATTTAAAAAAAAGTTATTTTAAAAAAATGCTTCTAAAAATAAGCAGTTTTTAACAGCAATGCCAAACAAACTCTTAAATGGGGGTCCAAATTTGGTTATTTGTGCATTCCCTGAATGGTGTCCTTCCTCGTTAGACCATCTCCAACCCTACTCTATTTTACTCTCCATTCTCTATATTTGGAGAGTAAAATAGATATATGGGTCTCAACCACTCTCTAAAAAGCTCTCTGTTCTCTATTTATAGAGAGGTGAATAATAATTTTCCAAATTTCTCTATTTTCACTTTTTCATTATTTGAATATCATTTCTAATATTTGTAACTAACATATTATTTTTCATATAATGCTATTAATGCATGACATAATAATTTAAATACAAGATAACAATATAATACATAACATAATGATTTTTAAAATCACAACAATAATTTAATTATTTAGTAGGTCGTTTTCAGATTTAACAATATTCGAAAAAAAGATAGTGTATGATCTAGAGAATTGTTGTGTTTGTGATTGCGGTTGTGCTTGTTGATTTATTTTTTCAATTTTTCGTAGTTGTTCTTTAAAATTTAGAATAAAATATAATTTTATACTAAAAAAAGATTTTTTTTAAAAATAATTTTATATTACATGAAAATAATATAGGGTAATTATTTTGAAAAAAAGAAAGATCGAGTTTATATTATGAAATAAGAAAATGAAATAGAAATAGAAATAATAATATAATATTGAGGAAATATAAGATTTTTTTTAAAGAGTAAAATAGAGAATTGAGTTGGAGTTGGTTGTCTGAAAAAATAGAGAACTCTATATTTGAAGAGTAAAATAGAGTGTATGGTTGAACATGCCCCTTACGACATACTCCCTCTGTCCCTAATTACTTGTCCACTTTTCTTTTTTAGTGTCTCTAATTACTTCAATTTTGACAAATCAAGAAAAGACAAATTATTTTTACCTATTATACCCTTAATTAATTACTTTGAAAAAGATAAAACTTTTTAAAAACCTTAAATTTTTAATTCATTCCCTTCATAATTAATAGGGTAAAATGATAAATTAACTATGTTAATAATTATTTTCTTAATAAGTGTATGAATTCAAGAGTGTACAAGTAATTAGACCACAAGTAAATAACATTATAACGCGACCTTATAAGCCAACGCGCGAAATTTTGCATTTTGATTCTCTTTAAAAATGCTAATATTTTCAAACACCTGGCGGCCACCATGCTCACTCCTCTCTATCATCCGTCGGCTCCGCTGCCAGTTCAGTTTCTCCAATTGTGTATCTAAGGTTTTTCTCCAAACTCAGTTATCTTCCATCAAAAATGTTCTTTTGGAGTTGAAAATGTATCATTGTACATGGATGACAAGAAGCAAATGTTGATTTGGGATCTAGGTTATGCGTATTGTGATTGTGCTTAGCCAAAGTGTGTGTTTCGCATCCACAATTCATTCTGTCTCCTCTCTATTGATTACTTTATTATTCTCTAGTTTCTGTATACTTATTACTCTTCCCCTCAGCTCTTATCAATCGGTTTTGCTTAGTTATTGTAATTTTCCCAATTTGAGTTCACTGTTGTTGAGTATTTTTATTGCAGACTTGAACAAGTTGCTAATTTTAGTACTCCCTTCTGGTACAGTGCTACATTGATGAAGAGTGTAATGACTTTTTACCGTGGGTGGAACACAAGGCAGGGGTGGAGATATCTTCTTTGCTTTCAATTGGAAAGTCTGCTAATGGAAGGTTAAGTTCTATTTATCTGATACAGGACATTGTGCATTTGCTATGATAACCATCTGTTTCTATTCTTGTGATTGATTTCTTTTACTGTCTTTCGCAAAAAGTAAATCCTTGTTTTTCTCGGAAAGGAGTTCAAAATCCTGCTGACCGGGAAAATATATTGGATTCATTGTACTGTGTTATGAAGCATTCTAATAGCTTTGATGGTTAAGTCAAGTCACTTTCCCTTCTATATGCAGGTCGCTCGTTGCTCGTCACCCTATAAACCCAGGCGATTGCTTGTTGAAGGTTCCTTACAACGTGGTATGTGATTCTTTAACTGGAGTTCTTGCAATTGTTTAATTGGTTCTGTTACTGTACCTGACAGAACTTACATTCTTATTGCAGCAATTGGCCCCTGATGATCTTCCTAGAGGAATCAATGCATTATTAGGAGATTATGTGGGCAATGTTGCTAAAGTTGCCTTGTTGATTTTATTTGAGCAAAATTTGGGCAAGGACCATGATTTTGCATGACTTTGGCTCAGATAGTAAACTTAGAGCCTCTGTTGTTTGAGTATTTGTGACCTCTTGCAGAAATCGGAATGGGACCCTTACATTACTCGTCTTCCCCGGCCTGAAGATATGCATAACACAGTAAATTTTATTGATAATATGTGAACATTCCCTTATTATGAATTCTAGTTTCAGTTCATCCCTCTTTAACACTTCTTCTTCAACTTGGTGGGGGTACAACTAGTTTTCTACAAATAGATTGGAAGAGGGAATACCCCTCTAAATGAATAAAACCCGGGATGGAATTGTGTCTATAAGAGTCAGGATAAAGGAATTTTTGAATTATTCTACTAAGTTCTAGGGATCCATGGATTTGAGAGAAGACATTCCATTTCTTTGTGACATCTGAGTCATACTGAGAGGCTGTATTCACTGGAAAGAGATTGTGGACAAGGGGGGAAAATATATGTTGATGTTTGCGAGCAAGGAATCTGATTCCAGAATCATATGTTGGAAAGTTGTTATTTCAGCAAAGTTGATATTAGTTGGTTTAAAATTTGCAGATATTCTGGGATGACAATGAGTTAGAGATGATTCAATGAAGTTCCTTACATAAGAAAACAATTATGCATAAGCTGTTTGTTGAACAAGAATTCTCAATAATTAAGGAGGTTGGAAAGGTATCTATATCTTTGTCGGTTTGTTACTTCACATGTTGTTGAATTTCATGGCAGTTTTACTTGCCTGTGTAACAGTATCAACATCCAATTTCTCCACTTCAAATCTCAGTAGTGCTATCCTGATTTAAATGTTAACCTAACTGATCACTGATCAGTAAATGATTATAGTCACTTTATGTACCCAACAACAGTGATGTTGATCTTATCTAGGAAGTTGTTGAGACACATTTACCATCAAGAAGAAAAAAATGAAGATATCAAACCTTTATTCTCTTATACCAAAATGTTATTATTAGTGATATAAGAAGCCAGTTATGGATATTTAGCTGCCGGAGATTTAACCCAAGTCAATTTTTTTTTTCAATAATGGTAACATTTTATTCATCTGCATAAAAACTTGATGGTAGCAATATTTACAAGCTACAACCTTGAGTACTTTACATGGCTTCCAAAAATTGCAGAATAGATTCTGCATCCTCTACAAAGAAGACTCTTTACACCAAAGTTAGAAATTTAAAATACAATTCACTTTAACTACTTGTATGAAGCTACTCCTATCTTCAAAACATTTGTTGGTTTTTTTCTGCCATATGGTTCACCAAATGCAAGCTGGAACAATCCTCCAGCACTTCTTCTGTTTGACATGTTTTCCAGCATAGTTCCGATCTTTCAATAGATCACATGCATTTCCTGACATTATACATTTTCAGTTTACCAGGGCCACAAACAGATTCCATAGTTGGGAAGTGAAGATACAGTGAAAGGAAAAGATGGTTGTTGTTTTTAGATTCAACTTTGCATAGAAACATCTAATTTTAACTGCATACCCACTCTCTGTAGATTTTCCTGAGTTAGACAAGTCCTTCTTGCTACTAGCCATGTAAAACAATTAACCTTGCAAGGTATCTTGAGCTTTCAAATCGGATTCCATGGCCAGTTGATGTACTGTTGTCCAATATTTGAATAATATGCATATGCCTCTCTGACTGGGAGAACCTTCCTGCCTGTGCCTTCCCTTACCATGATATCTTCATTATCATTTGGCCCTTGCCTCCAAAGCTTGATAGAAATCTGCCACTATCCCCAGTTCCCAGTCATTTAATGCTTTCCTGAAAGTGAGATCCCATCCACGCTGGGTCCATACATCACTGGTAGTTGCATTATGTTGCAGTAATAACCTAAGATATCAGGGAACATGTCTCTCAAGGGTTCATTTTGTAAGTTTTGGTACCAAAATTGTACAATCTTATTCATCCATAGAGATACATATTTATAGTATAGAAAACTGAACTAACTAGCAATTGGATCCCTTGATTCTGGCAGATTTGAGAATCAAGGGATGATTTTATTGATCTAATATCCTAACCTAATCAATAGCATATCAGACATGATTTTATAAGATCAATTTAAATCCTACAAAATCATATCTGATCACACTTAGATATTTACAAATCAACACTCCCCCTCAAGTTGGCATGTAAATATTTGTCATGCCTAACTTGCTTACAAAAATTTCAAACTTTGGTTTAAACAAGCCTTTTATGAAAATATCCGCAATTTGCTAATTTGTTGTGACGAAAGGCATGCACACGTTTCCTTCTTCAATCTTCTCTTTTATGAAGTGTCTGTCCACTTCTACATGCTTTGTTCTGTCATGTTGAACTGGATTATGAGCAATACTTATGGCGGCTTTGTTGTCACAGTACAACTTCATTGGTAACACAAACAACCTTTTTAGTTCTTCCATCATCTTCTTGAGCCAAATCATTTCACAGATCCCATGGGCCATAGATCGGTATTCAACTTCAGCACTGCTAGGGGCTACAACATTCTGCTTTTTACTCCTCCAAGTCACGAGATTTCCCCAGATAAAAGTACAATATCCTGATGTAGACCTCTTATCAATAGTAGAACCTGCCCAATCTGCATCTGTAAAGCTTTCAATGCCTCTGTCTTGACCTTTTCTGAAAAAAAAATCCTTTCCCTGGTGAGCTTTTCAGATATCTTAGAATCCTGTAGACCGCTTCTTGGTGCTCTTCCTTTGGAGAGTGCATAAATTGACTCACTAAGCTTACAACAAAAGCTATGTCAGGTCGAGTGTGTGATAAGTAGATCAACTTCCCCACTAGTCTCTGATATTGACTTTGGTCAACTGAATTTCCTTCTTTGTTTCCAAATTTTATATTCGGATCAATAAGTGTTTCAGCTGGACGACAACCACTCATGCCTGTCTCTTTTAGAAGATCTAGTACATACTTTCTTTGTGACACCATAATGCCTTCCTTTTGATCTTGCTACTTCCATGCCAAGAAGATATTTCAACTGACCTAAATCTTTGATCTCGAATTCTGAGGCCAACTGTGTCTTTAAATTCTTCATTTCAGGCAAGTCATCTCCAGTAAGTATAATGTCATCAACATACACTATCAGGATAGTTGTCTTTCCCTCAAGAGAGTGTCAAATGAACATGGTGTGATCTGCTTGCCCTTGAATGTACCTTTGTTTTTTTACAAACTGAGTAAATCTCTCAAACCAAGCTCTTGGAGATTGTTTGAGCCCGTAGAGAGATTTCTTTAGCTTGCACACTCTAGTTCCATACCTTTCTTCAAAACCCGGAAGAGGATCCATGTAGACTTCTTCTTCGAGGTTTCCGTTCAAGAATGCATTCTTCATATCTAGTTGTTGAAGGGGCCAATCAAGATTGGCAGCAATGGTCAGAAGAACCCTGATTGAATTCAACTTGGCAACTGGAGCAATTGCCTCAAGATAGGCAATTCCATAGGTCTGAGTGAACCCTTTTGCTACCAAACGTGCCTTATACCTCTCCAAGGACCCATCACATTTGATGGTAAACACCCACTTATTTGATGGTAAACACCCACTTGCAGCTCACTATTTTCTTTCCACGTGGTAGTTCCACCATTTCCCAGGTTTCATTTCTCTTAAGAGCATTTATCTTCTCTCTAGAATTGCCTCTTTCCACTTGGGAACATTCAAAGCATCCTGCACATTTCTTGGTATCTCCATTCCAGATAATTGAGAAAGAAAAGCTATATAGGAAGGAGACAAGTTTCTATATGACACAAGATTTGACATGGGATGGTTTGTGACTTTTCTTACTCCTTTACGCTTGGCAATTGGAAGATCAGGGTCTAAAATAACAAGGGCCAAATCAGAATTAGGTTCTTGAGAATTACCTTGTATATTAGTAAGATCTTGCGGAGGGGACTTTTGGTTCTGATGAGCGTCCTTAGTCTCTTTTTCTTGATTCCAGTTTCTTCTCATGTAAACCTGCAATTCCTTTGTTTGTTCCATGTCCTTGTCATCATTTGTATCATGAAAAGGCTCTACTGTCTCAATTTCCTTATTTTCATTATATAAGTTGGGATCTCTTACCTTATCAAGGTTGCTACTACCAAAAGTACTATTTCCTGTATCTATCATAAAAGGTAGATCCTTTTGTTTCTCGCATGTGAGGTCGCGAGAATCCGTACTATCCATTGAATCTTCACTATGTTTCTCCCCCTGAAGATGAGTTCCAAAAAATAGTTGAGATTCAAAAAAGGTGACATCCATTGTGACAATAACCTTCCTAGTGTTTGGGTCATAACACTTGTATCCCTTTTGACTAGGGGCATAGCCAACAAAAACACATTTTTTAGCACGTGGATCAAGTTTACTCCAATTATGATCATGAACATGAACAAATACACTACACCCCAAGACTCTCAAAGGTAGATCAGTGGTTAATCTAGAAGTAGGGAAGTATGTCTTGAACATACTAAAAGGGGTTTTAAAACCTAGAACATGGGAAGGCATCCTATTAATAAGATAAGTGGATGTCAAAAGAGCTTCTCCCCAAAGAAATTTAGGGACTCCACTTGTGAATATTAAGGCTCTAGTTACCTCCATAAGATGCCGATTTTTTCTCTCAGCTATTCCATTTTGTTGCGGTGTATTAGGACATGAACTTTGGTGCACTATTCCCTTGGAGGTGAAAAAATTGCCTAGATGGTCATTAAAATACTCTCTCCCATTATCACTTCGAAATATTTGAATCTTCTCATGAAATTGTGTCTCGACCATAACATAAAAAGCCTTAAACATATGTTTTACTTCACTTTTGTCTTTCAATAAGTACACCCAAGTTAGTCTAGTGTGATCATCTATGTAACTCACAAACCACCTTTTTCCATTTTCAGTTGCTACCCTAGAAGGTCCCCAAACATCGCTATGGATTAACTTAAAGGGTTTTGTGGCATGGTACTTTTGGGAAGAAAAAGATGAACGTCTGTGTTTAGCCATTTCACAAAATTCACACGGAAAAGAGGATGTACTTTTATTCATAAACAACTGAGGTAACAAGAGTTTCAAATAATGAAAACTAGGATGACCAAGTCTATAGTGCCCTAACATGACTTTATTATCAACTTGAACAGAGTTCAAACAAGCTGAACTAAGATTTACTGAACTGTCCCCGTTTTCAAGAAAATAGAGACCTTCAGACTCTCTAGCATTGCCAATCATCCTCCCCGAGACCTTGTCCTGAAATACGCATGAAATAGAGTCAAAGATAGCACTCCAATTAAGGTTTTGAGTCAATTTGTTGATGGACAAAAGATAGACAGTTTTGGAACATGAAGGACATCAAAAAGGGTCAAAAGAGGGGTTAGTTTGACTGTCCCTTTTCCAGCAATTGCTGAGAAGGAACCATCAACAATTCTGACTTTTTTATTTCCTGCTAAAGGAGTGTAAGTTGAGAAAAAATGGGAATTCCATGTCATGTGATCACTAGCCCCTGAATCTATGATCCAAGGACTTATACCAGAATCTGTACTCACAAAAATGGATGGTACGCTACCAGCTTGGGAAAAAGAACAGTGGGAGTAGAGGAATCAGATTTACTGGTTTGGAGTTGAGGTTGGAGAACTTGGAGAAATTTGTGCAGCTGCTCTACTTGTTCCTCAGTGAAAGGTCGCCTTTCTAGAGAAGATCGTAGCCTTGGTTCTTTGCTGGTACATTGAAGGGCCTGACTATGGTTGCCAGCCATTTTTCTGTTCCAGCTAGGCGGTTTCCTATGGATATTCCAGCAAGTCTCACGAGTGTGCCCATATTTTTTGCAAAAATCACA